>NC_084740.1:63668184-63820684 GCF_033978785.1 Entelurus aequoreus
GTTGCTGGATATTGGCAGGAACTGGCACACGCTGTCGTGTACGTCGATCCACAGCATCCCAAACATGCTCCAATGGGTGACATGTCGGTGAGTATGCTGGTACGTGCCCACTAGGGGTGTGGGAAAAAATCGATTCGAATTCGAATCGCGATTCTCACGTTGTGCGATTCAGAATCGATTCTCATTTTAAAAAATCTATTTTTTTTTAAAAATTATTATTTATTAAATTGTTTTTTTTTTGTTTTTTTTAAATTAATCAATCCAACAAAACAATACACAGCAATACCATAACAATGCAATCCAATTCCAAAACCAAACCCGACCCAGCAACACTCAGAACTGCAATAAACAGAGCAATAGAGAGGAGACACAAACACGACACAGAACAAACCAAAAGTAGTGAAACAAAAATGAATATTAATCAACAACAGTATCAATATTAGTTACAATTTCAACATAGCAGTGATTAAAAATCCCTCATTGACATTATCATTAGACATTTATAAAAAAAAAAGAAAAAAAAAGAACAAAAGTGTCACAGTGGCTTACATTTGCATCGCATCTCATAAGCTTGGCAACACACTGTGTCCAATATTTTCACAATGATATAATAAGTCATATTTTGGTTCATTTAAAATAATGTTTTTTTTTATTTTTATTAATGTTTGTAATGATAATATCAATGAGGGATTTTTAATCACTGCTATGTTGAAATTGTTACTAATATTGATACTGTTGTTAGTAATATTTTTTTCAGTTTGTGTGTCCTCAATTGCTCTCAATTGCTCTGTTTATTGCTATTCTGAATGTTGCTGGGTCGGGTTTGGTTTTTGGATATATTATGGTATTGTTGTGTATTGTTTTCATTAAAAAAAGAAATACAATTAAAAAAAATTAATACAAAATGTAAAAAAATCGTTTTTGAATCGAGAATCGTGTTGAATTGAAAAAAAAAAATCGATTTTGAATCGAATCGTGACCCCAAGAATCGATTTTGAATCGAATCGTTGGGACACCCAAAGATTCACAGCCCTTGTGCCCACTCAATTCGGTTACGACGACGACGGACTGCAGTCAGGTCAAGAACCCGATGAGGACGACGAGCATGAAGACGAGCTTCCTTGAGTCGGTTTCTCACAGTTTCTACTGAAATATTTTGGGTTATGCAAACCAATTGTTGCAGCAGCTGTCCGGGTGGCTGGTCTCAATCATGATCATGGAGGTGCACCTGCTGGATGTAGAGGTCTTAAGCTGGTGTGGTTACACGTGGTCTGCGGTTGTGAGTGCCGGTTGGATGTACTGCCAAATTCTCTGAAACACCTTTGGAGACGGCTTATGGTTGAGAAATGAACATCCAATTCACGGGCAACAGCTCTGGTGGACATTCCTGCAGTCAGCATGCCGACTGCACGCTCCCTCAAAACTCGCGACATCTGTGGCATTGTGCTGTGTGTGATAAAACTGCACATTTTCAGAGTGACCTTTTATTGTGAGCAGCCTAAGGCACACCTGTGCAATAATCAGCATCTTGATATACCACACCTGTGAGGTGGGATGGATTATCTTGGCAAAGAAGAAATGCTCACTAACACAGATTTAGACAGATTTGTGAACAATATTTGAGAGGAATAGGTATTTTGTGTACATAGTAAACGTTTTACATCTTTGAGTTCAACTCATGAAAAATGGGAGCAAAAACCAAAGTGTTGCGTTTGTATTTTGTTCAGTGTAATAAACACATATACGTCCGTGGCTGTCAACACTGGTTTACAGCCCGTCACTTAAATAGGTTTGTGTGCAATATAAACACGAATAACAATTCCCTTTGTTCCAAAATGCACACCCATCTAACATGCTAATAGACTGTATTGATATATATTACATGATATGTTAAAGGTCTCCGAATGATCATGAATACCATACATTGTAATTTCACTTTAGGATTTATTATTTTATTACTAATATTTTAAATGTTATTATAGAGACACGTGGTAGAAAATGGATGGATCGACGTAATCATAGTATTATCAATTACCTGTCCTTGGTATCATTACAGTGGATGTTAGGTGTGGATCCATCAATGGCGTTTGTTTACATTTTGACGGCGGTGAGCTACGGTGTGTAGTGAAGCATGTTTAGCTATTCCTTGTCCTGCAGGGATGATACTTGTAAGAAACTTACTTTATTTGTCGCCATGGAGGCGAGGATTAGTGATTGAAGTAGCTAAAACACTGCCGAATGGGGCTGGACTTTAGCCGCTAGCGAGCTAGCCATGTCTTAAAGCACCTCTTCCGGTGGGCGTTCCAGTGTTATAATTTCACCTTTATCGTTAGTTTTGAAGTCGGAATGCGTCCGTTCTCCCTTTCCTGTCTACACACTGAGTCTGCTTGTAAGTACTCTGTGATTGTTCGCTGCCGAACATGCTCCTCTGCTTGTAAACCAGCAATGACACGACGTGACTTCGACAGGGGCGCGGGGGGATTGGGGGACCGGATTCCTTAGTATCACGGTACTATACTAACCCTAGTCTGAACACTGCGGACCAGCAAAGTATCTCTGTTTTATTTTTGGTCCGGACCAAAGTACAGAATCTCAAATTCGAACGCAGCCTCAGTGTGCTTTTGATCTTGGGGGAAACCTGTGAGTTGTAGAGAAGTGTGTTGCTTAAAAGGAGATTTATTTCCCTCCCCGTATTCACGCCGCGGCACCAACACGTCCCATACGCGTCTTCGTTACGCTCTCTCCTTTTCGCCAACCTTCTCGCAATCTCTCATCCGCCGCCCTCGTCCTCGCCCGCCCATCTGTATGCCGCGTTAGGTGGGTGCAGAGAGGGAGATAGCAGAAGCGGCGGCGATGTGAAAAATGGTGGTTGTTAACCATCTGACAGTTGCTGTCTCCCCAGAGCTGCAGCCTTTCCAAACAGCTCTAATGGGAAACATGCACACGGAGCGGCGAATGGACTTGTTTAAAATGTGTTCTATGGCGCCGCCGAGGAAGACGCATTGGAAATGAGCTCATTTTGGACATCTTTGAGAGAGCGAGCAGGAAAGTGGGGATTTTTTTTTTTTGTGTCGGGTGGATGTTTCACTACTGCCCTGGAAAGAGATTGGAACGTCCTGTCTGTTCAAGGATGCTGCATAAAACATTTATTAACCTAAAGGTAATATTTTAACGTTTGAAAAGGACATACACATGTAAAAATACACTAAACATTTGTCATAGTATTACCTTCCTGGCCCACATATACTGTAAGACAGATTTTTTTTTATTTTCATAAAAACGTCTGAAAAGAGGGTTTCTATTTATACGTACAAGCCAGTCTAGGAACTATCCATCCATTTTCTACCGCTTGTCCCTTTGGGGGTCGCGGAGGGTGCTGGAGCCTATCTCAGCTGCATCCGGGCGGAAGGCGGGGTATACCCTGGGACAAGTCGCCACCTCATCACAGGGCCAACACAGATAGACAAACAACATTACTCAGTGGCCTAGTGGTTAGAGTGACCGCTCTGAGATCGGTAGGTTGTGAGTTCAAACCCCGGCCGAGTCATACCAAATACTATAAACATGGGACCCATTACCTCCCTGCTCTGCACTCAGCATCAAGGGTTGGAATTGGGGGTTAAATCACCAAAATGATTCCCGAGCGCGGCCACCGCTGCTGCTCACTGCTCCCCTCACCTCCCAGGAGGTTAACAAGGGGATGGGTCAAATGCAGAGGACACATTTCACCACACCAAGTGTGTGTGTGACAATCATTGGTACTTTAACTTAACTTAACATTCACACTCACATTCACACACTAGGGCCAATTTGAATGACTGCAGGGCCACAACATTAGGTACACCTGCAAACTGCAGCACGGATTTCATATTTCATTCATTCACAACTCCTCCAACACAAACATTATTGTTTTTGCACTTTTTGGCTTCTTATTAAATAACTTTTTTAAATAGATTCAATCTTGCACGTGGAAAGTTGAAGTGTGGGCTTTAGTTGATACAACACTCCCGTCAGGGGGTGCATTCTACGGCGGGGGTGCATTAATCCAGCACAACAGCGGCGCATGTACTTCATTTATAAGTAAAGGTAAGATCATAATAACGTTTTTTTTATTAAATGTGCTTTTTTGTGTGCTACAGTTTGTATGTGTAAAGTTAAAGTTAAGTTAAAGTACCAATGATTGTCACACACACACTAGGTGTAATGAAATTTGTCCTCTGCATTTGACCCATCCCCTTGATCACCCCCTGGGAGGTGAGGGGAGCAGTGGGCAGCAGCGGCGCCACGCCCGGGAATAATTTTTGGTGATTTAACCCCCAATTCCAACCCTTGATGCTGAGTGCCAGGCAGGGAAGAATGCTGGTATGAGCTTTTAAACAGAACCCGTTAACTGCTGCCAATCAAATGGTGAATAAGATACTCTTTAGGGTTCATATGTTTGTAAATCTGACTGTGATGAAGTCAGTGCCTCACCAGCCATGAACCTCACCGCACGTCACTGGTTTTTGGAGGTGGGAGGAAGCCGGAGAACCCGGAAGGAACCCACGCAGTCACGGGGAGAACATGCAAACTCCACACAGAAAGTATAAATGTGTAAAAGTTTTTTGCTTCGGTCATGAAATGATGATAATCGTGTTCCAGGGCATACATACATTATTTATTTAACGCTTAAGTCTCTAGAGTCTACATCAACTTCAGATCTATACGTCAATTTTAAGTTTGCTTCTTCTTTTTAATGTTGTTTTATTGTTTGTTTTCTGCCCTTCTTGTCAAATAAAACTAGTTTTTTTTTTATGGCAAACACACAAAATATGCAAAATCTTCCACACATTTTTTTTTTTCAAAGTGGAATATTTGATGTGAAGTAATCAGAGCCTTCGATAGGTCAATCGTTCTTAAAAACATTGATTTTGATTAGAGATGTCCGATAATATCGGTCTGCTGATATTATCGGTCGATAAATGCGTTAAAATGTAATATCGGAAATTATCGGTATCGTTTTTTTTATTATCAGTATCGTTTTTTTTTTTTTTAATGAAATCCACATAAAAAACACAAGATACACTTACAATTAGTGCACCAACCCAAAAAACCTCCCTCCCCCCATTTACACTCATTCACACAAAAGGGTTGTTTCTTTCTGTTATTAATATTCTGGTTCCTACATTATATATCAATATACATCAATACAGTCTGCAAGGGATACAGTCCGTAAGCACACATGATTGTGCGTGCTGCTGGTCCACTAATGATACTAACCTTTAACAGTTAATTTTACAAATTTTCATTAATTACTAGTTTCTGTGTAACTGTTTTTATATTGTTTTACTTTCTTTTTTATTCAAGAAAATGTTTTTAATTTATTTATCTTATTTTATTTGATTAATTTTTTTAAAAAGTACCTTATCTTCACCATACCTGGTTGTCCAAATTAGGCATAATAATGTGTTAATTCCACGACTGTATATATCGGTTGATATCGGTATCGGTTGATATCGGTATCGGTAATTAAAGAGTTGGACAATATCGGCATATCGGATATCGGCAAAAAGCCATTATCGGACATCCCTAATTTTGATTCAATAGTATGTTTTGAGCAATGACAGTTTTAAAGAAAAAAACAGCTTTGTTTTATTAGTCAACATTGCAACTTTTTCTAAATAACATTTAGAAATATAAAATAACATTCGACTTTTGTTATGTTTTTGTTTATTTTACTAGCATTTTTAGAATGTGCTGTGGGCCTTTAAAACATTAGCTGCAAATAGCCTCCAGGCCACACTTTTAAGATCCCTGTTATAGATAATAAAACATTTTATCTGATAAGTCTATTGATAAACAACTACTAGGTTCCTATTTCATTGATCCTGATTTTTTTTTTTTTTTTTTACATTTTGCAAAACCAAGTGTGGGTAAATAAGGTGGCCTTATATTGAGTGTTGTCTTACGTGAGGGTCAAGAGGTGGCACCATATGACTTCTCCAAAAGTGAGCCTGCCAACTTATTAGTTTGAAATTGAAAAGTTGATTTAAAGAAATACGAAAATATTTTCCTCCCCTTAAGTTTGTCCTAAAAACATATCTTTCCAAAAACAGGTCTGGAAAAAAAAAAGGGCCGTCTTATATTCAGGGCCGTCATATATTAGGTTCAAAAAGCAAATGTTGACAATATTTGGATCATTTGAAAATAAGGGTAAAAATGGGAAATGTTGGTCTTTGCAACGAAACTTGATTTTTTTTTTTTTTAACAAAAGGTGAAACAATTTACATAAAATTATGTAAATATATATATATTATATTATATATATATATATATATATATATATATATATATATATATATATATATATATATAATATAAATATATTATATATATATATATATATATACATATATATACATATATGTATATATATATATATATATATATATATATATATATATACATACATAATATACATACATATATATATATATATATACATATATACATACATACATATATACATACATATATATATATATATATATATACATATATACATATATATATATATATATATATATATATATATATATATATATATATATATATATATATATATATATACATACATACATACATACATACATACATATATATATATATATATATATATATATATATATATATATATATATATATATATATATATACATACATACATACATACATACATATATATATATATATATATATATATATATATATATATATATATATATATATATATATATATATATATATATATATAATTTTTTAGTTTTTAATTGTAAATTAATTTTTTATTCTTTTTATTTTACTTAATTTTTGTAATTGTTTTATTTAATTGAATATATATATATATATATATATATATATATATATATATATATATATATATATATATATATATATATATATATATATATATATATATATATATATATATATATATATATATATATATATATATATATATATATATATATATATATATATATATATATATATATATATATATATATATACTGTATATTGTCTCACACTCGTGTCAAATGACTTTTTCCCGAACCCAATCCATTAACTAGGGTTCCAGTATATATTTCATGGACTGACACCGATACGATTTAAACATATTTGAAAAAAAGATAGTTTTTTTTTCCATTTCCAATATGATATCGATATTGGAACCTTGAGTATTGATTAAATACGATATCAGCCTGAATCCTACATTCTTGTATTATTTTATAGTGTGGAGTGTTAAAAAAGGTTTGATCAAGTGAAATTACTCAAACAGAGAAGAATGTTAAGTATGATGAATGCTAGCCTATTTATCAGTAACCGCCTGAAATGAACTCATGCTGTCTTTAAGTTAAACTGGAGCGGTAATTTTTTTTTTTTTTTTTGACGACCTTCGTGCACAATAATATATTAAATGAAGCTCATGTTGCGGTAAGTTGAATGATGTGGTTTGTTACTGGATACTTTCTAATACGCTTCTGCCTTGGAGACTTTGTATGTGTAAGTAATGTGCTATCACTATAATTATTTGATACTTGTTTCTATTGACAAATGTGCTGTTTGATACGGAAAAATCAATCAAATACGGACACTATTATGCACTTAGCTGTTGTATAGCTGCTCACGTAGCCGGCGGTATAGCCTACCATGTTTACGTTTTATAAAGAATTCACTAAAATGCAAGAAAAGACCAAACTTTTGTGCCTATAGAAGGACATGCAGTTGTTTCTGGCTGCAGCTTTGCACAAATAAACACACTGGAGGACTGCTTGTATCGGAGATTTTACCCGCAATATAATCTGATACCTCTTTTTAGCGGCTATTGGACTAATATCTAGATAATCATGCTTACATACTGTACATTACCTTTTGTATTATATTAATTTATATTATTATGTGTTGTCTACCTTGTACTTTTTGTTTACGTCATTGCCTGAAATAAATGAATGAAAAGGAATGAAAAATATCTGATTCCAGTATCTGATTGGGAGACCCTTAATTAAAATGGTGGTTTTGTTGTCTTTGTCTTACAAACATATATCAAAAAATGTTTGGTAAAAAAGGCGACATCTCTAATTTGTTATCTTACTGCCTGGATATGGTTTTATAACAATATAAACACTCAGAGACGATGAAAGGGCACACTTGGGGTTATGGTCGGGATGGAAAAGCTGACCAATGTGATGCCTCGCCTTGCTCAAGGGCACTTACAACACTAAAAGTAAGTGCACTAGTGCAGTGTTTTTCAACCACTAGGGATACAGTCTCTTGTGCAGTGAGAGATTATCTTATTTCACCTGTTTGGGTTAAAAATATTTTTTGCAAACCAGTAATTATAGTCTGCAAATGATGTGTTGTTGTTGAGAGCTCGGTTGAGTAACCGTGTAATACTCTTCCATATCAGTAGGTGGCAGCCGGTAGCTAATTGCTTTGTAGATGTCGGAAACAGCGGGAGGCAGAGTGCAGGTAAAAAGGTACCTAATGCTTAAACCAAAAATAAACAAAAGGTGAGTGCCCCTAAAAAAAGGCAATGAAGCTTAGGGAAGGCTATGCAGAACGAAACTAAAACTGAACTGGCTACAAAGTAAACAAAAACAGAATGCTGGACGACAGCAAAAACTTACTGTGGAGCAAAGACGGCGTCCACAATGTACATCCGAACTTGACATGACAATCAACAATGTCCCCACAAAGAAGGATAGAAACAACTGAAATATTCTTGATTGCTAAAACAAAATAGATGCGGGAAATATCGCTCAAAGGAACACACAAAAGTGCTACAGGAAAATACCAAAAAAAGAGAAAAAGACACCAAAATACGAGCGCAGGACAGGAGCTAAAACACTACACACAGGAAAACAGCAAAAAACTCAAAATAAGTCATGATGTGACAGGTGGTGACAGTACACCTACTTTGAGACAAGAGCTACATTGATGCATGCTTGGTTATGGTTTAAAGTCATATCCAACAATTGCAACGACGACTTTTTACTGTCAACTGAGTTTTGTTCTTTAATGATTTCTGCTGGTGGTGTGCCTCCGGATTTTTCCAACGCAAAAAATGTGCCTCGGCTCAAAAAAGGCTGAAAACACTGCACTAGTGTCTCGTCCCAATAACCATTTTCTAAACAGAAAATGTCCCCAAAGCCAAGTCCTTCCGGGCTGAGCTTCCCATCCATCCTGAGGAGTTACGGCGGAGAAATCAAATGGTTTGCAATGTTTCAGCCTATTGACTCCACATTACGCCCCGGATGGAACCGACAATTTTCCCACAGATGCACTCGCTTCATTCCGAGCAGCTGCTCACTTTCCATTTATTTCGCTATAATGTTGACTTGACTCGCCGCTTTGGATCGCTATTCATGAGTTTGAATGAAGAAAATACATGTTGCTTCAGTAGCACAGTATATTTGCATACTACTCTGTTGCATTGATTATATGTCTTCACCTTAACTGCAGTCGCCAGCAAAGTGCTGTCACATTTCCAATACAGAAAATGAAGGGGGTTTAAAGTGTGTCGCAGCAGAAGGTGCACTCACACAAGCCAAACACACATTTTATGCTTGCTTTAAGTCAATGTAAACCAAAATTGCTAATGTGACGCTTTTTTTTTTTACCAAGCTCTATTTCCAGTCAAACGTTTGGAGACACTTTCTCATTTAATAGCGTTAGCAAGTGTCTCTAAACTTTTGACTGATACTGTAAAAAAAGATAAAATACATTTGTGAAGTGCTGACACACAGGTTAATGAAATAAATAACTGATGAAATAATGAATTACATCCTGAAATAATTACCGGTAATCAAATAATCAAATACATCATATAATAATAATTATATTATTTTTAATTTAGTTGTATTAATTTAATTGTATTATAATTAAATAGAAATAATAATAATTTTAGAATTATTAATTTAGTTGTAATAATTATTAATTTTTAATAGCAGGTGTCTCTAAACTTTTGCCTGGTACTGTAAAAAAAAGATCAAATAAATTATTGAAGTGCTGCCACACAGGTTAATGAAATAAATAAATAACCGATGAAATAATGAATGAAACCCTGAAATAATTAATCAAATACTTCATGAAATAATAATAATAATTATATCATTATTAATTTAGTTGTATTATAATTAATTAAATAATTATATACTTCATGAAATAATAAACATTTTTGTATTATTAATTTAGTTGTATTAATTACATTTTATAATGCAAGTGTATAATAGCAGGTGTCTCTAAAATGTTGCCTGGTACTGTAAAAAAAAGATCAAATAAATGATTGAAGTGCTGCCACACAGGTTAATAAAATAATACAATAACTGGTGAAGTAATTAATTACACCCTGAAATAATTATTTAAAAACTCAATACATCATGAATTAAAGCAAGTTTAATATTAATAATTTAGTTATCATTTATTTGTATTTTTTTATTATTTATTTAATAATGATTTGAATGATAAAACAATTACATAATTCAATAAAATTATGTAAAACTGTATTTATTCATTAAATAAATTAAAAACACATTTATGTATTTAATTCTCATTTTAATTAAATAATGCCACATTAAGGTAATTATTTAAAAATGTATTTATTGATCTCATTTTGTCCCATTTGACCCTCCATAGTTTTGTTGTTATAACATAATGCTGCACTGTCTGAAATATAAGACACCGCAAAATATATGACGCCCTCTTTTTTTTTTCAAGACCTCTTTTTGGAAAAGACAATTTAGAAAAAAACAACAATGTTTTCAATATCATTTTAAATTAGTATTATGTATTGTAAAAAAAACCAACTCCTGGTAACAGCAGGTGACCGGTGTGTGTGCCGGAAAAACAATTTTTGAATCACATGGGGAGAAGTCGCTGGTTTGTGTGTCGAAAAGTCTCCACCCCAAATATAGGACGACCCCTTCTTTTTAAGACCTTTTTGGAGGGGGGGAATCACAATTTCCTTACTTGATTTCTGTCTCCTGCACTCGCTCCTCGTCCAGATCCTCGATGAACTTATCTCCTTTCATCCAGTAGATGAGTGGGCTGACGTCCCCGCTGTAGCCGAAAAAGGCTCGACACGTCAGGTTGAGAGCTCCTCCTGCAAAAGAGCGGAGACCACATTTAGACACCTCTCATAACGTCACGTCATCGATACATGCTATTCCACGATGTACGTTTCTTGTTGCTTCAGACAACGTATGCACACATTTTAAACACAACATAAAAAGTCATTTAGTACAAAGCCGAACTGGAACACGGCATGTTTTGCAAATATTAGCTCATTTGGAATTTGATGCCTGCAACATGTTTCAAAAAAGCTGGCACAAGTGGCAAAAAAGACTGAGAAAGTTGAGGAATGCTCATCAAACACTTATTTGGAACATCCCACAGGTGAACAGGCTAATTGGGAACAGGCGGGTGCCATGATTGGGTATAAAAGCAGCTTCCATGAAATGCTCAGTCATTCACAAACAAGGACGGGGCGAGGGTCACCACTTTGTGAACAAATGCGTGAGCAAATTGTTTAAGAACAACATTTCTCAACCAGCTATTGCAAGGAATTTAGGGATTTCACCATCTACGGTCCGTAAAATCATCAAAGGGTTAAGAGAATCTGAAGAAATCACTGCACGTAAGCAGCAAGGCTGAAAACCAACATTGAATGCCCGTGACCTTCGATCCCTCACACCGACACCGGTGTGTAAAGGACATCACCACATGGGCTCAGGAACACTTCAGAAGACCACTGTCAGTAACTACAGTTTGTCGCTACATCTGTAAGTGCAAGTTAAAACTCTACTATGCAAAGCGAAAGCCATTTATCAACAACACCCAGAAACGCCACCGGCTCCGCTGGGCCCGAGCTCATCTAAGGTGGACTGATGCAAAGTATAAAAGTGTTCTGTGGTCTGACGAGTCCACATTTCAAATTGTTTTTCGAAACTGTGGACGTCGTGTCCTCCGGACCAAAGAGGAAAAGAACCATCATTCTAGGTGCAAAGTTCATAAGCCAGCATCTGTGATGATATGGGGGTGTATTAGTGCCCAAGGCATGGGTAACTTACACATCTGTGAAGGCACCATTAATGCTAGAAGGTACATATAGGTTTTGGAGCAACATATGTTGCCATCCAAGCAACGTTATTATGGACGCCCCTGCTTATTTCAGCAAGACAATGCCAAGCCATGTGTTACAACAGCGTGGCTTCATAGTAAAAGAGTGCGGGTACTAGACTGGCCTGCCTGTAGTCCAGACCTGTCTCCCATTGAAAATGTGTGGTGCAATATGAAGCCTAAAATACCACAACACAGACCCCGGACTGTTGAACAACTTAAGCAAGAATGGGAAAGAATTCCACCTGAAAAGCTTCCAAAATTGGTCTCCCCAGTTCCCAAACGTTAACTGAGTGTTGTTAAAAGGAAAGGCCATGTAACACAGTGGTAAAAATGCCCCTGTGCCAACTTTTTTGCAATGTGTTGCTGCCATTAAATTCTAAGTTAATGATAATTTGCAAAACAATAAAAAAAAAATGTTTCTCAGTTCGAACATTAAATATCTTGTCTTTGCAGTCTATTCAATTGAATATAAGTTGAAAAGGATTTGCAAATCATTGTATTCTGTTTTTATTAACGAATTACACAACGTGCCAACTTCACTGGTTTTGAGTTTTGTGCTCTCTTTTCACACCTCACTGTTAATTGCCAGTTTACAAGGTCTAAGTCCATCATTGGCCGAACGCAGTGTGCCTCCCAAACACCAGGGGGCGATTTCTGCTTGATCCTGCAGGAACAATAGCTAACAGGTGATGCAGAGTCCTCCCGCTCTTACGTAAGGTTTTAACATGTGCTTAAATCTGCCTTGACTCTTCTTCTCAGAGGCTGTGAGAAAACGCTGACTGCTCCTTTAGTGTCGACAATACTTTAGGAACTACTTTAATCCTCCAAGTAAATGCTGAAAAGTTATAAAAGTGTCTCTTTTATAGTGGATTGAATAAATTCTGATGGCTTGCTTGGGCCGACTAAAAACAAACTTTTGTTGTTACTTAATTTGGCAGTGAATCATCTTTAATGCATTCATAAATTAAATGTCAGTGTTGTTGTCCAAATTGTTGTATATGGGCATTACATTCTTACTGCACTACATAAATTTGATTAAGAAGACTGGTGTTCCTCTTGTGGTTCTTCTCACTCACTACAATATATCTATTAAATATGTATATCCAACAATTAGGGTAATAATACCCACTGTACTTACAGTATGTTTAAATACACCTCGTATTATCATCTACTTATCCCTGATGAACAGCGCAAACATAACGTTTACAGTCTCTTTAAATTCAATTCAGAATACAAAAATAGAAGACCTGGTGTTAAGTTATGGCTGTTTGACCGCCACAGATACATTTGGCGCTACCTATTCGCCCTTGTCATTAACACATTATAATGGGACTGTGAATGCAGCTTGTCAATACAACTCCATGCAGTAGAAAGGCATGGCAACGCTGCTTCTTAGCACACCTCTGCCAGAGAATAGGAAGACATAGCAGGAGGGGTTGGTGTTGAGAATTATTCAGAGAGTATTCGGACCCCTCTAGATTGCATTTCTCAAGCAACCAGTGACTAATTTAGTGACTTTTTCTGGTCTTTTTGGGCCTCAAACTTGTAGAGGGCCACAAAATGTGAGCCAGCAAGTTTGAGGCCCAAAAAGACCAGAAAAAGTCTTTAAGTGGTCCCCAACCACCGGGCCGCGGACCGGTACCGGGCTGCACAAGAAATTAAAAAAATAATTTATATATATATATATATATATATATATATATATATATATATATATATATATATATATATATATATATATATATATATATATATATATATTTTTTTTTTATTTTATTTTATTTTTTATTTTTATTAAATCAACAAAAAAAACACAATATATACATTATATATCAATATAATGATATATAATGCTGTGACGTATGTTTTTAAAAAAAAAAAATTATTTAAGAAAACACAAGATACACTTTCAATTAGTGCACCCCACCCCCCCCCCCCCCCACCCCCCCACCCCCCCGGTCCGTGGGACACATTTTCAAGCGTTGACCGGTTCGCAGCTACAAAAAAGTTGGGGACCACTGCTCTACATAACGTCATAGTTTTTTTGATTGATTGAGACTTTTATTAGTAGGTTGCACAGTGAAGTACATATTCCGTACAATTGACCACTAAATGGTAACACCCGAATAAGTTTTTCAACTTGTTTAAGTCGGGGTCCACTTAAATTGATTCATGATACAGATATATACTATCATATATACTATCATCATAATACAGTCATCACACAAGATAATCACATTGAATTATTTACATTATTTACAATCAGGGGTGTGGAGGGAGGGGGGGGGGGGGTGGGGGGGATATGGACATCAAGTAGTGGACATAGAGAGAGAGAGAGAGATCAGAAGGCATAAGAAAAAGAATCTGCATTTGATTGTTTACATTTGATTATTAGCAATCCGGGGAGGGTGTTAGTTTAGGGTTGTAGCTGCCTGGAGGTGAACTTTTATTGCGGTTTTGAAGGAGGATAGAGATGCCCTTTCTTTTATACCTGTTGGAAGCGCATTCCACATTGATGTGGCATAGAAAGAGAATGAGTTAAGACCTTTGTTAGTTCGGAATCTGGGTTTAACGTGGTTAGTGGAGCACCCCCTGGTGTTGTGGTTATGGCGGTCATTTACGTTAAGGAAGTAGTTTGACATGTACTTCGGTATCAGGGAGGTGTAGCGGATTTTATAGACTAGGCTCAGTGCAAGTTGTTTAACTCTGTCCTCCACCTTGAGCCAGCCCACTTTAGAGAAGTGGGTAGGAGTGAGGTGGGATCTGGGGTGGAGGTCTAGAAGTAACCTGACTAGCTTGTTCTGAGATGTTTGGAGTTTAGATTTGAGGGTTTTGGAGGTGCTAGGGTACCAGGAGGTGCATGCGTAATCGAAAAAGGGTTGAACGAGAGTTCCCGCCAGAATCCTCAAGGTGCTTTTGTTGACCAGAGAGGAAATTCTGTAGAGAAATCTCGTTCGTTGGTTAACCTTTTTGATTACCTTGGTTGCCATTTTATCACAGGAAAGGTTAGCCTCTAGAATGGAACCTAGGTAGGTGACCTCATCTTTCCTGGTGATGACACTGTCACCTACTTTTATGGTGTCTAGTGTGATTTGCGGCCTGTGCACCCTGTGAGGCTAATAGTTAAATATATTTTTACAGCACAACACACATTGGGCAACTCCCTCCAGTTAAACTGAGTTTGAGACTCATATGCAAGCACCTACAGCGGCACCTCGACTTAAGAGTGCCCCAACCTAAGAGTGTTTTGAGATAAGAGCAGTCTCTCTGCTAACTGTCATGCTTTAAGTTACGAGCAGCAATTTGAGATACAAGCACCGTTTGTTGGCGTAGCAAATTAAGGGTTTTCTCCTAGATTGCCAAGGAGCCTGTGGTGGTGGGGGCGTGGTCACTATGACATCATCACATAATTTGCTATGATGATATGATTTTCTTTAAAAAGGCTCAAAAAATGTATCCATACATTTAAAAACAAATGTGTTATTAATAAGAATTAACATATATTTTTATATCGTTTTGCAATGTACTTTGAGCATTTTTCAAGTGTTACCAGACTTAAAAAAAAATCAAAAACGACTAGCAACATATCTAGCATCTTTTTCTGGTGTTATTATAGAGCAGTGGTTCTTAACCTGGGTTCGATCGAACCCTAGGGGTTCGGTGAGTCAGCCTCAGGGGTTCGGCGGAGGTCAAAACACACCCGACTCATCGCGTAGATACAAACTTCTCCCTATCGGCGTATTAGGGATACGGCAACAGCTGACTGATTTGCAGGTGTGTAGTTTGTTGTGAGTTTATGCACTGTGTTGGTGTTGTTGTTTGAACAAGGTGATGTTCATGCACGGTTCATTTTATGCACAAGTAAAAAAAACATGGTAACACTTTAGTATGGGGAACATATTCACCATTACTTAGTTGCTTATTAACATGCAAATTAGTAACATATTGGCTCTTAACTAGTCATTATTAAGTACTTATTAATGCCTTATTCGGCATGGGCTTATTATAACCCTAACTTAGACTTAGACTCAGACAAACTTTAATGATCCACAAGGGAAATTGTTCAACACAGTAGCTAAGTTACAATGATGGAAAGTGTAAGGATGGAAAGGACAATGCAGGTATAAATAGACTAAATATAGCAATATAAAATATAACATAATATATACGAATATACAGATAATATGTGTACAGTATATTATATATACAGATATATTATATTATGTCTATAACATATATACAATATATACCAATGTGTGTTGGCCCTGCGATGAGGTGGCGACTTGTCCAGGGTGTACCCCGCCTTCCGCCCGATTGTAGCTGAGATAGGCTCCAGCGCCCCCCGCGACCCCGAAGGGAATAAGCGGTAGGAAATGGATGGATGGATACCAATGACCAACCCTCTAACCCTGACCCTAACCCTAACCAAATAACTCTAAATTAAGTGTCTATTACTTAGAATATGTTCCCCTAGTGTCCAAATAACTCTAAATTAAGTCTTTGTTACTTAGAATCTGTTCCCCATACTTAATTGTTACCAAAAACATATAACTTTGTCTTGAATTTGAAAGAAAAAAAACATTTTATTTTTCACTAAAGAAGGGTTCGGTGAATGCGCATATGAAACTGGTGGGGTTCGGTACCTCCAACAAGGTTAAGAACCACTGTTATAGACTGTACTCGTTTTTCATAGACTCTAATTATGTCCCTCGCTGTCCTCGACAAAAGAGGCGAACTGCAGCGAGCATGACATCACACTTGCTTGGCGCTGCTGCTCCAGTTGGACTTTCTCTTCTTACAAGCCGCCACTGTCCTCTTGATATTTGCACATTTTGTAGGGTATACAGTATCTAGGCTGTATTAAAGTTGCGTCCACATCACAGACATGCTGACAACGCTCCAGACAATGGCGTACGTCTTGTTTACATCCGGTATCGGCAGCGCTGTTTTCGGTGATCAAACTCGTTTTTCAGTGGGCGAAATTTTGGTGCATCACTAGTCAATAGTGCACACATAATAGGCTATATATTGTCACGGCGCAAGCGCATGCCGCTGCACATTCCTCATTGAGCTCCGCGGAGCGCTTTGGGACACGCCCACCGGCGCTCATCTCCTGCTGCAGCCGGCAGCTGCAATCAATCGCCAGCAATCAGCGCACCTGTGGCCGATCAGAAGACCTGCCTTCTTATGCCAGCGCAAACCTGCATCCTGTGCCAGAACGTAGTCATCTGTTCCCGAACAGTAAGCGACTAACCAAGCTCTATGCTTTCTCTCTCTGTGTTTCTCCCCCGTCGTGTTGATTGGTCTCGTGTCCTCCCGTGTCGTTCCTGGCAGCAACCCCTTCGTTCCCGCGTGACGAGCCGTGTGTCTCGTCTTCCCGTATTCCCTTCGTTTCCTTGGCTGCCCATTTGGATCTCGACCTCCCACCTGGACACGGACCTTCGACGCCTCGCTATAGCCCCCGACTACCTGCCTGCTCACGGACCTCTGAGCTCTGCCTTGTCTCCCCTTTGGACTTCCTCACCTCTCGCTCAACACTCCCGGTAACACTCATTAATTCCTACACATAGTCCCACACCAACCACTCTTGGATTTAGTCACACTCCATTCTCTTGTTTATTAATATTATTGTTTTGTATTTTTATATATATATATATATATATATATACATATATATATATATATATATATATATATATATATATATATATATATATATATATATATATATATATATATATATATATATATATATACATATATATATATATATATATATATATATATATATATATATATATATATATATATATATATATATATATATGTATATATGTGTATATATATATATATATATATATATATATATATATATATATATATATATAT
The DNA here is from genome assembly GCF_033978785.1 of Entelurus aequoreus. Classification (NCBI taxonomy): domain Eukaryota; kingdom Metazoa; phylum Chordata; class Actinopteri; order Syngnathiformes; family Syngnathidae; genus Entelurus; species Entelurus aequoreus. The sequence goes on from NC_084740.1 coordinate 63,686,233, forward strand.
AATATCGGCCAGCCGATATTATCGGCCGATAAATGCTTTAAAACGTAATATCGGAAATTATCGGTATCGGTTTCAAAAAGTAAAATCTATGACTTTTTAAAACGGCGCTGTACGGAGTGGTACACGGACGTAGGGAGAAGTACAGAGCGCCAATAAACCTTAAAGGCACTGCCTTTGCGTGCCGGCCCAATCACATAATATCTACGGCTTTTCACACAGACAAGTGAATGCAAGCATACTTGGTCAAAAGCCATACAGGTCACACTGAGGGCGGCCGTATAAACAACTTTAACACTGTTACAAAAATGTGCCACACTGTGAGCCCACACCAAACAAGAATGACAAACACATTTCGGGAGAACATCCGCACCGTAACACAACATAAACACAACAGAACAAATACCCAGAACCCCTTGCAGCACTAACTCTTCCGGGACACTACAATATACACTCCCCCGCTACCCCCTACCCCCCTCCCCCACCTCAACCCCGCACCCCCCCCCCAACCCCAACCTCCTCATGCTCTCTCAGGGAGAGCATGTCCCAAATTCCAAGCTGCTGTTTTGAGGCATGTTAAAAAAAAATGACTTCAATAATAAATATGGCAGTGCCATGTTGGCACTATTTTTCCATAACTTCAGTTGATTTATTTTGGAAAACCTTGTTACATTGTTTAACGCATCCAGTGGAGCGTCACAACAAAATTAGACATAATAATGTGTTAATTCCACAACTGTATATATCGGTATCGGTTGATATCGGAATCGGTAATTAAGAGTTGGACAATATCGGAAATCGGCAAAAAAGCCATTAACGGACATCTCTAATTATAGTATTTTTCATATTATACTGCACGGCGTGTGTGGTGGGCGTGTTTTCAATACATTAATTTTGTTGTTTCAGTGCCTGTGCACAGTGGTGATTACGCAACACTGGCGTCCACCCATACATTGTTGCAGCGTCAGACAACCTTCGGTCTGGCACCAGAGTACCCGGCTGAGACTCTCGTGTCAAAAGCGCACACGTAAGTGCACTTAAATGACGGCGAGGAAATTGTAATGAACACACAAGGGCACTCAACAGCCTCCTAAGCCCCCCTCGGAGGCCACGCCGGGGAAGTGGGGGGGAGGCTGACGACGACGTTATTTTATTTAGAGCCACTGCCGCCGCTCATGAGGGAAGGTCAGGAGTCTGATTGATTATTTCTCCGCCCCGACAGACAAGCTTCGTACGGAGGGAGAAAAACGTGGGTAGCGATGCCATTATAAACAGATTCAGCAACATTAGGATAATGATGGGGGATTCTGTAAAGCATAATGGTCGTCTGTGAGGCTGATTAACGGCAAGGTCGCCATATTGTGCTTCCCCTCGTCCCATGATGCATTGCTGTTGTGTGGAGCCACATGTAAACAACACGCACATGGGGCGGGCGCATAACAGTCATGACAGAGTAGAGAGGTGGAAGGAGGAGAGTCCTCCAGGGACGTGACATGAGAGGAATAATGAGGCGGGCAGCACATGGGGGGTAGGGGGCGCTCTTTCACTGCGTTGGGTCACAGGCCGGTGACGTCACAGGTGCCGCTTTCACACACAATTTGATTGACACTGAAAGAGGCCTATCTCAGCTGCCTTCGGGCGAAAGGGACAAGCGGTAGAAAATGGATGCATGGATGAAAGAGGCGTTCGTTAGCCGTGCTGACAAGGTTATTGTTTCACCATTTTGGCTTTTTCAGCACAAAAAATTTCCTCACTAAGAACTAGGATTCTAACACATTTTGGGCATATGACAGGGGTGTCCAAACTTTTTCCACTGAGGGCCGCACATTGAAAAATCAAAGCTAGCAGGGGCCATTTTGATATTTTTTTTATTTTGAAAACCAATACAATATACCAGAGGTGTGGACTCGAGTCACATGACTTGGACTCGAGTCAGACTCGAGTCATGAATTTGATGACTTTAGACTCGACTTGACAAAATGTAAAGAGACTTGCAACTCGACTTAGACTTTAGCATCAATGACTTGTGACTTCACTTGGACTTGAGGCTTTTGACTTGACATGACTTGCTACTTTCCCCAAAACCCAAAGCTTAAAAAGTTATTTGCGAGCACTCCGTATCTTTCATTTTATACGTCTGTGTCTATAAGCGTGTGTGCTGCGTGTCAGCGTGTGTGCTGTCAGTACAACAGCCAATCAAATTAAATCTACGTTGTTTTCATCCCACAGCTCTCATCCAATCCAATTGCAGGACAACCACCGAACATGAGTTGTCAAACAATGCGGCAGTGAGAAACAATTATGCCAAAGTTGGTTTCGTTCGGGTATAAAAACTACGACTTGGTCAACAAAAAACGAATTGCCGTATGCAAATCACGCAGTTCGAATATTACAGACGGAGACGCAACAACTTCCAACTTCGTTCGACATTTGAAGTTGCACAAAGAAGGGTAAGTTTTGAATGTAAGATAACGTTTATTGGCTAAGTAACATGACTTTTATTTGCTATGTAGTTAAATCAGTGAGGCTGTAAACTCACTGCTAACGTTATAACCATAGACATCTTATAAGGGTACGCAGCATTGGGCGCTACTGCCTACTGGCGCAGACGAGACGCGGAGCCGCCATCTTGGAGTGGTGATCCGCTCCACTCAGTGCAATTCATTTGGCAGGAGCAATGAACTGTCAACAAATTTAATTCATCTTACCTCACTGAATACCACTGATTTTCACGCGTTTTTTTTGTCATACGTGTAGCTATGATAACGGCCACATGTTTTGGCGTTTTTATTATTCATAGTTTGCTTAACAGTAATATAATATTCTTATACGCTATAAGTGACCAGACGTCCGAGATCAAAACTGGGAATATAATCCCAGAGAAAGGGGAAAAAAACGGTCAGCTATTTTTAAGTTGAAGAAACAATATGATTAGATTATATATACATGCGTATATCGTACATAAACAATGTATGAATACATTAGATATCTATATATTTTAGGGACCTATAGACTGTAACTCTGTTGCTGCAGCAGCAGAGAGTTTATTCTGTCTTGACACTTTGTATTGATATTTTGTATTACATTCTTCCCTTAAATGATAATGTTTACAGTGATTGTTTTATATCTATTTTTTATGTATGTCGCTTTGGATAAAAGCGTCTGCCAAATACTTAAACATATATAAACACCTGAAAGTCTTTATATCAGCTAAAACCACCAATCTGTTTCACTGGATTCAGAATAAAACCAAATGCTGTCTTACCCAACAATGTTAGTATTTGAATATTGTTACTTGAAGACTTATTCCTGGTTACAATTATACTGTTAAGAAAGTATTGTCTTATACTTTGCCTAAAATGAGAATGCATCATAATCAGTGGCGGCTGGTGAATTTTGTTTTAGGTGGGGCTGAAAGTTTGTAAACCAAACCCTGTAGGGGCGTCATCCTCCCCCAGAAGATTTCTTTGTGATTCTCACATACAAATATTGAAGATCTTTGCTCCTTCTCAACTTTGTGGTAATGTTATTTTCATAAAATACAACCAATAGTATGTTAATGTTTGTTTTTGCAAATGTGTTTATTCTGTAAAGGAATGAGTTAAATGTTTAAAATTGTTTAAACTATTAAAATGACTGGTTAATAGTGCTATTATGAATTGCAATGTCAGCACTATTTTTTTTCCTGCAATTTCAAATGCACTTGTTTTAATAAATAAATACAGCGTTTTAAAAGCATACACAATCTGTGTAAAAATATTAGTCTGTGGTTAAAAGGACTTGAAAGGACTCGAAAGTCAAAATGCAGGACTTGGGACTTGACTTGAGACTTTCTAGTCTTGACTTTGGACTTGACTCGGGACTTGCCTGTCTTGACTCGGGACTTGACTCGAGACTTGGGGGCAAAGACTTGAGACTTACTTGTGACTTGCAAAGCAATGACTTGGTCCCACCTCTGCAATATACCCTACCGTTCAAAAGTTTGGGGTCACATTGAAATGTCCTTATTTTTGAAGGAAAAGCACTGTACTTTTCAACGAAGATAACTTTAAACTAGTCTTAACTTGAAAGAAATACACTCTATACATTGCTAATGTAGTACATGACTATTCTAGCTGCAAATGTCTGGTTTTTGGTGCAATATCTACATAGGTGTATAGAGGCCCATTTCCAGCAACTATCACTCCAGTGTTCTAATGGTACAATGTGTTTGCTCATTGGCTCAGAAGGCTAATTGATGATTAGAAAACCCTTGTGCAATCATGTTCACACATCTGAAAACAGTTTAGCTCCTTACAGAAGCTACAAAACTGACCTTCCTTTGAGCAGATTGAGTTTCTGGAGCATCACATTTGTGGGGTCAATTAAATGCTCAAAATGGCCAGAAAAACAGAACTTTCATCTGAAACTCGACAGTCTATTCTTGTTCTTAGAAATGAAGGCTATTCCACAAAATTGTTTGGGTGACCCCAAACTTTTGAACGGTAGTGTATGTATAAAAAATATACATTTAGGCCTCCACTCAGGCTTGATCCCGGGGACCCCAAAGGGTTTTGGTCCAAAAAATATAAAAAAATTGTCATTATTCAGTATTATTATTTGTTATTATTCAAGTTTTTAAATCTCTAGATCAACATTGGGTCTATCTGTCAATATAAAATGTTTTTATAGATTTAAATTGTATGCTCTTTTTGTCAAAGAAAACCCTTTTTTTTAATGAAAAAAACACAAAATATGCAATATTTTCACCCAATAAAATTTTTAAGTGGGATATTTGAGATTATATAATAATTGGAGCCGTAAAAAGGTCAATAACTCATAACACCATTGATTTTAATTAATTATTATTTTTTGAGCAATGACACTTAAAAACTAATCACACTAAAATTGTAGGGGATCCAAAAAGGTCCTACTCATTAAAGTGTTAAAAAATAAATTATATATGTATATTTTTTTTTACTGTTTACTTTTAACACAATAATCTCGAGATCAACTTCAGATCTATCTGTCAGTTATAAGTTTTATTGTTGTTTATGTTTCTTGTTTGTTCGTTTTAGGCCCTTCTTTAAAAAAAAACAGCTCGTTTTTTTACATGGCAAACACAAAATATGCAACATTTCCCCCCAAAAATATCTCAAAATATTTAATGTGACGTAATTGGAGCCTTGAATAGGTCAATAATTCATAATGACATTGATTTTGATTCATTATTATTTTTTAAAGAAAGAAACAGCCTGCATGGCAGCTTTGTGTGATTAGAGTAAACATTGCTACATTTTCTTGTTACATTTCACCTGTTTGCTCTTTAAATACCACTTTTAATGTTTTTTTATTTTTTTCAATCGTATTTTTAAAATGTGCCGTGGGGCCGTTAAAAAATGACCTGCGGGCCGCAAATGGCCCCCGGGCCGCACTTTGGACACCCCTGGCATATGACTATTAATAGGATTATTTTCACGTCATCTATCAAGTTGATCATTCATTTATGCCAGGGGTGTCAAACGTATGGCCCGCGGGCAGGTATTATCCGGCCCGCGGAATGACTTTGCTAAGTATAAAAATGAGCCGAAATTTTGAGTTTGAGTTTGAGTTTATTTGGAACATGCATACATACAACATGATACATCACAATTTCCAGTTTCTCTATTCAACATGTTCGAAAAAGAGCAGGAAGAAGCAGCGCTTATTTAATACTACCCCTTTTCCTTTACATAGCAGTTGCTAAAACTTTTGTTCACTTCCTGTTCTCAATTTATTCACAATATACTCCGTAAGTAATCACAATAAAAATAAATAAATAGTAATTGGTGAAGTAAGTTATATTTCATAAGGTGAGATGAGTAAGATTATCTAGAAAATGAATGGGTGGATGAGATAAATTCAGAATGTTTATCATGGTTCTTCTTCTTTGTACTTTGTAAACACTGAGAGTTTCTTGAAGTGGATCATATTAGTACATTGTTTGATTTCTTTGCTTAATCCATTCCATAATTTACTTCCACATACTGATATACTATAGATATTAAGTGTTGTGCGTGCGTACAAATGTTTTAAATGACATTTTTCTCTAAGATTTTTGAATGAGAGAAACTGCTGTTCTAAATGTGTCCACTAGATGTCACAATAGCAATTCTTTGTGGATGATGCTACATATGTAAAAAAAAAAATAAACCAAATGAGGGAAATGAGCAAACTACATAAATAACATCCTGCAATTTGATTTTGATATTTATTTTGATATTTATTTTTTTATCTTGATAGATTGAAAATGAACACCATTGAGTTGACTGATGAACATTGTCCCATAATTTATTCAGAAAGTATAAACAACGACAAATAAAGGTAGAATACTATTAACTGCAACATGTAAGTGAAACAAACAAACATCAACATTATGATTTGTACATTTTCAGAATGTGCTTGCTCTATTTTTAAACAAAGAAAACAATAATAAGTTGTCTTTATTTGTAACTTATCGTTACCAGTCCGGCTCACTTGGGAGTAGATTTTTCTCCATGTGGCCCCCGATCTAAAATGAGTTTGACACCCCTGATTTATGCACAACATGGGAACAGATGGGAAAGGCTTATTTTGAAAATGTAATTATGTTTATAGATATGCAACAACAACAACATATATGCTATCTGTTGTTGTGTTCCCAAATTTTGAGTGTTCAAAAATTAAGGTGTGTATTACTGAGTCCGACCCGGACATAATCTGGACTGTACATGCTTATTTTGAAAATGTAATTTTGTTTATAAATTATATGCAATCTGTTGTGTTCCCTAATTTTTCAATGTACATGTATGAAAAAGTGTGTGTTGCTGAGCCCGACTTGAACATTATCTGGACTGGACCTGGTTTTAAAAACCCTTTAAACAAATCCAATTTCATTGACAACCTGGTCTGGTGAAGATAAAATAAAAATAAGATAAATAAATAAACATTTTGTTGGATAAAAAAGAAAGTAAAACAATATAAAAACAATTACATAAAAAATAGTAATTAATGAAAATTAGGGCTGCAACTAACGATTAATTTGATAATCAATTAATCTGTCGATTATTACTTCGATTAATCGATTAATAATCGGATAAAAGAGACAAACTACATTTCTATCCTATCCAGTACTTTATTGAAAAAAAACAGCATACTGGCACCATACTTATTTTGATTATTGTTTCTCAGCTGTTTATACATGTTGCGGGTTATAAATAAAGGTTTATTAAAAAAAAATAAAAAAAAAAAAATATAAATATTAAAAAAATAAATACAAAAAATAAAAACTCTGCGCATAGCATAGATCCAACGAATCGATGACTAAATTAATCGGAAATTATTTTAATAATCAATTTTAATCGATTAGTTGTTGCAGCCCTAATGAAAATGTTAGTGGACCAGCGGCACACACAATCATGTGTGCTTCAGGGTGTCCCTTGCAGACTGTGTTGCCTATGTTGTGGGAACCACAATATTGGTAGCAGAAAGAAACAACCCCTTTTGTGTGAGTGGGTGTGGATGAGTGTGAATGGGGGAGGGAGGCTTTTTGGGTTGATGCACTAATTGAAAGTGTATCTTGTGTTTTTTTTATGTTGATTTAATAAAATAAAAATTATAATTAAAAAAACTAAACATACGTCACAGCACAGTGGAAAAGTACATGCCGACTGAGATGGATAATAAAATCCGGGATGGTTTCAAAACGCTTTTTGTAAAGAAAAAACGGACGTGTTGTCAGCCTATTTAACAAAATCGATGCCAGTCAGTGTGCTGACCTTTGAAAGCGCGCCGCACTACTTACATTCTCCGACTTCGCCCCTTTTTCTGTCGCAAAGTAAAGTTTCCGAAGGCGCAGGCATGCAGGACGTCAGACACTACACAACGTGTGGAGGCCATCGTGTCTGCGAGGAGCAACGGTTGACATTTCCAAAGTTCAACAGCCTCTCTCAGCTTGGTATTTGTGCACGGCCGGGTTCTACGGGCGGCGACGCGGCGCTCCTCCGGAATACAAACCTCTCACGTGCGCACGCCTGCACGTATACAGGCCCGGCAAACACTTGATTTGTGCGGCAAACATGCAAATGAGCGACACGCTGTGCAGCCGCGTGTGTCACAGCTGCGGCGTTTCCCTCCCCTCTCTATCAGCTGTTAGTTAATCCCACACATCAGTTGCACAAATTAGACGTGCTGTGCCACATGGAAGCCCCCCCCACCCCCCACCCACCCCCCACCCTTGAGCTAGTCTTCCGCCGAGCGCACCGGGAATGCGAGGAAATGACGGAGGGCCTCACGCTGGCGCCGGTATGGAAGCACAATAATGCTCTCCTTTTGTTGCAGCCACAACATTCGAGGACGAGAAGATGATGACAACATCACAAAAGACGTTTTGGGCCATTACGCTTCTGAATGCCCCCCCCCCCTCCAGAGCATCCATAGACTTGTGAGATCTATAAGCACTTTTACACACACGTCTTTTATTGCAGCAGCGAACTGGGATTTTTTTATTTATTTTTATTGAGCCACATTTGGCTTTAGGGAGCAACTGGCAACACTCTGCTGCACATCAATACATTATTGGTGTTCAGTATGTGCTGCACATGCTTTTTATTTGGCTTTGCAGCATCTTATGCACACTTAGTATTACCCCCACACCCTTAAGGGACAGCTATGGATATTGCCCTGAATGTAAGACGTCACAGAATATAAGACAACCCCTTGTTTTCACAATATATATACACTACCGTTCAAAAGTTTGAGGTCACCCAAACAATTTTGTGGAATAGCCTTCATTTCTAAGAACAAGAATAGACTGTCGAGTTTCAGATGAAAGTTCTCTTTTTCTGGCCATTTTGAGCGTTTAATTGACCCCACAAATGTGATGCTCCAGAAACTCAATCTGCTCAAAGGAAGGTCAGTTTTGTAGCTTCTGTAACGAGCTAAAGTGTTTTCAGATGTGTGAACATGATTGCACAAGGGTTTTCTAATCATCAATTAGCCTTCTGAGCCAATGAGCAAACACATTGTACCATTAGAACACTGGAGTGATAGTTGCTGGAAATGGGCCTCTATACACCTATGTAGATATTGCACCAAAAAACAGACATTTGCAGCTAGAATAGTCATTTACCACATTAGCAATGTATAGAGTGTATTTCTTTAAAGTTAAGACTAGTTTAAAGTTATCTTCATTGAAAAGTACAGTGCTTTTCCTTCAAAAATAAGGACATTTCAATGTGACCCCAAACTTTTGAACGGTATGGATATGCAGTATATATATACAAACACTGTTTCCATATGAGTTGGGAAATTGTGTTAGATGTAAATATAAACGGAATACAATGATTTGCAAATCCTTTTCAAGCCATATTCAATTGAATGCACTACAAAGACAAGATATTTGATGTTCAAACTCAAACTTTTTTTTTTTTTTGCAAATAATAATTAACTTAGAATTTCATGGCTGCAACACGTGCCAAAGTAGTTGGGAAAGGGCGTGTTCACCACTGTGTTACATCACCTTTTCTTTTAACAATACTCAATAAACGATTGGGAACTGAGGAAACTAATTGTTGAAGCTTTGAAAGTGGAATACTTTCCCTTTCTTGTTTTATGTACAGCTTCAGTCGTTCAACAGTCCGGTGTCTCCGCTGTCGTATTTTACGCTTCATAATGCGCCACACATTTTCGATGGGAGACAGGTCTGGACTGCAGGCGGGCCAGGAAAGTACCAGCACTCTTTTTTTTACGAAGCCACGCTGTTGTAACACGTGCTGAATGTGGCTTGGCATGGTCTTGCTGAAATAAGCAGGGGCGTCCATGCAAAAGACGGCGCTAAGATGGCAGCATATGTTGTTCCAAAACCTGTATGTATCAAAATACGTTATTGGGTAAAATATTGCAAACTTTCCCAGCATACCAGCCACTTTTTTTTTTACCAGTTGCCGGTCACTGATTTGTGTGCGGGAGTGCCAGGAAGAATAGCACCGACTGCCCCGCAGAGAAGTTGTTTATAACCAGCTGCTGTGTTAAAAGTTAAAGTTAAAGTACCAATAATTGTCACACACCACACTAGATGTGGTGAAATTAACCTCTGCCTTTGACCCCTCACCCTTGATCACCCCCTGGGAGGTGAGGGGAGCAGTGAGCAGCAGCGGTGGCCGTGCCCGGGAATTATTTTGGGGATTTAACCCCCAATTCCAACCCTTGATGCTGAGTGTCAAGCAGGGAGGTAATGGGTCCCATTTTTATAGTCTTTGGTATGACTCGGCCGGGGTTGGAACTCACGACCTACCGATCTCAGGGCGGACATTCTGACCACTAGGCCACTGAATAGGTCAGCAGGCAGCTGGACGTCCTACGTGATTTGATTCAGGTTATTGAGACGCAATAGTGGGTCCCGAGTGTATTGGATTCTCGGAGCGGTTGGGTCGCATGCAGATGGAAAACTCCGGAGTCAAGGTACAGGTAAGAAAATGAGGTAATGTCCATAAATCATGCGGGATACAAACCAAAAGAGCACCAGCGTGCCGATAGCACGGGAAGCTAACGGAATAGCGAACAAGGGGTGCTTAGCATATGAATCCAAAGGTAAATCCACGACGTAACTTGTTGCATAGAAGCAAAAAAGGAAACCAGACTGAGTGTGGTAAACAGCGGGAATAAGGAACTCTCTGAATAGTGCCCAGGAGCAGGTGAGCGTCCCTAACACTAATCAGAGGCAACTAAAACACAAACCCAGAGGTGCTCAAAACAGGAAGTGAGGGAATCAAAAAATAAACAAACATGATCCGGGCAGCGGATCATGACATGCTGGTTCGCATTTATAGATCAACAGGGCTGATACGTGAGTGCCAGGAAGAAAAGCTCCAACTCCCTTGTTGTTTTAAACCACCTACTGGTTTAATCAACAGACTCTGAATTGAAAAGGAGGGTTTTTTGAGACTTTTTTTTTCTCACAGAAAAAAGTACTGAAAATGAAATATTATCTGTGGTTCATAAACTAAAAAACAAGACCTCAACAGATAATGAGGGTATTGACATGAAAATAATAAAAAACACAATTGATTGCATCATTAAACCATTACATTATATAATTAATTGTTCTTTTAAAGTAGGAGTTTTCCCAGACAGTATGAAAACAGCTAAGGTCATACCTTTATTTAAAACTGGAGATAAACATACATTTGGTAATTATAGACCAGTATCTCTCCTATCTCGATTTTCAAAAGTGCTTGAAAAACTGTTTGTTAATAAATTAGACTGCTTTATTGAAAAACATAAATTATTAAATGAAAGTCAGTATGGGTTTCGATCAAAGAGGTCTACGAGCTTTGCCATCATGAACATTCTTGAAGAGATTACAACTGCAATTGATTCAAATAAATACACAATAGGAGTGTTCATTGATTTAAAGAAGGCATTCGACATGGAGTTAGAGGAGTTGCACTGGACTGGTTAACCAGCTATTTACAACAACGACAGCAATATGTTGAGATTGATGATTATAGATCAGAATGTATGAATATTGAATGTGGAATTCCACAAGGTTCGATTTTAGGACCCATACTTTTTATTTTATATATAAATGATATTTGTGAGGTAAAGAGGTGATTTTTAGCCTCTCTCGATTTTGTACTTAGAAAAAATCCAAGAATTTTTTTTTTTTTTTTCCGTTTTTTTTCTAAGTGTCTGATCGAGAGAAGGTAAAAAGAGGTGATTTTTAGCCTCTCTCGATTTTGTACTTAGAAAAAATCCAAGAATTTTTTTTTTTTTTTCCGTTTTTTTTCTAAGTGTCTGATCGAGAGAAGGTAAAAAGAGGTGATTTTTAGCCTCTCTCGATTTTGTACTTAGAAAAAATCCAAGAAATATATATATTTTTTCCGTTTTTTTTCTAAGTGTCTGATCGAGAGAAGGTAAAAAGAGGTGATTTTTAGCCTCTCTCGATTTTGTACTTAGAAAAAAATCCAATAATTTTTTTTCCCGTTTTTTTTCTAAGTGTCTAATCGAGAGAAGGTAAAAAGAGGTGATTTTTAGCCTCTCTCGATTTTGTACTTAGAAAAAATCCAATTTTTTTTTTTTTTTTTCCCCGTTTTTTTCTAAGTGTCTGATCGAGAGAAGGTAAAAAGAGGTGATTTTTAGCCTCTCTTGATTTTGTACTTAGAAAAAATCAAATAATTTTTTCCCCCCGTTTTTTTTCTAAGTGTCTGATCGAGAGAAGGTAAAAAGAGGTGATTTTTAGTCTCTCTCGATTTTGTACTTAGAAAAAATCCAAGAATTTTTTTTTTTTTTTCGTTTTTTTTCTAAGTGTCTGATCGAGAGAAGGTAAAAAGAGGTGATTTTTACCTCTCTCGATTTTGTACTTAGAAAAAATCCAATAATTTTTTTTTTTTTTTCCGTTTTTTTCTAAGTGTCTGATCGAGAGAAGGTAAAAAGAGGTGATTTTCAGCCTCTCTCGATTTTGTACTTAGAAAAAATCCAATAATTATTTTTTTTTTTTCCGTTTTTTTTCTAAGTGTCTGATCGAGAGAAGGTAAAAAGAGGTGATTTTTAGCCTCTCTCGATTTTGTACTAAGAAAAAATCCAATAATTTTTTTTTTTTTCCCGTTTTTTTTCTAAGTGTCTGATCGAGAGAAGGTAAAAAGAGGGGATTTTTAGCCTCTCTCGATTTTGTACTTAGAAAAAATCCAAGAATTTTTTTTTTTCGAAAATTTTACAGTACGTATTATTCGCAGACGATACAAATTTATACTGTTCAGGAGATGACCTGATAATCTTAGCCGATAATATTGAAGAGGAAATGGTTAAACTAAAATTGTGGTTTGATGTAAATAAATTATCTTTAAACTTGGAAAAGACTAAATTTATGGTATTCAGTAATAAAAGAAAGATAGAAGTTAGTTTATCCATAAACAATGTGAAAATTCAGAAGGTTTTGAACAAGGTTAAATACAGTTTCCCGTATAACACAATGAGAATGTTATATTGCTCAATTATTCTACCTTATTTCCATTATTGTGCAGAAATATGGGGCAATACATATCACAGCAACATAATGCCTTTATTTCTTTCACAGAAAAGAGCAATTCGTATGATTTTTACAGTAGGATATAGAGACCACACAAATCCACTCTTCATTAGGTCAGGATTATTAAAACTAAAAGACATTGTAGAATTGCATACTCTTAGTGATGTTCAAAGCTAGAAATAAAGTTATTCCAAAGGACTTACAAAAGTTATTTGTGTTCACGTCTGAAGATGAGAACCACAGAAAGCCGTATGATTTTGTGTCCGAACAAATTTGAAACAAATGTGCTTGTCTGTTGCTGGTGTGAAAGCATGGAATTCTCTAAAGAAAGACTTAAAAAGTTGCAAGAATATCTTTGAATTTAAAAAGAGTTACAAAAAGAGACAACTGGAATTATATCAAACTGCTTTTTGATTTTGATTGGAACGTGTCATATTGAAAATGCTTCAACGAAAATTAAAAGTATGTTGGAGTTCGGGTGTTGGTGGAAGGAACAGTGATAAAGTCGTCTAAATAATTTGTGTTAAAAATGGGGCAGATAAATATAAGAATAGTATTCTTCCATCTGCTCCTTTCTGATCATGGAAATGTATAAGAAACAAAAAAGTGTGAACTGTACATGGCTTGTATATATGCATTTTCATGAAAGGAATAAAAAGAAATGATGATGATGATGATGATGATGAACTCTCACACTATTAACTAAATCCACTATAAACTGGACTCTCACACTATTAACTAGATCCACTATGGACTGGACTCCCACACTATTAACTAGATCCACTTTGGACTGGACTCTCACACTATTAACTAGATCTACTATGGACTGGACTCCCACACTATTAACTAGATCCACTATGGACTGGACTCTAACACCATGAACTAGATCCAGTATGACCTGGACTCTAACACCATGAACTAGATCCACTATGGACTGGACTCTAACACCATGAACTAGATCCAGTATGACATGGACTCTAACACCATGAACTAGATCCACTATGGACTGGACTCCCACACTATTAACTAGATCCACTTTGGACTGGACTCTCACACTATTAACTAGATCTACTATGGACTGGACTCTCACACTATTAACTAGATCCACTATGGACTGGACTCTAACACCATGAACTAGATCCAGTATGACCTGGACTCTAACACCATGAACTAGATCCACTATGGACTGGACTCTAACACCATGAACTAGATCCACTATGGACTGGACTCTCACATTATTAACTAGATCCACTATGGACTGGACCCTCACACTATTAACTAGATCCACTATGGACTGGACTCTCACACTATTAACTAGATCCACTATGGACTGGACTCTCACACTATTAACTAGATCCACTATGGACTGGACTCTCACACTATTAACTAGATCCACTATGGACTGGACTCTCACACTATTAACTAGATCCACTATGGACTGGACTCTCACATTATTAACTAGATCCACTATGGACTGGACTCTCACACTATTAACTAGATCCACTATGGACTGGACTCTCACACTATTAACTAGATCCACTATGGACTGGACTCTCACACTATTAACTAGATCCACTATGGACTGGACTCTAACACCATGAACTAGATCCACTATGGACTGGACTCTAACACCATGAACTAGATCCACTATGGACTGGACTCTCACATTATTAACTAGATCCACTATGGACTGGACTCTCACACTATTAACTAGATCCACTATGGACTGGACTCTCACACTATTAACTAGATCCACTATGGACTGGACTCTAGCACTATGAACTAGATCCACTCGACGTCCATTGCACTGATGATCGAAAAACAATAAGCACCTGAGATCAATCAGCTCGCCTGCAATGGATGTGCTGCCGGGCACAAAATGGCTGCGCTGCAAGGCAAACAATGGATGGATGAAACATTCGTATAACAAACCACATTGTGGAAGTCGCTTCCTAGCGGTCCCACTGACAAACACTTCGCAGGATCCAAGCGTGCAGGTTTTAACAGAGTTTTAATGATCATATGTTTTTATCAAATAAATAAACATTGATTGATTGATTGATCAAAAGCTTTCTCTCGCAGAACGTGACTTTTCAGTCACGTCCGTATCCTCTCTCCCTCTCTGCTCCCGGCCGCTTACTGTTAAAGACAACAGATGATTAGATTAACACGTACCACCTTCATCCATCCATCCATCCATCTTCAACCGCTTATCCGGAATCGGGTCGCGGGGACAGCAGCTCCAGCAAAGACCCCCAGACTTCCCTCTCCAGAGCAACATTTGCGACTTCCTCCTGGGGAATCCCGAAGCGTTCCCAGGCCAGAGAGGAGATGTAATCCCCCCATCTGGTCCTTGGCCTGCCGGGGGGCCTCCTCCCAGTGGGACGTGCAACGAGGACCTCCCTAGGGAGACGCTCGTGAGGCATCCGCACGAGATGCCCGAACACCTAAGCTGGCTCCTTTCCAAGCGAAGGAGCAGCGGCTCTACTCCGAGTCTCTCTCGAGTGACTGCACTTCTCACCCTATCTCTAAGGGAGATGCCAGCCACCCTTCTGAGGAAACTCATTTCGGCCGCTTGTATCCGCGATCTTATTCTTTCGGTCATTACCCACACTTCATGACCATAGGTGAGAGTAGGAATGTAGATAGCTCGGTAGACCGAGAGCTTTGCCTTCTGGCTCAGCTCCCGTTTCGTCACAACAGTGCGGCAGAGAGACTGCAATACTGCCCCAGCTGCTCCGATTCTCCGGCTGATTTCCTTCTCCATCTTTCCCTCACTCGTGAACAAGACCCCGAGATACTTAAACTCCTCCACCTGGGACAGAGTCCTGTCCCCTACCCGGACTGTACAAACCATCGGTTTCCTGCTGAGAACCATGGCCTCAGATTTGGAGATGCTGATCCTCATTCCAGCCGCTGAACACTCGGCTGCGAACCGATCCAGTGAGAGCTGAAGGTCACGAACCGAAGGTGCCATCAGGACCACATCATCTGCAAACAGCAGTGACGCAACCTTTAGCCCCCCGAGACGTATACCCTCTCCGCCATGGCCACGACTCCGCCTAGAAATCATGTCCATGAAAATCACAAACAGGATAGGTGACAGAGCGCAGCCCTGGCGGAGACCAACCCCCACTGGAAACGGATCCGACTTACATCCAAGCACCCGGACACAACTCTCGCTTTGGTTGTACAGAGATTGGATGGCCCTCAGCAGGGTTCCCCTCACTCCGTACTCCCTCAGCACCTCCCACAAGATCTCCCGAGGGACGCGGTCATACGCCTTCTCCAAATCCACAAAACACATGTAGACTGGATAGGCATACTCCCAGGCCCTCTCCAGGATTCCCGCAAGCGTAAAGAGTTGGTCAGTTGTTCCACGACCAGGACGGAATCCACATTGCTCCTCTTGAATCTGAGGTTCGACTATCGGCCGGACCCTCCTTTCCAGTACCTTGGCGTAAACTTTCCCAGGGAGGCTGAGTAGTGTGATACCCCTGTAATTAGCACACACCCTCTGGTCCCCCTTTTTGAAAAGGGGGACCACCACCCCAGTCTGCCACTCCCTCGGCACTGTCCCAGACTTCCACGCAATGTTGAAAAGGCGTATCAACCAAGACAGCCCATCAACACCCAGAGCCTTCAGCATTTCTGGACGGATCTCGTCAACCCCCGGAGCTTTGCCACTGTGGAGTTGTCTAACTACCTCAGTGACTTCACCCCGAGAGATCGACGTCGATCCCCCATCATCCTCAGGCCCTGCTCCTATCAGGGAGGGTGTGTCTGATGTATTTGGGTTCAGGAGTTCCTCAAAGTGCTCTTTCCAACGCCCTACGACTTCCTCACTTGAAGTCAGCAAAGTCCCATCCTTGCCGTACACAGCTTGGATGGTTCCCTGCTTCCCCCTCCTGAGGTGCCGTATGGTCTTCCAGAACAGCTTTGGTGCCGCCCGATAGTCCTTCTCCATGGATTCCCCGAACTGCTCCCACACCCTCTGCTTAGCCTCGTCCACAGCCACGGCCGCTGCCCTTCGGGCCCGTCGGTACCTTGCAACTGCCTCCGGAGTCCCCTGGGATAACATACCCCGGTAGGACTCCTTCTTCAGTCGGACGGCTTCCCTGACCACCACTGTCCACCAGGGTGTTCGAGGGTTACCGCCCCTTGAGGCACCTAAGACCTTCTGGCCACAGCTCGCAGCTGCAGCTTTAGCAATAGAGGCTTTGAACATTGCCCATTCCTGTTCAATGTCCCCAACCTCCACAGGGATGGCAGAGAAGTCCCGCCGGAGGTGGGAGTTGAAGTCCTTCCGGACAGAGGACTCCTCCAAACGTTCCCAGTTCACCCGCACTACACGCTTGGGTTTGCCTGGTCTGTCCAGAGGTTTCCCCCGCCATCTAACCCAACTCACCACCAGATGGTGATCAGTTGATAGTTCAGCCCCTCTCTTCACCCGAGTGTCCAAAACATACGGCCTCAGATCAGCTGATACGATTACAAAATCGATCATTGATCTTTGGCCTAGGGTGCTCTGGTACCAGGTACACCTATGAGCATCCTTATGCTTGAACATGGTGTTTGTTATCGCAAGTCCGTGACTAGCACAGAAGTCCAATAACAATCCACCACTCAGGTTCAGATCAGGGAGACCGTTCCTCCCAATCACGCCAGTCCAAGTATCACTGTCATTGCCCACGTGCGCGTTGAAGTCCCCCAGCAAGACTATGGAATCCCCTGCCGGTGCCCCATACAGGACCCCATGCAAGGTATCCAAGAAGGCTGAATACTCTGAACTCCTGTTTGGTGCGTATGCACAAACAACAGTCAGAGTTTTCCCCCCTCCAACCCTAAGGCGAAGGGAGGCGACCCTCTTGTCCACTGGGGTGAACTCCAACGTACAGGCACTCAGCCGGGGACTCGTGAGTATCCCCACACCCGCCTGTGCCCTCACGCCCTGAGCAACTCCAGAAGTGAACAAGGTCCATCCCTTGTCCAGGAGTGTGGTTTCAGAGCCCTTGCTATGCGTAGAGGTAAGCCCCACCAGATCCAACCGGTAGCGCTCCACCTCTCGCACCAGCTCAGGCTCCTTCCCCACCAGCGTAGAGACGTTCCACGTCCCGAAAGTCAGCCTCTGCTGCCCCGAATTGGTCCGTCTGGAGCCTCCACTTTCACTGCCATCCACTTGGCAGCGCACCCGACCCCACTGGTTCCGACCGCGGGTGGTGGGCCCACGTGGCAGAGAAGATGGTGTGTCCACGTAGCTTCTTCGGGCTGTGCCCGGCCGGGCTCCGTGGCAAGCCCGGCCACCAGGCGCTCGCTGACGAGCCCTACCTCCGGGCCTAGCTCCGGAGGAGGGCCCCGGGCTTCCTCCGGGCCGGGTAACGCATCCTCTTTTAGTGTAGTTCATGGGGGTATCGTAACCCTGATGGGGGGGGGGCATTCGGGTACTACACCTTGCCCAAGGGTGACCCGGAACTATGTAAGGCAGGGGCGTTCAACTCCCTGAGGCTTAATACAAGCCCACATACCGCACGTACCACCTGTGAAATCTAATCACCTGCCAGCTGTGTCTCGCCGTCAGCACTGCCACGCCCCCGTCTGATGGTGCTCTGTCCTCAGCACCATGGACAGAGGCGGTGACCTTTGCTCCTGCATGCAGCGCTGGCTACATCTCCCTCCACACACGGTCTGTGGCTCGTAAATCGAAACGTTCGTACAATGAGGGGTTCGTAAATGGTGGATCCACCGTACTTAAAGACTTGCATTTTCTCCTGATTTTGCTCGGTCATATTCCTGTCGAGTTACCAAGGAGCTTGATGACCACCTGTTTTCTTTTGATTGAGCTAGACAACAAATTGCCTTGCCATTACAATATAACTATAACCACCTGACTTTGTGCAAATGTGTGTCTGTCCCTTCTTGGCCCTCCCTGCACCCCCCAGGTTGCCTAAATATTTGCTCGCCCAACACAGTCAATACGAGGCGTCTCATAAAACGGGCAATAAATAAACACAGCAGCATTATTACATCATGTTCTACATTTAATATACCCTTTTCCGACAAATCCAGCCAGTGCACAGACGCGGTAATGCCAAAGTTATCTAAAGTGCCACGTCTCCCTCTATCTCGCCCTCTCTCTCCCCCGCCTAACACAAACATTGTGTAACTACAGCTGCGGTTTAAATCGGCGGGCAGGAAAACGCGGCGGCGAGGCTTCAGAGAAGGACATGGAAATATTAGCCGGGCATAGATGGAAGGCCGCTTTACATATGGCTCACATGACTGGGTCATTAGCCTGCGGGCCAGAAGAACCAGGATGCACAGGCGGTTTGCAAGTGAGCAGATGGAGGGGCCGGGGACAACGAGGTGAATAATATGCAGGCTATTACGTTACAGGGTAGGAGGAGGCGGGGTCTTTTTAAATCCCCCTTATCTCCTGTTGCAGTGCCATTGTTATACTATTACTGTTAAAACCGGCGGCCTGCATTAAGAGTGAGAGATACTAAAACGGCCTAGCTTCACATTTAGAGGATGAGGCGTGCTAAAAGGCTGCCCTGAGAATGAGGTTATGCACGCTGCTTGTTTAACCTCTTTTGTTTTTAGGGTCTTAGTTGGCAGGGCTTTTTGTAAATGCCATGTTTATTATTATTCAATTGTTATTGTTATTTACCATTATTGAATTGCTCTTTATTAAAAAACAGTATTGCTATTTTTATTGTATTATTAAATAGCTATAATGTATATATTACTATTATTCAATTGCTATTTAAAAAAATGCAGTATTGTTATTATTACTGTATTATTAAATAGTTATTTAAATATTACTATTATTCAATTGATATTTAAAAAAAATACAGTATAGTTATTATTATTGTATTATTAAATATTTATCATTTAAATATTACTATTATTCAATTGCTATTTTTTTAAATACAGTATTGTTATTATTATTGTATTATTAAATAGTTATCATTTATATATTACTATTATTCAATTGCAATTTTTTTAAATACAGTATTGTTATTATTATTGTATTATTAAATAGTTATTAATTAAATATTACTATTATTCAATTGCAATTTTTTTAAGATACATTATTTTTATTATTATTGTATTCTTAAATACTTATTTAAATATTACTATTATTGAATTTTATATATTTAACTATTGTTATTATTATTAGACTTAGACTTAGACAAACTGTATTGATCCACAAGAGAAATTGTTCCACACAGTAGCTCAGTTACAAAGGATGGAAAGGATAATGCAGGTATTAAGTAGACTAAAAATGTCCCATAGTAGCAATATAAAATATAACTTATGTAATATTTACATATTATATATACAGTATATAATATATACTGATATATTATATTATTATATTATGTTTTTATATTATACAATATGTAACAAATCCCAATGACCATGTACAATATTACAGTATATGTAACAGCTGCAGCAAAAAAATAAAAACAATATTACTTTTCAATTGTTATTAGTGAAATATTACTATTATTCAACAGCTATTGATATTCAAACATTATTGTTGTTTATTCGTTATCAATATTACTTAAATATTGTTAGTATTATAATTACAATTGGGAGCAAAATTCCAGTTTACGTTTATCTTTGGGAGCCTTGACATGAATACAAACTCACTCAGCAGCGCCACCTGTAAAAAAAAAGAACACTTGCCCCAAATTTTACTGATCATCACAATATTGGGGAATATGTCTATTTTAACAGAATGCACAAAAAAAAAATCTCAAGAACCAATATTTGAAAACACACATTTTTTTTCTTCCACTCTCGCTTGTTCCTCATCAATTCACAATCTTCTCCCAGATTAACATATGCATGTCAGAAGCAGGCACCAAGTCCAATATAGCAAAGTTGTCTAGTGTTGGTATATATTGTAAATGGGGCATTAAAGGATGTGGCGTGAAGAAGTATTCCCTGCTGATGCCGACTCGTGTGTGTGTGTGTGTGTGTGTGTGTGGAACAGATCCATGTAAAGTGCGTGATTGACATCCTCCTTATGACTGAGAGGTGGTCACAACTCCTGTTGGGCTAATTTTCCTCTTATATCTCTCTGTTTAATGTAGCCGTCTTCCACACTTCCTTCTTTTTATCTCACTCTCTCTCACACACGGGCACACTCAGAAGATACAGATGGTTGAGGAGCAAATAAGGTGAGGACAATGATGGCTTCCATCACATGATGTCCTTCTGATATTTCTGTCAGAAGTCTGTGTGAAACGGACTTTGATATACATTAACATTGCAATTAATGCAAATGATACAAAAAGAAAGTTCTTATCATCACCTATCTCGTTTAATCTAAATGTTAATATTATTGACATGGAGTGGGGAACTTTGTATGACAGCACGACAGTGTAACAATACATCATGATTGCTTCATTATAAAATTATTGCAATCTGATGTATTCTGACACATAGGTACCTGTGTCATTTAACACAGTGGTCCAATCGGTCCGTGGATCGATTGGTACCGGGCCGCACAGGAATAAAAAAAAATAAATATATATATATATATATATATATATATATATATATATATATATATATATATATATATTTTTTTTTTTTTTAAATTTTATTAAATCAACATAAAAAACACAAGATACACTTACAATTAGTGCACCAACCCAAAAAACCTCCCTCCCCCATTTACACTCATTCACACTCATTCGCACAAAAGGGTTGTTTCTTTCTGTTATTAATATTTCTGGTTCCTACATTATATATCAAAATAGATCAATACAGTCTGCAGGGATACAGTCCGTAAGCACACATGATTGTATTTTTTTATGACAAAAAAATAAAACAAAAAAATCCCGCCCCCCCTCTCCGTAGGACAAATTTTCAAGCGTTGACCGGTCCGCAGTTACAAAAATGTTGGGGACCACTGGTTTAAGGGATAGAATGAAACACGATTAATTATATAATGTCAACTTGTTTTCCCACTCTACTGGTACTTTAAACTAACAAAACAGCTAACTAATTTCACCATAGAGCCAATCAAAAACAACCAACCGACCAACCAGCCAGTAAACTATGAACAAATGAACTGACCAACCGACCGACTGACCAGCCAACCTTTCAGCCAACCAACCAACGAACCTACCAACCAGCAAACTGTGAATGGAAGAAACAACCAACCGACTAACTAACCAGCAGAATGTGAATGAAAAAAAACAACCCACCAACAAACCAATCAACCAGCTAACTGTGAACGAACGAACAAAACAACCAACCAACTGACCGACAGACCTGTGAATGAACCGATCGACCGACCAACCATCCAGTCAAACAACCAACCAACCAACCAACCAACCAACCGACCAACCAGCAAACTGTGCATGAAAGAAACAACCGACCAACCAACTAACCATCAGAATGTGAATGAAAAAAAAACAACCAACCAACAAACCAATCAACCAGCTAACTGAAAACGAACGAACAAAACAACCAAACAACCAGTCAACCAACTGACCGACAGACCTGTGAATGAACCGATCGACCGACCAACCATCCAGCCAAACAACCAACCAACCAGCAAATTGTGAATGAAAGAAACAACCGACCAACCAACTAACCAGCAGAATGTGAATGAAAAAAAACAAGCAACCAACAAACCAATCAACCAGCTAACTGAGAACGAACAAACAAAACAACCAACCAACCAGCCAACCAACTGACCGACAGACCTGTGAATGAACCGATCGACGGACCAACCATTCAGCCCACCAACCAACGAACTGTAAACGAAACAATCAACCAACCCACCATCCAACCAACCAACCAGCAAACTACAAAAGAAAAACGACTGACAGACCAACTGACCGGCCAAACAATCAGCCAACAATGAATGACCCACCGACCAACTGACCAGCCAACCTTTCAGCCAACCAACCAACAAACCGACCAACCAGCAAACTGTGAATGGAAGAAACAACCGACCGACCAACTAGCCAGCAGAATGTGAATGAAAAAAACAACCAACCAACAAACCAATCAACCAGCTAACTGTGAACGAACGAACAAAACAACCAACCAACTGACCGACAGACCTGTGAATGAACCGATCGACCGACCAACCATCCAGCCAAACAACCAACCAACCAACCAGCAAACTGTGCATGAAAGAAACAACCGACCAACCAACTAACCATCAGAATGTGAATGAAAAAAAACAACCAACCAACAAACCAATCAACCAGCTAACTGAAAACGAACAAACAAAACAACCAACCAACCAGTCAACCAACTGACCGACAGACCTGTGAATGAACCAATCGACCGACCAACCAACCATCCAGCCAAACAACCAACCAGAAAATTGTGAATGAAAGAAACAACCGACCAACCAACTAACCAGCAGAATGTGAATGAAAAAACAACCAACCAACAAACCAATCAACCAGCTAACTGAGAACGAACGAACAAAACAACCAACCAACCAGCCAACCAACTGACCGACAGACCTGTGAATGAACCGATCGACCGACCAACCATTCAGCCCACCAACCAACGAACTGTAAACGAAACAATCAACCAACCCACCATCCAACCAACCAACCAGCAAACTACAAAAGAAAAACTACTGACAGACCAACTGACCGGCCAAACAATCAGCCAACAATGAATGACCCACCGACCGACTGACCAGCCAACCTTTCAGCCAACCAACCAACAAACCGACCAACCAGCAAACTGTGAATGGAAGAAACAACCGACCCACTAACTAACCAGCAGAATGTGAATGAAAAAAACAACCAACCAACAAACCAATCAACCAGCTAACTGTGAACGAAACAACCAACCAACTGACCGGCAGAACTGTGAATGAACCGATCGACCGACCAACCATCCAGCCAAATAACCAACCAACCAACCAGCAAATTGTGCATGAAAGAAACAACCGACCAACCAACTAACCATCAGCATGTGAATGAAAAAAACAACCAACCAACAAACCAATCAACCAGCTAACTGAGAACGAACAAACAAAACAACCAACCAACCAGTCAACCAACTGACCGACAGACCTGTGAATGAACCGATCGACCGACCAACCATCCAGCCAAACAACCATTCAGCAAATTGTGAATGAAAGAAACAACCGACCAACCAACTAACCATCAGAATGTGAATGAAAAAAAACAACCAACCAACAAACCAATCAACCAGCTAACTGAGAACGAACGAACAAAACAACCAACCAACCAGCTGACCGACAGACCTGTGAATGAACCGTTCGACCGACCAACCTTCCAGCCCACCAACCAACGAACTGTAAACGAAACAATCAACCAATCCACCATCCAACCAACCAACCAGCAAACTAGAAAATAAAAACGACTGACAGACCAACTGACCGGCCAAACAATCAGCCAATAATGAATGACCCACCGACCGACTGACCAGCCAACCTTTCAGCCAACCAACCAACAACCTGACCAACCAGCAAACTGTGAATGGAAGAAACAACCGAACCACTAACTAACCAGCAGAATGTGAATGAAAAAAACAACCAACCAACAAACCAATCATCCAGCTAACTGTGAACGAACGAACAAAACAACCAACCAACTGACCGACAGAACTGTGAATGAACCGATCGACCGACCAACCATCCAGCCAAACAACCAACCAACCAACCAGCAAACTGTGCATGAAAGAAACAACCGACCAACCAACTAACCATCAGAATGTGAATGAAAAAAACAACCAACCAACAAACCAATCAACCAGCTAATTGAGAACGAACAAACAAAACAACCTACCAACCAGCCAACCAACTGACCGACAGACCTGTGAATGAACCGATCGACCGACCAACCATCCAGCCAAACAACCAACCAGCAAATTGTGAATGAAAGAAACAACCGACCGACCAACTAACCATCAGAATGTGAATGACAAAAAACAACCAACCAACAAACCAATCAACCAACTAACTGAGAACGAACAAACAAAACAACCAACCAACCAGCCAACCAACTGACCGACAGACCTGTGAATGAACCGATCGACCGGCCAACCATCCAGCCAAACAACCAACCAGCAAATTGTGAATGAAAGAAACAACCGACCGACCAACTAACCAGCAGAATGTGAATGAAAAAAAACAACCAACCAACAAACCAATCAACCAGCTAACTGAGGACGAACGAACAAAACAACCAACCAACCAACTGACCGACAGACCTGTGAATGAACCCATTGACCGACCAACCATTCAGCCCACCAACCAACGAACTGTAAACGAAACAATCAACCAACCAACCCACCATCCAACCAACCAACCAACCAGCAAACTGGAAAAGAAAAACGACTGACAGACCAACTGACCGACCAACCAATCAGCCAACAATGAATGACCCACCGACCGACTGACCAACCAACAAAATACACTAAATACATTTATTTAGTGTATTCATCACAATAGATGAATACACTAAATACCGTGATTAAATACCGTGAAACCGTGACAACTATTAGTATGTCCTCTCCACTCTGGGCTTGTAAACACCCGCTTTTCATCTAAACCTCTCTCTGCACAAAGATCCACAATGAACTCGTCAGCCAATCAGAAGTCTGCAAAACTTTTGTTTCAAAGTTTCAATGGTCTTCCCCAGTCAAAGAGATGCAAGACGGAGGAGCGAGATGGACACACACTGATGGAAGATAAGCTGAATGAGAAGACAAGAAAAAGAAGATATGCAGGAGCACGCATGCCTAAAGTCAATGTCATTTCTCGTCTAATCTTTCTCTTCTTCGCCTCTGCCACGAAAGGTCCCTTTCTCTTTCTCATGCTGCTGTTTGGAGTTGTTTGTGTGACAGCCAACACTGCAGTCACACACTGGGAAAGAAAAGCCAGCAACAACACTAAGTCATACCACAATCTCGAGGATAAAACCGCTGGGTTTCAAGGAGGGCGACGACTGACACTAGAGGCAGATCTGTCCTGTTTCTGGCCCTCGAAATGCATCTCTAGGGGGCCCCGCTTCCCTCAACGCACGCACACACTCTTGACAACACAAACAGTATGACGGCTAAGAAAGTGTTTTTATCTGATGTGAAACCCTGGCAGCCGAAGCAATGATATTTTAGTTCCCCACAAGGTATAAAAGCAGCCAACCTACAAGCGACGACGTTCTTCCTTTACTTACATGGACAAGAGAGTGGCGGCTCATGTATAAAGAAGGCTGCTTTGTGGCGTATTTTGCCCGCAGGATCTTAAGGCTGACTGCATGCGTGTTCAATAAAAGGAGATACATCCATCTGTGTAATTAAAAATTGATGGATTGCTGTTCAAATGCCGCCTGTTGAGAAAGTCCCCCAGTGCATGTTGAATAATTACAGTAATCCATACATTTTCTCCACACAGGAGCCTCTGATTCCAACAATTCTTTAGTTTTCGGTGCAGTATTTAGTTGGAAGACATAACCACATATCCCCTCGACCTTTTTTTGACCTGTTTTCTATTCTATATCATGCATAAAACGCCGCTGCACAGCTGCTTTGAGTGGTAAACAATGGAGATCATCTATACCAGTGGTCCCCAACCTTTTTGTAGCTGCGCTTGAAAATTTGTCCCACGGACATGGGGTGGGTGATTTTTTTTTCTTTTTTTTTTCTTTCTCATAAACAAATACAATCATGTGTGCTTACGGACTGTATCCCTGCAGACTGTATTGATCTATATTGATATATAATGTATATATTGTGTTTTTTATGTTGATTTAATAATAAAAAAATAAAAAATAAAAAATAAAAAATAAATATTTTCTTATTTCTTGTGCGGCCCGGGACCAATCGGTCCGCGAATCGGTGGTTGGGGACCACTGATCTATACAACCGGAGTGTTGTGCTGTTTTGATGGTAGCCAAATGTTATCTAGATCAGTGGTCCCCAAACACCACGGCCCAGTACCGGTCCGTGGATCGATTGGTACCGGGCCCCACAAGAAATTTAAAAAAGAAAAAAATTCAAATTGTTTTAAATTTCTTTTTATTAAATCAACATAAAAAACAAGATACACTTACAATTAGTGCACCAACCCAAAAAACCTCCCTCCCCCATTCACACTCATTCGCACAAAAGGGTTGTTTCTTTCTGTTATTAATATTTCTGGTTCTTACATTATATATCAATATAGATCAATACAGTCTGCAGGAATACAGTCCGTAAGCACACATGATTGTATTTTTTTATGACAAAAAATAAATAAATAAATAAAAATTAAACCCCCCCCCCCCACCTCCCCCTGGTCCGTAGGACAAATTTTCAAGCGTTGACTGGTCCGCAGTTACAAAAAGGTTTTAAAATAATAATATATATATTTTGTAAATACTGAACATATGATGGTAAAATATCCTCTCTATATGACAGGGGGCGCTCTGCTGTTTTCAAGGAACGACTGCAAAACGTTCCTCTATATGACTGTTCTTAATGTCCGAATGCTGGTCAAAGATCCTCTATATGAGAAGAGCCGAGGTGTTACTGCAAAACACTC
Source organism: Entelurus aequoreus (assembly GCF_033978785.1). Classification (NCBI taxonomy): domain Eukaryota; kingdom Metazoa; phylum Chordata; class Actinopteri; order Syngnathiformes; family Syngnathidae; genus Entelurus; species Entelurus aequoreus. Next base: position 63,713,796 of record NC_084740.1, read on the forward strand.
GTCAAAGATCCCCTTTTTAAGGATGTGCTACAAAAACGCGAGCCAAAGACCATACATATGACAGGGGATACCTGCTTTTTTAAGGAACTACTGCAAAACGCAAGTCAAAGATCCTCTATTAAACAGTTTTGGATGTCCTACTGCAAAAACACAAGTCAAAGACCCCCTATTTGGCAGTTTTGAATGCCCTACTGCAAAAACTCAAGTCAAAGATCCTCCGTCTGGATGACAGGGACACACTGCTGTTTTCTAAAAAAAAACATACCGTATTACAAAACAAAGATCATCTACATGGAGTGGATGCTCACAATAGTCCACATCTGTCAACATTTCTTTTGTATTTAGCTGGCCGCGGGTTACCATGACAACAAGCGCAGCAGCAGCGCTGGCTGGAGGCAGCTCCCGCCAGGATGTATTGCTAAAGACAGGAAGTGCGTGCTGCCACTGGATGGTAGGATTGTAATTTGGAGCAGAGCCAACACTCCAAGAGCCAGCATTTCACAACACGCCCTGCAAATCAGTTCCCCGCCTGGCACTCGTTGTGATTACAACGTTTACTGTACATGGACAGCACATGCAGGGGACAACTGTTCCAAATGAGCGCATGGTTCAACTTAGGGTTGTATGGTATACAGGTATTGGTATAGTACCGCGATACTAATGAATCATTTTCGGTACTATACCGTCTCTGAAACGTACCGGTCCCGCACCCGCCCGCGTCGAAGTCACGTCGTGCCTTTGCTGGTTTACGAGCAGACGAGCATGTTCGGCAGTGCACAATCACGGAGTACTTACAAGCAGACACAGTGCGTAGACAGAAAAGGGAGAACGGACGCATTGTGGCTTAAAAAACTAACGATAAAGGTGAAGTTATAACACTGAAACAGGCAGGGGTTGAGGTGGGCGGGGTCGGGGTCGGGGTTTGGTGGTAGCGGGGGTGTATACTGTAGCCCGGAAGAGTTAGGGCTGCAAGGGATTCTGGGTATTTGTTCTGTTGTGTTTATGTTGTCTTACGGTGCGGATGTTCTCCCGAAATGTGTTTGTCATTCTTGTTTGGTGTGGGTTCACAGTGTGGCGCATATTTGTAACAGTGTTAAAGTTGTTTATACGTCCACCCTCAGTGTGACCTGTATGGCTGTTGATCAAGTACGTCTTGCAGTCACTTACTTAGTCCGTAGAAGCCGCAGGTTGTAGAGGACGCTAAAGACAGTGCCATAACGGCACGCCCTCAATGTTGTTGTCCGGGTGAAAATCGGGAGAAATTCGGGAGAATGGTTGCCCCGGGAGATTTTCGGGAGGGGCACTGAAATTTGGGAGTCTCCCGGAAAAATCAGGAGGGTTGGCAAGTATGTGTATGACTACTTGATACTCAAATATTGTGGTATCATCCAAAACTAATGTAAAGTATCAAACAACAGAAGAATAAGTGATTATTACATTTTAACAGAAGTGTAGATAGAACATGTTAAAAGAGAAAGTAAGCAGATATTAACAGTAAATGAACAAGTAGATTAATAATTAATTTTCTACCACTTGTCCTTAATAATGTTGATAAAATAATAGAATGATAATTGAGACAATATGTTACTGCATACGTCAGCAGACTAATTAGGAGCCTTTGTTTCTTTACTTACTAATAAAAACAAGTTGTCTAGTATGTTCACTATTTTATTTAAGGACTAAATTACAATAATAAACATTTGTTTGATGAACCCTAAGATTTTTTGTTAAAATAAAGCCAATAATGCAATTTATTGTGGTCCCCTTCATTTAGAAAAGTACAGAAACGTACCGAAAAGTATCGAAATAATTTTAGTACCGGTAACAAAATATTGGTATCGTCACAACACTAGTTCAACTAGACTAGCTTTCAGTAATATATTTACTGTATATACTGTATCTTTGACTCGTATTTTATCTTTTATCCCTAATCTTTTACTATTTTACATGTTTTATTACTTTTAGTTTCCAGCGTTCCTCAGAGAGGGGGCCCTCTGCATCAGGGATTATATCGGCCATGGCTGTGGGGGAGCTTTGTGTCAGCGTCCTGGTGGCCGTGACTTAGTGACCTCCTGGTGTGATAGTGATTCTTCACCTGGCTCCTCTGTCCTCGGCCATGCATTCATTTGTGTGTGTGTGTGATTGAAGATGAGGGATGTGGGTCATCGGACATTGTTTTCAGCACTTTGTGATAACTAAAGTTTGATTGATTGATCGATTCAGTAGAGCGGAGACCTAAAGCAAGGGTGAACAATCCTAATTTGGGCCATTTTCAATGTGCTTAAGGATCCATCTGTTATTGTCAAAGAATCTGGATCCATTCCTCTGTTCTACTGGATCATCTCCAAAATATAATGGATTCCTCCTTGGCACATTCCAACCATCTGCAAGGTTTCGTAGAAATTGGATGAGTAGATTTTGTGTATGCATGGCTTCCTACTTAAGATGGACGACATTTGCTAAATTGACTATGGGGAAATGTATTTTACTAAATATGTTTAAAAGGATTGGGAAAATCTGTCTAGTTGCTAAAAGTTCTGAACTTCTGTTTCCATGCCAGTGTTGTATTGGCATAACTGAAATATTATACATAGAGCCACCGGGCTATTTTCCCCCCAGAAATGTGTGACACTGACTAAAGAAATAAACGTTCTCCATCTAGCCATCCAGCCATTTTCTACCGCTTGTCCTGGAGCTTATCCCAGCTGCATTCGGGAGGAAGGCGGAGCACACCCACATTGTAGCCATTAATCCCAACTTCTTTATTTTGATAAAATAAATAAATAGCACAACTGAGCACAAAGATGTTTTGTATATTCTGCTCCTGAGTTAAGGTTGCTGATTAATTTGAATGTATTTTTATTTATTGAGTTTATTTAATCCTATTTGTTAGTATCAAATAATTCAAGTCCATCAAAAAATGTTTAAAATTCAAATAAGGATTATTATTATTTTTTTTAAAATTTTAGGCAAATTGATGCGCTTTAAATATTTTCTGTGACAGACTAAAAACTAATGTTAACAAAGCTATTATTTGTTGTAGGTTGATCTATATCTCTTTTTTCTTTTATTACATTTTAATGAGGATACAATGTTATGCAGAGGTGTACTTACAGTATAACAATTTTATTGACAAATTATACAATATGTAGTCGCGGAGGAGAGTGGGGGGCGTGACAGAAAATCATTGAGAAACACTGTCTTAAATCAGCAATCTACACATGATCAACATATTTTTTGATAATAATAATCCCTATTGATTTTTATCAAACAAACACATGAGGATTAAAAACCTATAATTATGTGTGAAACAAAAATTTGCATCTTGAGTTAAAACATTTTTTTTTTTAAATTTAAACATTGAGAAAAAAAACATGCAGTCAATGCAGGAAATTATGAGTTGCTAATAGAACATGTCTCGTTTACATGTTATTATAATGTTGTAATATAGGACGACCCTGAATATAAGACATATCTTAGCTCAGTGGCCTTACGGTTAGAGTGTCTGGTAGGTCGTGAGTTCAAACCCCGACCGAGTCATACCAAAGACTAAAAAAATGGGACCCATTACCTCCCAGCATCAAGGGTTGGAATTGGAGGTTAAATCACGGAAAGATTCCCGAGCGCGGCCACCGCTGCTGCTCACTGCTCCCCTCTCACCTCCCAGGGGGTGAACATGGGGATGGGTCAAATGCAGAGGATAATTTCACCACACCTAGTGTGTGTGTGACTATCGTTGGGACTTTAACTTTAACTTTTCAGGAACCGTTTTTTGGGAAAAATGTTTAATTTTTCAGACTATAGGGCGCACTTAAAATCCTTTTGTTTTCTCAAAAATCGACAGTGCGCCTTATAACCCGGGGTGCTTAATGTATGGAATTATCCTGGTTGTGCTTACCGACCTCGGAGCTATTTTTTAAAAACATGGTGTAATGATAAGTGTGACCAGTAGATGGCGTTCACACGTAAGATATACTTGTAGACTGCAAGATGGCGCCTGTAAGCAACACCAAAACGTTGATGTTTCTTTGAGAATATATAACATAATTCACGGCGCTCAAAAATCTGTCAAAATGTTTTAGTACAGGGGTGTCCAAACTTTTTCCACTGAGGGCCGTACACGGAAAAATTTAAGCATGCGGGGGCCATTTTGATATTTTTCATTTTCAAACCTTAACAAAATATATGGATTTTTTTTTTTTTTTTAACCTTTAGAGCACCCTGGGGACTATAAAGGGTCTCAGTCATTAAACTGTTAAAAATAAGTCAAATTATTATTATTATTTTTTATTTAACGCTTACAGTAAATCTCTATATCAACTTGAGGTTGATATAAAGTCAAAGACAACTTTGTTTTTTATAGTAAAACTGAAATATGCAGTATTTAGTAATTAGAGCCTTAAAAGATCAATAATGCAGGACACCATTGATTTTAATTATTTAATATTTTTGAGTAATCACAGTGAAAAGTTAAATAAAATCCTACTAAATATATTTGGGATCCAAAAGATACATTTTTATTAGTTGTTTTTTTTACTTTTAACACTTAAATTACAAGATCAACTTCAGATATATCTGTCGATTTTACGTTTGAACTATTATTTTGTTTGTTTTATGCTCTTTTGTCAAATAAAACTTTGATGTTTTTATATGGTTACTACACAATATATGCAATATTTTTTCCACATAAAACATTTTAAAGTGATATTTTTAAGTAATAATTCAAAATAACAGATTTTTAGTCTTTTTTTTTTTTTTTAGCAATGGCAAAAAAAAGAAAAATAAAGACAAAAGAAAAAAAAAACAGCCTGCATGGCAGCTTTGTGTCAACATTGCAACTTTTTCTTGTTAGATTTCACCTCATTCCACTTTTTTGAAATGTTTTTTTAAATTTTTGCAATATTATCAATTTTGCAATTTTTGCCGAATGTGTGGCGGGCCGGTAAACAATTAGCTGCGGGCCGCAAATGGCCCCCGGGCCGCACTTTGGACACCCCTGTTTTAGTACGACTTTTCAGGAACCGTTTTTTTGGGAAAAATATTTTCGTTGTAAAAGACCTCAATACTACCAAGCCAGTTCAATATGGTCCTGTATTGACTCGAGTTTAAGACAACCACTCTTTATGACAATTATTTTCAAGACCAGAGACAATATCAATGTGTTCAGAAATATGCAAAAAATAAACAATTAAAGAGTTCTGCTAATTATTGTCAATTTGTATTATTATTGTTGTATTGACCTGAGAATAAGACAACCCATTTAGACTCGCTTAATTGAATTATGTTATTTTAATGATGTGCAAAACTTATGACATATACCATATTGACCCAAGTCTAAGAAAAAAAATCTAATTCAAGGTAAAATTTAAGACAAAAAAGACAAAAGTAGTTTTTTTTTGTAGATCAGATACAATTGCTATCTTGAAGTATACAATTTGAGGAAATAATATAAACTTGGGGTGTGCCATCTTGGGAACCTCACGTTTCGGTTCAGTGTGCTACCGCTCGATTATTGAGCAACTATTACATTGTAGCTGTTGTGGCTTTGGCGCTGCTATAATAATAATAATAATGGATTAGATTTATATTGTGCTTTTTTTCTAGTGACCCTTAGCACGTTTCAACGAGAAGTCATTATTCAATTCACACAATGGTGGTAGTAAGCTACAATTGTTTTCACAGCTGGGGTAGAAATGTAGCTGCTAATTGGCGCCAGCAGACTTTCTGCCCACCACCATTTTTTTTTTTCCGTTTTTTTTCTAAGTGTCTGATCGAGAGAAGGTAAAAAGAGGTGATTTTTAGCCTCTCTCGATTTTGTACTTAGAAAAAATCCAAGAATTTTTTTTTTTCAGTTTTTTTTCTAAGTGTCTGATCGAGAGAAGGTAAAAAGAGGTGATTTTTAGCCTCTCTCGATTTTGTACTTAGAAAAAATCCAACATTTTTTATTTTTTTTTCAGTTTTTTTTCTAAGTGTCTAATCGAGAGAAGGTAAAAAGAGGTGATTTTTAGCCTCTCTCGATTTTGTACTTAGAAAAAATCCAACATTTTTTATTTTTTTTTCAGTTTTTTTTCTAAGTGTCTGATCGAGAGAAGGTAAAAAGAGGTGATTTTTAGCCTCTCTCGATTTTGTACTTAGAAAAAATCCAACATTTTTTATTTTTTTTTCAGTTTTTTTTCTAAGTGTCTGATCGAGAGAAGGTAAAATGAGGTGATTTTTAGCCTCTCTCGATTTTGTACTTAGAAAAAATCCAATTTTTTTTTTTTTTTTTTCAGTTTTTTTTCTAAGTGTCTGATCGAGAGAAGGTAAAATTATGTGATTTTTAGCCTCTCTCGATTTTGTACTTAGAAAAAATCCAAGAATTATTTTGTTTTTTTTCCATTTTTTTTCTAAGTGTCTGATCGAGAGAAGGTAAAATGAGGTGATTTTTAGCCTCTCTCGATTTTGTACTTAGAAAAAATCCAACATTTTTTATTTTTTTTTCAGTTTTTTTTCTAAGTGTCTGATCGAGAGAAGGTAAAATGAGGTGATTTTTAGCCTCTCTCGATTTTGTACTTAGAAAAAATCCAATTTTTTTTTTTTTTTTTTCAGTTTTTTTTCTAAGTGTCTGATCGAGAGAAGGTAAAATTATGTGATTTTTAGCCTCTCTCGATTTTGTACTTAGAAAAAATCCAAGAATTATTTTTTTTTTTTTCCGTTTTTTTTCTAAGTGTCTGATCGAGAGAAGGTAAAAAGAGGTGATTTTCAGCCTCTCTCGATTTGGTACTTAGAAAAAATCCAAGACATTTTTTTTTTTTTTCCGTTTTTTTTTCTAAGTGTCTGATATTTGCTTATTTTCTGTCTGATAAGATAATTCTTCTCACTAAGCAGACTTTATGTTAGAGTGTTTTACTTGTTTTAAGGGATTTGGTCCTAAATGATCTCAGTAAGATATTGCAGCTTGTTGATGAGATTTGATGACCTATATTGAGTAAAACATGCTTGAAACTAGAATATCAAGTGTTGCAAAGCTGTGTCATCAACACTCACAAGTATAAAACTACTTTTTAAAAGTAATAATTTCTTACTTCAAGCATGAAAAAAAAATTAAAAAAATCATGATGCCGAGTGCATATCATTATGTCAAGATAATTGCACAAGCGTTTATTTAAGAATATTTTTCAACATATTGAGCAAAAAGGTCTCTTTTTCAGTGGCCTAGTGGTTAGAGACCGGGCTTTCTGCTCCGCCGCTCCCAGTCTGTGGAACGCCCTCCCTGACCACCTGAGGGCACCACAGACTGTGGATGCCTTTAAAAAAGGCTTAAAAACCCTTCTTTTTAAAAAAATTTTTTTTTTTTTTAAATAGATGCATACTAGTTCTAGCTATATGGCTGTTCTAGTTTTTATTTTTATTTTTTATTATCTTTTTATTTTATTTTTTTAATACACTGTAGCACTTTGAGGTTGTTTACTCAATGTAAAGTGATTTTTACAAATAAAATCTATTGTTATTATTATTATTAGAGTGTCTGCCCTGAGATGGGTAGATCGTGAGTTCAAAACCCGGACGAGTATAAAAATAGGAGCCATTACCTCCCTGCTTGGCACTCAGCATCAAGGGTTGGAATTGGGGGTTAAATCACCAAAAATGATTCCCGCTGCTCCCTTCACCTCCCAGGGGGTGAACAAGGGGATGGGTCAAATGCAGAGGACGAATTTCACCACACCTAGTGTGTGTGTGACAATAATTGGTACTTTAACTTTAACTTTTTTTTTTTCTATCTAAAAAAGTGCACTTGTTATTAGTGAGAATATACTTATTTTAAGGTATTTTTTGGGTTCATTGAGGTTCGCTCATTTGACTTGTTTTGGAAAGTCTTGACAAGCCAAATTTTCTTGTTCTATTGGCAGATCATTTTGCTTAGTTCAAGTAAAATACCCCATCATTTTTGTATTTTTTTTCTTCTTGTTTTTGAACACTGACTTTTTGCAGTGTAGCACTGGGAGCACGGTGGATGAAGTGCCTTGCCCAAGGACACAACGTCAGTGACTGGGATGGCAGAAGCTAGCTTCGTACCAGGAAACCTTCAGGTTTCTGGACAACCGCACTTACATCCGAGCCTTAGACTTCTTTCAAATAACTTGTGGACTAAGGTGGTCAACGAGAAGATGAAAGTCGGCCCCCCGGAACTCAAACCCGTCAACATCTCCTCTCTGTTCTTATCTTGTCCTTTCTTCTGAGACGAGCCCTTAATTACCGCTAGAAGCCCGAGAGCTCTCTCACGGAAGCCAACTCTCTCTTGTTGGCTCCTCCCCCTCGTTTGTTCTGCGTGGCGTCCACGGGGGCAAATGCAAGCCTTTAATTACGGGTGGAAATTTGGGGGCTTTGCGAACAGGTAGTCGACACCCTGGCTTTCAACCCCCCCCCCATCTTTTGTCTGCTAATTGTCACTTTAGGATGACATAATGGGCGCCGTGTCCGAGGCCGCGGAAGACTGAGCGTCCCATTATACCATGAGATGCACCCGCGGGGATTGTGTGATGACGATATGAATAATGCTCTTTTATTTTTCAAGCGTTTTTAGTACCGAGTGAGGGATAAACAGTCCCAGCATCCTCTGGCTCAAATTTCAACTTTGTCCGCATCCCCGGTGATGTAAAAAATCCTGCATGATGCTTCGTTATACTTCACCCTGTTGGGATTTATAAAACTACTGTGCATTTAGCTGGCAATGTTTCTTTTTTTCCAATTCTTCTGTCATATCAACACCGCGGTGACGGCCAACATGTTGAGTTGAGTTGAGTTTGAGTTTATTTCGAACATGCAAGCATACAACAGGATACATCACAATTTCCAGTTTCTCTTTTCAACATGTTCGAAAAGGAGTAGGAAGAAGCAGAGCTTATTTAATCCTACCCCTTTTCTTTACATAACAGTTGCTGAAACTTTTTTTATTCACTTCCTGTTCTCAATTTTTTCACAATAAACTCCATATGTAATGACAATAAAAATAAATAAATAAATAATAGTAAGAATTTAATAATAATAATTGGTGAAGAAAGTCATATTTCATATGATGAGATAAGTAAGATTACTTTAAGAATGAATGAATGGATGAATGAAATAAATTGAAAATGTTTGTCATGGTTCTTCTTCTTTGTACTTTGTAAACACTTTAAGTTTGAAGAGTTTCTTGAACTGTATCATATTAGTACATTGTTTGATTGCTTTGCTTAATCCATTCCATAATTTAATTCCACATACTGATATACTGAAGGTCTTAAGTGTTGTACGTGCGTACAAATGTTTTAAATTACATTTTTCTCTAAGATTATATTTCTCCTCTTTTGTTGAGAAGAATTGTTGTATATTCTTGGGTAGCAGGTTATAGTTTGCTTTGTGCATAATTTTAGCTGTTTGCAAATTCACTATGTCGTGGAATTTCAGTATCTTTGATTCAATAAATAAAGGATTTGTATGTTCTCTATATCCAACATGATGTATTATTCTAACTGATCTTTTTTGTAACACCGTTAATGAATGAAGTGTACTTTTGTAATTATTTCCCCATATTTCTACACAGTAGCTCAGATATGGTAACACTAGTGAGCAGTATAGACTATGAAGTGATTTTTTGTCTAGAACATGTTTTGCTTTATTCATTATTGACGTGTTTCTTGCTACTTTATGTTGTATATTTTTTACGTGAGATTTCCAGTTCAATTTATCATCAATCATTATACCTAGAAATTTGGTTTCGTTTACTCTTTCAATTTCTATTCCGTCTATTTGTATTTGTGTTTGACTTTCTCTTCTACTATTACCAAATAGCATTATTTTAGTTTTACTAAGATTCAACGATAGTCTGTTTTTGTCAAACCATCTTTTTAATTTGTTAATTATGTGAGGGTATTCACAGTATCGACTGGAAATATTTTCAACCGTCTGGGATTAGTGCACTCAGGTGGTTTTATCCCACAAACAACTCAGCCATATGTACTCATATACTATATTGCACTTAGGCATGGAGACTGTTTCTACAAACATTTGTGAAAGAATGGGCCGCTCTCAGTGATTTCCAGCGTGGAACGGTCATAGGATGCCACCTGTGCAACAAATCCAGTCGTGAAATTTCCTCGCTCCTAAATATTCCAAAGTCAACTGTAGGCTTTATTATAAGAAAAAAATGGAATAGTTTGGGAACAACAGCAACTCAGCCACCAAGTGGTAGGCCACGTAAACTGACAGAGAGGGGTCAGCGGATGTTGAAGTGCATAGTGCAAAGAGGTCGCCGACTTTCTGCACAGTCAGTTGCTACAGAGCTCCAAACTTCATGTGACCTTCCAATTAGCCCACGTACAGTACGCAGAGAGCTTCATGGAATGGGTTTCCATGGCCGGGCAGCTGCATCTAAGCCATACATCACCAAGTCCAATGCAAAGCGTCGGATGTAGTGGTGTAAAGCCTATGCCACTGGACTCTAGAGCAGTGGAGACATGTTCTCTGGAGTGACGAATCACACTTTTCTATCTGGCAATCTGATGGACGAGTCTGGGTTTGGAGGTTGCCAGGAGAACGGCACATTTCGGACTGCATTGTATCGAGTGTGAAATTTGGTAGAAGAGGAATTTTGTTGTGGGGTTGTTTTTCAGGAGTTGGTCTTGGCCCCTTAGTTCCAGTGAAAGGAACTTTGAATGCTCCAGGATACCAAAACATTTTGGACAATTCCATGCTCCCGACCTTGTGGGAACAGTTTGGAGCGGGCCCCTTCCTCTTCCAACATGAATGTGCACCAGTGCACATAGCAAGGTCCATAAAGACATGGATGACAGAGTCTGGTGTGGATGAACTTGACTGGCCTGCACAGAGTCCTGACCTGAACCCGATAGAACACCTTTGGGATGAATTAGAACGGAGACTGAGAGCCAGGCCTTCTCGACCAACATCAGTGTGTGACCTCTTACTTCTAGACCTCCACCCCAGATCCCACCTCACTCCTACCCACTTCTCTAAAGTGGGCTGGCTCAAGGTGGAGGACAGAGTTAAACAACTTGCACTGAGCCTAGTCTATAAAATCCGCTACACCTCCCTGATTCCGAAGTACATGTCAAACTACTTCCTTAACGTAAATGACCGCCATAACCACAACACCAGGGGGTGCTCCACTAACCACGTTAAACCCATATTCCGAACTAACAAAGGTCTTAACTCATTCTCTTTCTATGCCACATCAATGTGGAATGCGCTCCCAACAGGTATAAAAGAAAGGGCATCTCTATCCTCCTTCAAAACCGCTATAAAAGTTCACCTCCAGGCAGCTACAACCCTAAACTAACACCCTCCCCGGATTGCTAATAATCAAATGTAAACAATCAAATGCATATACTTTTTCTTTTTCTTATGCCTTCTGATCTCTCTCTCTCTCTCTCTATGGCCACTACTTGATGTCCATATCCCCACCCCCCCCCACCCCCCCACCCCACCCCCCCTCCACACTCCTGATTGTAAATAATGTAAATAATTCAATGTGATTATCTTGTGTGATGACTGTATTATGATGATAGTATATATGATAGTATATATCTGTATCATGAATCAATTTAAGTGGACTTAAACAAGTTGAAAAACTTATTCGGGTGTTACCATTTAGTGGTCAATTGTACGGAATATGTACTTCACTGTGCAACCTACTAATAAAAGTCTCAATCAATCAATCAATCAATCAAACCTCACCAATGCGCTTTTGGAAGAATGGTGGAAAAATTCCTATAAACACACTCCGCAACCTTGTGGACAGCCTTCCCAGAAGAGTTGAAGCTGAAATAGCTGCAAATGGTGGACCAACATTATATTGAACCCTATGGGTTAGGAATGGGATGGCACTTCAAGTTCATATGTGAGTCAAGGCAGGTGGCCAAATACTTTTGGCAATATAGTGTACTTTTCTACAATGTTACTCAGTTTTATTCCTTTTTTTTTTATCCATTTAAGGATGTTTAATCAATCCATTTATTTTTACTATTATGTTATTTACATTTAAGCTTTTAATGTAATTGTATTGTAGTAGAATTTCTGACCTTTTGAGCTATATTTCGTGTCTGTCAAGAATGTCTGCTCGTTTAATTTCTTTTCTATTCTAAACCACTGAAGGACCAAATGTAGGCCAAAGTTGAATATGGAGTCGCTCCGACCATTCTAAAAAAATGTTTTGCTTGTCTAAGTATGACTAAGGGATTCAAGGATGTTGCAGAACAAACAGGTGGAAAACATCAGGACCTTGACGCATGAGGGAAACAGATAAAATGGCCAAGTGACAAGGGCTGTGGGTGATTGCTTGATTCTTGTGTTCTCCGGAGGACGTTTGTTTGTCTGCATGGGCAGCTCAATCCAACTTTGTACTTTTGACTATGGGTAAATAAACCTTTTGTACTAAACTCACTTTTGTTGCTGTTTAAGCTTCGGACAATCCACTACAGTATTAATATTGAAATATATTTATTTTCATGTATTGTGTGTGTATTACTTAAATCATGTAATATTATTTATTAATTCTAAACAAAATAAGCACTTTTTTTCTCTTTTCCTTTCATTGCGTTTCCTATTTATCTACACCAGGGGTGCCCATTCCGTCGATCCAGAGCTACTGGTCAATCGTGGAGGGTTTGTCAGTCTATCGGCAGTCAGGCATAAAAAAAATAGTCCTAAAAATCAGCGACCGTCAATCTTCACCAAGACGTCACTTTCGTCACTTGATTGACATTCACGGCACCCGAGAGTCTTGTGAGATGACGCTGGCTGCTGCGAGCTCATTATTAAGAAAAAATGTCCGACAGGAAGGCGAGAAACACTTTTTATTTTAACAGACTCTCGTCAAAACTCTAAAGACCGACTGCACAGTTCCTGCTTCATCCTGCCTGCGCTAACAAAATAAGATTATTGCACAAGCAATAATTTACGGCAAGCTACGGAGTTTGCCGCCAATGTATTTGTTGTAAAGTGTATAAAAACGAGTATGGAAGCTGGACAAATAAGATGCCAAAAACCAACCACTTTCATGTGGTATTGGACAGAAAGGAGGACTTTTTTTCTCCTCCATTTGAAAATGTGGACGTTATCATCACTACTGTCTGATTCCAATCAAAGCAAGTCATCAAAATCAGGTAATACACCAACTTATATTCTTGTCTTCATGAAAGAAGGGAATCTATGTGTTAAACATGCTTGCATTATCATTAAACACCTTTAACTTGTCAACAAAAATGTGTCTTTCATAAATAAATAAATATAAATGATGCATATGAATGAGGTAGATCCCCTCGACTTGATCAATTGAAAAGTATCTGGCCTGCAGAAAAAGTGTGGGCACCCCTGATCTACACTGTCTATTCTTTCCCTATTACAGCCGTCGTTGTGATATTCTTCTAAAAGTTAACTTGAATCCAGTCACACATCATCTTTACTCCAAGGAGCCATGATGAAACAACATGTTAAAAATTGGTTTCAGATAGCAACTCCCCAAATCCAGAAAGTATGAGCACATAAATGGCATATTTGGCTATGCAACAAATAGTCAGTTTGGAACAACATTGCAGTCTAAGGAGGGTTAGTTCTTGTAACTTTTTTAAAAATACTTTTATTCTTTTTGTGGTCCAAGACTGAATCGAACTGTAAACATTTTGGGGCTGACCATCAGAGGTGGATAGAGTACCGTATTTTTCAGACTATAGGGCGCACTTAAAATCCTTTTGTTTTCTCAAATATCGACAGTGCACCTTATAACCCGGGCCGCTTAATGTACGGAATTATTCTGGTTGTGCTTACCCACCTCAAAGCTATTTTTTTTAACATGGTGTAATGATAAGTGTGACCAGTAGATGGCGTTCACACATAAGAGATACGTGCAGACTGCAAGATGACGCCAGTAAGCAACACCAACACGTTGATGTTTCATTGAGAATATAGAACATAATTCACAGCGCTCAAAAATCTGTCAACATGTTTTAGTACGACTTTGGTAAGCTAAGAAGCCGCACTAAGGCTACCGTAGTCAGACGTACTGTGCTTCAACATACGGTATTGTTATGGTGTGTGTGTATAATGACCGCAAAATGGCACCTTTCAGCAGACATTATCTGGTGTTTTGTTTCGCAATTTTGTGCCAAACCAACTTTTCTCACATTTTGGTACCTGCTGATGTGTATTTGGGATCTGCATAAGTCCTGAAAATTTGCGCTAGTCCACCATTGTTGTCAAGCTTCTTTTTCTCTACCTTCTAATTATGGGGCATTCATCCTGCGTTGTTGCCATTTCTAAAATAAAGTAGTGTAAAGTTCTAACTTAGACTCGCTACGGAAGGGCTAAAAACTACTGGTGTAGTGGGTTTACATAATTCACCCGCGGAACTTTAGTTATTAGAGAGTTCCGGTCCAAAGTTTTTTCACAGGACACATTTCCGGCGTTGTTGTTGCACTACTGAGCCACGGATGAGGAGATGCTGCTCAGTTATGGATTTAAAGTAAAGTCTTAATGTCATTAAAACAGTTAGCTCCATCTTTTGACACTTCTTCCACCCCCGCTCTTGCACGCTACATCGGTACAACAAAGATGACGGGGAAAGGATGCTGTCAAAGTGGAGGCACGTAACTAAGACCGCCGACAAAAGGACACATCCTGAAGAGACTGTCAGAAAGCAACTTGAAGATGGTCCGTAAAACATCATCCATGCAACATTTTGACCCAAAAAACAACATTACATGTTATGTAAACCACAAAGAAGTGTTTAAATGTAGCCTTATGGTTATGGTGCACCCTAGGTTTCGAAAAATACGGTGTCCAAAAATTGTACTCAAGTAAGAGTACCGTTACTTTAGAATAATATGACTCAGGTAAAGGTAAAAAGTTGTCATCTTAATAATTACTTGAGTAAGATTAAGTATGTGTTCCGTGAAAAAACTACTTTAGTATTGAGTAACTTGTGAGTAACTTCTGATTAATTTAGTAACTTATTTTTTAATGGTTCTTTGACTACACTTTTAGTTGATGTGATAAGATTCATGTACAATTTATTGCAGCATGTTTTCTCTAGTTAGAAGTTGAATTATTGGACAAAAAGACACATGTAGGATAATATATTATATTGATCCAAATATAAGAGGATGCATTTTTTTTCCTGAGGAAGGAACTGAAAAAGACAGGTTGTCTTATATTCAGGGTCTAGATTATTATACATGCAAACCAACTGACACTCTCCCCAAGCCAGTCAGAGCTTTTCTTCCTTTTGCACACACGCACACGCACACGCACACGCACACGCACACGCACACGCACACGCACTCTTGTATTTATTACCTTCTTGAGACCTCCGAAAAATGCCTACCTCTTTAGGACCACCCTTTCTAGATATATAAAAAAATGTATTTGTAACATTAATAATATATACATACGTAAACGTTTAGTTATTTTTTTTAAAATTTTTTTGTTTGTAATTGGTTTTTAATCTTCATTATTTACTTCAAGTTATTACAGTATGTCTCTGTATATTTTTAAAAAAATTAATTTTGGCCAAAGGGAGTGCATTTTCAATGTCTTACACACACTTGTTAATACATATGTCGACCAGAGGGGGAGCACTTCAAATTTTTACACACACTTGTTATTTCATATGTTGACCAGAGGATGAGCACTTTTAAAACGGACAGTCAATTTGAAAAAAATCCCTCCTTTTTGGGACCACCCTCATTTTGACAGATTTCACCACCAGGGGTGCTAATGAGACATTCTCTATTAGTTGCAATGGTTTTCCATATTGGGACCATGATTTATGTCCTAACTTGTTCACCGGCCCTCATATGGACGGTACTTTTCCCTGTTGATGTCTCAAGAAGGTAAACATACAAGAACACACACACACACACGCTCCGATTACATTAGCAAAATTACGCATTAATTCTGCTTTCATTCCGG
The DNA here is from genome assembly GCF_033978785.1 of Entelurus aequoreus. Taxonomy (NCBI): domain Eukaryota; kingdom Metazoa; phylum Chordata; class Actinopteri; order Syngnathiformes; family Syngnathidae; genus Entelurus; species Entelurus aequoreus. Next base: position 63,729,738 of record NC_084740.1, read on the forward strand.
CTTGTTCAGCTGCCTTGTATGGGAATTTAATACTCCTGGTTACTTGCCGATAATGTGTGTGTGTTTTTTTGCACCACTTTGCCTTTGCTGTTATATCCATTTGTGTAATTGCACATATGGGGGTGTGTTAATTGTTCGTTTGTCTCTGATGTGCACATCAGTCAGTCTGAGGAGCAATTGTTTGACATTTCCTTATTCAATCAGTTATGCAGCAACAACTCTGTGTGTCGCCAAAGTGTCCACAGCATGTAGAAATGTGCGAACAACAGCCATGAAGTAGGATTAAAAAAATATTCAGTCAAAGGCTGGACTCCAGGGAGGGGGTTCAGACTGAGGCCAAGGAAAAAAACCTTATAGCCACAGCTCACATAAACATGTTACATAGAATCAACAAAACTTGCAACAGAGGGGAGGGAGTAGGAGCTATGGCGGCAGGCTGCAGCTGTACCTTTGTATCAATAATATACTATGCGCAAACACTTATACTTCCATTATTATTTATATCCAACATTTAGTTTTGTAATTAACATTGATTATAGTATTAACTACTGGGGTTGATTCAAGAGTGATATATTTTTCTAAGACATTGGTTTTAAAGGTTGTTTTTTTTTAAAATGTGTGAATGAAACTGGAACATTTTAAGGAATCATCCAAGCTGTTCCACAGATGAACCCCCCTGACAGAAACACATCGCTACTTTTTAAGCCGGTTCTTATGTTTGCTTTTCTGAAAGACAGATGAACCTCTGAGGTCATAGGGACTCGGTGTTGTCTTTGAATTCAAACTAGCACATTTTCTCCAACTCCAACTCGGTTTGACTTGTATCATCAAAACAAACTTCTCAAATCCCCACTTTTCCATTTCACTTATGTCATTTCTGTTCAGCTTCAACATTCACACGCAACTATTTTGTAAAGTGGTCAATACAGAAGCACCTTTTTGAGTATAAAGTCCTCCCCAGGTGGTCATTACGGGAAAATGAAATGTTCTTCTTTAAACTGCGACCTGAATCGAGGAGGAGCGAGGATCTGCTGTAAGAACATTCCACACACTCCAGCCGTGTTACATCTTCTAAACACGCTCTCTGGGGCTTTGCACATACTGCTGGCTTAATGCACGTACCCGCGTCTTGAGAATAGCACATCTGAAGGAATTAATTTTGCTTTCATCTTATTTTTTTTTTTTTTTATCCCTCTGTGTCGTGTCCAGACCTCTTCGTGCCATTTTTTTTGTGGGTTATCATGTAGTTGTTTGTTTCAACCAATGTTTTGGATTGGCTTAAAAAAAAAAAAAGTCTCATCCTGCCCTCTTTTGACTAAATTTCCCCCGTTTGAGGTCACATCTCTTTACAAATACAACCGTAGTGCCTTGAAGCAACACCAAAGACTGTTTCTCCTTAGCCAACACTTGAATCTCCAGCTGGTTTTTGGATCCTGACACCTTGATCATCCTTCCATTAAAGGCTCTAAGTCTTGTCTGATCTTTTTGACCATTAGACCAGGGTTTTTCAACCACTGTGCGAGATACAGTCTGTTGTGCCGTGGGAGATTATCTAATTTTACCTATTTGGGTTAAAAATATTTTTTGCAAACCAATAATTACAGTCTGCAAATTATGTGTTATTGTTGAGTGGTTGGTGCTGTCTCGAGCTCGGCAGAGTAACCGTGTAATACTCATCCATATCAGTAGGTGGCAGCCGGTAGCTAATTGCTTTGTAGATGTCGGAAACAGCGGGAAGCCGCATGCATGTAAAAATATGTCTAATGCTTAAATAAAAAATAAACAAAAAGTAAGTGCCCCTAAATAAAGGCATTGAAGCCTAGGGACTAAACTAAAACTGAACTGGCTACAAAAGTAAACGAAAACAGAATGCTGGACGACAGCAAAGACTTACTGTGGAGCAAAGACGGCGTCCACAGTGTACATCCGAACATGACATGACAATCGACAATGTCCCCACAAAGAAGGATAAAAACAACTGAAATATTCTTGATTGCTGAAACAAAGTAGATGCGGTAAATATCGCTCAAAGGAAGACATGAAATTGCTACAGGAAAATACCAAAAAAAGAGAAAAAGCCACCAAAATAGGAGTGCAAGACAAAGTCATATCCAACAATTGCGACGACGACTTTTTACTGTCAACTGAGTTTCCTTTTTTAATGATTTCTGTTGGTGGTGTGCCTCCGGATTTTTTCAACGCAAAAAATGTGCCTTGGCTCAAAAAAGGTTGAAAAACACTGCATTAGACAACGCCTGAGTTTACTCGTCAAAGATCCTCTATGACAGAAGCACAATGCTGCCTGTAAGAACAAACTGAAAAGATTCTTTAAATCTGAGGTCTTCAACATTTACCAGGGCCAAAGACACCCAAACTGATGGAGAGATGTAGCACTTCTGTCATGTACAGGATTTTCGACCAAAGTTTTTGCAACAGGTCCTCAAAAACAGCAGCCTGTCATCAAATTGATTTTTGACTTGAATGTGGGCAGTAGGTCCTTAAAAACAGCAGCCTGTCATTGAGAGCATCTTTGACAAGTATTTTTACATAAAGTTATCAAAAACAGCAGAGTGCTCCAGTCAGCTAAAGCAGTGGTCCCAAACCACAAGGAATTTAAAAAAAATAAAAAAAATAAAAAAAATAATAAATATATATATATATATATATATATATATATATATATATATATATATATATATATATATATATATATATATATATATATATATATATATATATATATATACACACTGTATATATATATATATATATATATATATATATATATATATATATATATATATATATATTTTTTAAAATTTGTATTTTTATTCAATCAACATAAAAAACACAAGATACACTTACAATTAGTGCACCAACCCAAAAAACCTCCCTCCCCCATTCACAATCATTCACACAAAAGGGTTGTTTCTTTCTGTTATTAATATTCTGGTTCCTACATTATATATCAATATAGATCAATACAGTCTGCAGGGATACAGTCCGTAAGCACACATGATTGTATTTCTTTATGACAAAAAAAAATTAAAAAAAATACCATGCCCCCCCCGGTCCGTGGGACAAATTTTTAAGCAGCTACAAAAAGGTTGGGGACCACTGAGCTAAAGGATCTTTGACTAGTGAATTTTGTGGTAAATATTTAAAAACAACAACATACTTTTGTAATATTGGGAATTTTTATTTGTATTTTTGCAGTAAGTCCTTAAAAACAGCAGCTTGTCATGAGAGCCTCTTTGACAAGTGTTTTGTTTACAGAAAGTTATCAAAAACAGCATAGTGCTCCTGTCAGGTAAAGGATCTTTGATGGATACATTTTGTAGATGGTATGTAAAAACAGCATAGTGCTCCTGTAACATGGGCGATCTCTTAACTTGTATTTTTGCAGTAGATCCTTAAAGGCCTACTGAAAGCCACTACTATCGACCACGCAGTCCGATAGTTTATATATCAATGATGAAATCTTAACATTGCAACACACGCCAATGCGGCCGGGTTAACTTATAAAGTGACATTTTAAATTTCCCACTAAACTTCCGGTTGGAAACGTCTATGTATGATGACGTATGAGCGTGACGTCACGACGGCAACGGAAGTATTCGTACCCAATGTGTCACCATACAAACTGCTCTGTTTTCATCGAACAATTCCACAGTATTCTGGACATCTGTGTTGGTGAATCTTTTGCAATTTGTTTAATGGACAATGGAGACTGCAAAGAAGAAAGTTGTAGGTGCGATCGGTGTATTAGCGGCTGGCTGTAGCAACACAACAAAGAGGACTTACTTGGATAGCAGACGCGCTAGCCAACGCTAGCCGCCAACCGCATCTGTGATCGGGTGAAGTCCTTCGTCGCGCCGTCGATCGCAGGAACGCAGGTGAGCACGGGTGTTGATGAGCAGATGATGATTATGTTAGTATGTGCTTTTAAATATTTAGGATTTTTAATTGATGACCACTTGAGTTTTAAGGAGCACATTCAGTATGTTGTAAAAAAACTGAAACTTTTACTGGGATTTTATTATAGAAACAAGTCTTGTTTTTCTTTTACTGTGAAACAGAAATTGGTGGAAACAACCTTCTTACCTGTTATTGACTATGGAGATGTGTTGTACATGAATGCTACTGCTGGTTGTCTCCACAAGCTGGATAGTGTGTACCACGGTGCACTGAGATTTATCACCAAATGCGCTCCCCTTACTCACCATTGCGTATTATACTCAATGGTTAACTGGACATCTTTAAGTGCTCGACGCCTCAATCATTGGTATGTTTTCATCTACAAAACCATTCTGGGTATCACTCCATCTTATCTGTCTTGTCTTTTAACAAAGAAACAAGGAAGTCACAATCTTCGTTCAATGAATGTTCTGCAATTTGTCGTACCCAAAGTAAGAACTGAACTGGGCAAGAAAGCATTTAGGTTTTCAGCAGCGAAGGCTTGGAATAACCTACAATCGAATATTAAACTTCAAACCCTTGTTACGTTGAATGAGTTTAAAGCTTCTGTGAAAGGACTGCAGTCTACCTTGTCTGTATGCACATGTGTTATGTGAGCAAGTTTTAATGTCGTAAATGTGATGTTTTATGTATTTGTTTACTGTTTTTAATGTAACCTTGCTGCTGCCCTCTTGGCCAGGTCTCCCTTGGAAAAGAGATCTTTGATCTCAATGGGATTTTACCTGGTTAAATAAAGGCTAATAAATAATAAGGGCTGGCTGGCGTAGGTGGAGCGCTAATGTTTTTACCATAGCTCTGTGAGGTCCGGTTGCTAAGTTAGCTTCAGCGTCGTTAGCGACAGCATTGTTAAGCTTTGCCAGGCTGAGAATTATTAACCGTGTATTTACATGTACATGGTTTAATACTATTGTTGATCTTCTGTCTATCCTTCCAGTCAGAGATTTATTTATTTTGTTTCTATCTGCATTTAAACCCGATGCTATCACGTTAGCTCCGTAGCTAAAGTGCGTCAACGATGTATTGTCGTGGAGATAAAAGTCACTGTGAATGTCCATTTCGCATTCTCGACTCTCATTTTCAAGAGGATATAGTATCCGAGGTGGTTTAAAATACAAATCCGTGATCCACAATATAAAAAGGAGAGTGTGTGGAATCCAATGAGACCTTGTACCTAAGTTACGGTCAGAGCGAAAAAAGATACACCCTGCACTGCCTCTCTAGTCCCTCACTCTAATGTTCCTCATCCACGAATCTTTCATCCTCGCTCAAATTAATGGGGTAATCGTCGCTTCCTCGGTCCGAATCTCTCTCGCTCCATTGTAAACAACGGGGAATTGTGAGGAATCCTTCCTCCTGTGACGTCATATTACTTCCGGTGTAGGCAAGGCTTTTTTTTAATCAGAGACCAAAAGTTGCGAACTTTATCGTCGTTGTTCTATACTAAATCCTTTCAGCAAAAATATGGAAATATCGCGAAATGATCAAGTATGACACATAGAATGGATCTGCTATCCCCGTTTAAATAAAAACATTTAATTTCAGTAGGCCTTTAATGTTCATTTCAGTAGGCCTTTAAAAACAGTGTAGCGCTTCTATAATGTACAGGATCTTCGACCAACGTTTTTGCAAGGGGCCCTCAAAAACAGTCATAAAATTGATTTTTGACTTGAATGTGGGCAGTTGGTCCTTAAAACAGAAGCCTGTCATCGAGAGCATCTTTGACAATTTTTTTTTTACAGAAAGTTAAAACAGCAAAGATGCTCTCATGACAGGCTGCTGTTTTTAAAGAACCTCTATGTAACACTGGCTTTCTGCTGTTTTTTTAAGGACAACTGCAAAAATCATTAGTCAAAGATGGTGTATATGACGAGCACTCTGACGTTTTTAAAGATTTATTTCAAAATCCGTTCGCCAAAGGTCCTGTCTTTGACAGAAACACGGCTGTTTTTGATAATCCACTGTAAAACATTAGTCAAAGATCCTCTACAGTACATGAGCTTTAAAAGGGGCACTATGCTGTTTTTTTTTAGGAACCTGTTGCAAAAGTGAGTTCGCTCCCAAGTGTGGAATAAGTCCGATCCTTTCAACTCAGACCGTCGCCTGTTGATAAAGGAAAACCCAGGCTGACAAACGACAAAGTGTTTACACACTAACACAGGCTGATGACGTCTCCTGGTACTTGACAAGCTACGAGCTAATTCCACTCCGCCAAAGAAAACACCGGTGGGAACCGCGCGGAGGAGGACTTTCAGCCAATCAGAGGAGCGACGAGGGAGCGCGGTGGGATGTTAATTACCGCCGTGATTTCCTGAGAGAAGTGGGCTGGAGTCTACACAGAGTATAGTCTTCACGCCACGGCGACGCTGCACTTCAATCAGCGTCTCCCCGAACCCAAAAGTGATTAGCGAAAAGGTGCGCTAAACAAATCCCGACGACGACAACTCATTACTCATTTTCCATCTTCTTGGCAACTCTCGATGATCGGAGCCATCGGTTTCTTGCCAGGACCTCATTTAGTGGGACATCAAATGGCAACAAATCACGTCCTATTTCCACGTCCTGTCCCTGAGGCGCTTTACTGACAATACAAGAGCATTCATGTGGTTTCTCTCATCACACAAACATCGTTTTGCTTTACTCAGCTTATCTATGGGCACCGGATTATCTTCTGTGTGTACACCATTGCAGGAAAAGACAATATGTTTGGCCGGAGATGGATTAGTGTACACTCAAAGACATAGGCGCCGATCCCGTGGGTGCTTCGGGGCCCGAGCACTCACGTGGGACTGATGGCAACTTTCAATCTTTAAAATAATTCTTGAAAAATCAATCTTTTTGCTGTTAATTTTGTGGCAAGTTTGGTCCGTTTTACATAATAAAATCAATCACAAATCAAGAAGTCTATAATTAACAAGGTCTTACCAAGATTTCATTGTGCCCGATAATGAACTAATGAAACAAACATTTTGACTTTGAACACACTGCGCACTAGTGAATAAAGGGCAAACTTACTCAACAGCCATACATGTCACACTAAGGGTGGCAGTATGAACAATGCCAACACCATACTTGCCAACCCTCCCGGTTTTACCGGGAGACTCCCGGTATTCAGCGCCTCTCCCGATAACCTCCCGGCAGAAATTTTCTCCCGACAAACCAGCCGGAGCTGGAGGCCACGCCCCCTCCAGCTCAATGCGGACCTGAGTGGGGACAGCCTGTTCTCACGTCCGCTTTCCCACAATATAAACAGCTTGCCTGCCCAAAGACGTCATAACATCTACGGCTTTTAGAGAGTAGAGTGCACAACTGCGCACACAACAAGGAGACGAAGCAGAAGAACGAGGAAGTTACAGACATGGCGACGCCGTCGACGAGCAAGATGAAGAAATACGCTTGCAAGTTCCAAAACGAATGGAAACAAGAATTTCAGTTCATCCAGGACAGTTGGAAGGGGAAGGGGTATGAAATTATGTTGCCTGTACATTTTGTAGAACAGACTTCTCCATTGAACACGGTGGCCGAAATGATATACTCAGTCATGAACGGAGAAGTTAAACGGGACAATACTGCCATCTACTGGATAGCCTCCGGAACACTGAATTTCAAGTATGTATTTTATTTATATGTATAATAAAATAAATAAATATATATATATATATATATATATATATATATATATATATATATATATATATATATATATATATATATATATATATATATATATATATATATATATATAGCTAGAATTCACTGAAAGTCAAGTATTTCATACATACATATATATATATATATATATATATATATATATATATATATATATATATATATATATATATATATATATATATATATATATATATGTATATATATATATATATATATATATATATACATATATATATATATATATATATATATATATATATATATATATATATATATATATACATATGTATATATATATATATATATATATATATATACATATATATATATATATATATATATATATATATATATATATATATATATATACATATATATATATATATATATATATATACATATATATATATATATATATATATATATATATACATATATATATATATATATATACATATATATATATATATATATATATATATATATATATATATATATATATATATATATATATATATATATATATATATATATATATATATATATATATATATATATATATATATATGAAATACTTGAGTTGGTGAATTCTAGCTGTAAATATACTCCCCTATTAACCACGCCCTTAACCACGCCCAAACCACCCCGCCCCCAACCACGCCCCCCGCCCCACACCCCCCACCTCCTGGTATCGGAGGTCTCAAGGTTGGCAAGTATGCCAACACTGTCATAAATATGTGCCGCAGAGTGAAACCACACTAAACAACAACGACAAACACATTTTGGAAGAATATTTGCAACACAACATAAACACTACAGAACAAATTCCCAGAATTCCCTGCAGCACCAACTCTTCCGGAACGCTACAATACAAAACAAACGCCATTGGTGGACCACGCCCAAACCACCCCGCCCCCAACCACGCCCCCCGCCCCACCCCCGACCACGCCCCCCACCCCCCACCTCCTGGTATCGGAGGTCTCAAGGTTGGCAAGTATGCCAACACTGTCATAAATATGTGCCATAGAGTGAAACCACACTAAACAACAACGACAAACAAATTTTGGAAGAATATTTGCAACACAACATAAACACTACAGAACAAATTCCCAGAATTCCCTGCAGCACCAACTCTTCCGGAACGCTACAATACAAAACAAACGCCATTGGTGGATCTACACCGAACATCCACTGTAATGATACCACGTACGATGATACCGCGTATCTAGTCGATGCTACTATGATTACATCGATATTTTTTAACATCACGAAATCTTCTTTTATAAACTCAGGAAATACGTCCCTGGACACATGAGGACTTTAAATATGACCAATGTATGACCCTGTAACTACTTGGTATCAGATTGATACCTAAATGTGTGGTATCATCCAAAACTAATGTAAAGTATCTAACAACAGAAGAATAAGTGATTATTACATCTTAACAGAAGTGTAGATAGAACATGTTAAAAGAGAAAGTAAGCAGATATTAACAGTAAATGAACAAGTAGATTAATAATTTATTTTATACCACTTGTCCTTAATAATGTTGACAAAATAATAGAATGATAAATGACACAATATGTTACTGCATACGTCAGCAGCTAAATTAGGAGCCTTTGTTTGCCTACTTACTAATAAAAGACAAGTTGTTTAGTATGTTAACTATTTTATTTAAGGACAAATGTGCAATAAGAAACATATGTTTAATATACCGTAAGATATTTTGCTAAAATAAAGCCAATAACGCCATTTTTTATGGTCCCATTTATTTAGAAAAGTATCGAAATAATTTTGGTACCGGTACCAACATTTTGGTATCGGGACAACACTACTACGTATTTGGAACTGTGAAAACAGGTTATCTACTGATTAGATTGAGCGTTGCCCTGGCATATCTACAAATTCAGAAGACGATGGCAGCCGTTCAAAATACCCAAAGGCTACTCTTTGTGATGAATGAGATGGGCAGAGCTGAGGGCACTCCGACTTTGACAATCTCGGAATTGAATTGCAAATTGGATAACATCTCGGAGAAGCTTTCCACTCGGCAAGGCGAAATTATGATCAGTTTGAGATCCGGAATGGACAATTAGAGCAGGAGTGTGTTTGCTTGCCTTTAACAAAACAATCCTTATCTACAATTCGGGGAACACGACAATACACACACACATGGGCTACTACACAAATATGCACACATACCCCCATCCCGGCCGCATGCCTTTGCCGCTTCAACCTCTGGCGGTATGATGGCTTTCAAGGCAGCGCCCTGATGGCTGCAGCTTCAGACCGGATGCTCCCCCATTCCCCTGTTTGGGAGCTGCTTTTTTCTCATCCTCCTCCCCCTATGTTTACCTTTTCCTACCTTCCGCCCCATCAGTCTTCCTGTTCTTTATACCCCTGTAAATGTTTATTGCATGTCTGCTCTTGGACGCTTGTGCAGAAAACTAATCTTGTTGTATTTTTTTTGAAGTGCAATGACAACAAAGCTATTCTATTTTTCTACATTATTCTATTCTAGCCCTGATCGCTAGCCACCTGTGACAGGATGCTTACTCACAATTTGTCAATAACACACATTATTGCGATAGAAAAATGTAATTCCAATATGTATTATGAGCCAAATTTATATATATATATATATTTTTTATCGTATATCGTTAATTCACCGCAACCTGACTCTGTCATTCATGAAAGTATATACACAAAAGTTCATCCATACCCCGAGAGGAACTAAACTCTTGGTAAGTTTTGTTCTCTAGAACACTGAAAAGTAACAAAAAAAAAAAAAATGGCACATTTGAATTTGTCCCCTCACCAAAATGACAGCGTTGCTAGCGTGGCACTCGCACGCCTCACATCTCTGCTCAGGTGAAAAATATAATTGCTTGCCACAAACCAGAAGAAGACATTTTTACTTCCAATACTTCAAACGATCTTTTTTCAAACTGTTTGTTGAACTTTCTGCTGAGGAGCCAACAGACCACAAAAGCAGACTTTTTATTTTTGTATATACTTTTTAAACGTGGGAAACAACTTCCTGTCGTTTAGTGAAGAAGGTTTATTCAAAATTAAATATTCACTGCAAAAACTGAAATCTAAGAGGAAATATCTCAAATAAGGGTGATATTTGCTTATTTTCCGTCTGATAAGATAATTCTTCTTACTAAGCAGATTTTATGTTAGTGTTTTACATGTTTTAAGGGTTTTGGTCCTAAATGACCTCAGTAAGATATTACAGCTTGTTGAGATTTTATGACCTATATTGAGTAAAACATGCTTGAAACTAGAATATCAAGTGTTGCAAAGCTGTGTCGTCAACACTCACAAGTATAAAACTACTTTTTTAAAGTAATAATTTCTTACTTCAAGCATGAAAAAAAAAAATCATGATTTTGACACGAATGTGTCTCATAATTAAAACAGATGACAGCCAAATGGACTTTGCTGTTTTATTTTCAATGAAACAATAGAAAATACGCACTCATATAGTAGTACAGTTGGCACAGCACAGTAAACTGACAGTTAATATTTAAACATTTAACATTTCAAACAATTTTGAACAGAAATAGTTCATGCACATTCAGATAAATTCTTCAAAATGACAATTAAAAAAATGTTGGCCGGGGGCCAGGCTGTATATATGCGCACTAATTGACTGAAAGAGCACGCACTTGGCGCGATGATGTCATGTTATCGATGGAAAAATGCATCTTTAGACAATATGATTTGCCTGAGAGGCTAGTAGACCCCGAGAGTAACAAGCGCTTGCCTTGTTGCCTTTCCATTAAGAAAAATAAACTAGTTTTTAGTACAAGTTTGCTGGTTTCAAGAAATGTAATGCAGAGCGCATATCATTATGTCAAGTTAATGGCACTAGTGTTTACTTAATTTAAGAACATTTTTCAACATTTTGAGCAAAAAGGTCTCATTTTGTTTTTCTACCAAGAAAAGTGCACTTGTTATTAATGAGAATATACTTATTTTAAGGTATTTTTGGGTTCATTGAAGTTAGTTAATTTTACTTGTTTTGGAAAGTCTTGACAAGCCGAATTTTGTTGTTCTATTGGCAGATAATTTTGCTTAGTTCAAATAAAATACCCCTCATTTTTGTATTTTTTCTCTTGTTTTTGAACACTGACTTTTTGCAGTGTTGTGTTGCTTTTTTTTTTATTATTGTGGAATTTTGGTCAAAACGACTTGATATGTCAGGCTGTTGTTTTTGAGCACCGACTTTAAAATCACTAGTGAAGTGAATTATATTTATATAGCGCTTTTCTCAAGTGACTCAAAGCACTTTTACATAGTGAAACCCAATATCTCAGTTACATTTAAACCAGTGTGGGTGGCACCGGGAGCAGGTGGGTAAAGTGTCTTGCCCAAGGACACAACGGCAGTGACTAGGATGGCGGAAGCGGGGATCGAACCTGGAACCCTCAAGTTGCTGCTACTAACCGAGCCATACCCCCAAGTCAAAGATCCTGTCAAAATGTATCTGTGCGCTGCTGTTTTTGAAGAACAAACTGCAAAAAATGCTTGAAATAGCCTCTATATCAGTGTTTCTTAACCATGGTTGAGCTTTGTTGGGCCGCCAAAAAAAAATTTCTCAGCTTTGGTCCGCATTGGCTGTAGTGGTAATGATTAAACCAAAATTGTGGTTGGATGTAAATAAATTATCTTTAAATTCGGAAAAGACTAAATGTATGGTATTCAGTATTAACAGAAAGGTAGAAGTTAGTTTGTACATAAACAATGTGAAAATTGATAAGGTGTCTAAAATCTGATTTTTTGGGGGTTGACATGGAAAGCTCATATATTGAATGTGAAAAATAAAGTATCTAAAAGCTTATTTATTGCGAACAAGGTTCAATACAGTTTCCCGTATAATACAATGAGAATGTTATATTGCTCAATTATTCTACATTATTTCAATTATTGTGCAGAAATATGGGGAAATACATATCACAGCAACATAATGCCTTTATTTCTTTTACAGCAAAGAGCAATTCATATCATTTTAAAGTAGGATACGGAGACCACACAAATCCACTCTTCATTAGGGCAGGATTATTAAAACTAAAAAGACATTGTAGAATTGCATACTCTATTAGTGATGTTCAAAGCTCGAAATAAAGTTATTCCAAAGGACTTACAAAAGTTATTCGTGTTCACATCTGAAGATGAGAACCACAGAAGGCCGTATGACTTTTAAACATCCAAGAGTGCGAACACATTTGAAACAAATGTGCTTGTCTGTTGCTGGTGTGAAAGCATGGAATTCTCTAAAGATAGACCTAAAAAGTTGCAAAAATATTTTTGAATTTAAAAGATTTACAAAAAAGAGACAACTGGCATTATATCAAACTGATTTTCGATTGCACGTGTCATTGTGAAAATGCTTAAACGAAAATTAATGTTGGAGTTCGGGTGTTGCTGGAGGGAACAGTGATAGTCATCTGAAATAATTTGTGTTAAAAAAGGGGGCAGATAAATATAAGAATATTATTCTTCTATCTGCTCCTTTCTGATCATGGAAATGTATAAGAAATAAAAAAACAATGAAAGTGTGAACTGTACATGGCTTGTACACTGCAAAAAGTCAGTGTTCAAAATCAAGAAAAATAAATAAAATTAGGGGTATTTTATTTGAACTAAGCAAAATTATCTGCCAATAGAACAAGAAAATTCGGCTTGTCAAGACTTTCCAAAACAAGTACAATTAGCTAACTTCAATGAACCCAAAAATACCTTTAAAATACGTATATTCTCACTAATAACAAGTGCACTTTTCTTGGTGGAAAAAAAATTTGACCTTTTTGCTCTATATGTTAAAAAATATTCTTAAATTAAATAAATGCTAGTGCCATTATCTTGACATAACGATATGCGCTCGGCATCATGATTTTTTTTTTCATGCTTGAAGTAAGAAATGATTACTTTAAAAAAGTAGTTTTATACTTGTTAGTGTTGACGACACAGCTTTGCATCAGTTGATATTCTAGTTTCAAGCATGTTTTACTCAATATAGGTCCTAAAATCTCAGCTACAAGCTGTAATATCTTACTGAGATCATTTAGGACCAAAACCCTTAAAACAAGTAAAACACTCTAACATAAAATCTGCTTAGTGAGAAGAATTATCTTATCAGACAGAAAATAAGCAAATATCACCCTTATTTGAGATATTTAATCCTACTTAGAGTTCAGTTTTTGCAGGGTATATATGCATTTTCATGAAATAAATCAAAATAAATGATGATAATGATGGTGGTACTCTGTTGTAATACACGTTCCCACCACTTGTGGCAGTAATGACAATAGCAAACAAAAAGAAGAAGTCTGGAGCTAAAGTAATATAGAAGTTTCTTTAAAAAAATATGACAAAAGTGGTAAAGCTGTATTTTCATTTGCACTTTAATTCTATTGACCGCTACTATTTATTATTAATTCAATTATAATGTATTTATTTTAGCACTGAGTAATTATATGCAAATTTATTGTTCATCAGTTTTTATAAGCCCCTTCTTTTGCAGTATATTTGGTCAGCACTTATTTTTCTAATTAGCCTCACCTAAGCCTAAGGTTTATGTGTTAAATAAATCATAATCTTTGTGATTAACACACGCTTTCATATTGTTTGACAATGTGCACCCTGTTAAACAGTAAGTATATTATATATAATATTGAATAGGATTAAAATCAAGGGTAAGGTTACTAATTCAGTGTTAATATTTGAGGGGGCCATGTTCCCTTCTGTAGTAGAAAAGTATTTTTTTTTTAAATTTTTTTTTTTTTTTTTTTTGTCATAAAGAAATACAATCATGTGTGCTTACGGACTGTATCCCTGCAGACTGTATTGATTTATATTGATATATAATGTATATATTGTGTTTTTTAGGTTGATTTAATAAAAAAATAAAACAAATAAAAAAAATAAAATATTTGTATTTTATTTTTTTTAATTTTCTGTGCGGCCGCGGCCCGGTACCAATCGGTCCACGGCCCGGTGGTTGGGGACCACAGGTCTACATTACAGGAGCTTTCAGCTGTTTTTTAGAACCAATTGAAAACAATTCTAATCAAAGATGCTCTTTATGACAGGAACTTACGCTGTTTTTAGGGATATACTGCGAACACGCTAGTTAAAGATTCTCTCAAAATGGATTTGTACTCTGACCGCTCTGCTGTTTTTTGGGAGGATCCTGCAAAAACAAAATTCTCATTAAAAATCCTGTATATAAAGTTCAGCTGTTTTTAAGGACCTACTGAAAAAAACACTAGTCAAAGATGGTCTACATAAAAGGAATATTGTATTGTTTTTTTTAGGGAACGACTGGAATAATTCTAGTCAAAGATGCTTTTAAGGACAAGAGTTATCTGCGGTTTTTAGGGATCTGCTGATGGGCTGCTGTTTTTGGGGAATTTAAGCAAAAACGCTACCTAAAGATGGTCCACATAATAGGAAGGTTCTGCCGACATTCAGTTGTTTTTGAGGACCAATTACAAACACATCTAGTCAAATATTACTTGTATGACAGCTGTTTTTAAGGATCTACTGCAAAAACACAAGTTAAATATTCTCTCAAAATGGGTTAATACCCTGATCAGCTGTTTTTTTTTAAAGAAGATACGGCAAAAAAACTTGTCGAAATGTTCAACTGTTTTTTTAGAACCAATTGCAAAAATTCTAATCAAAGATCCTCTTTATGACAGGAACTTATGCTTGTTTTATGGATATACTGCGAAAACTCAAAATGGATTTGTACTTTTTGGGACGATACAGCAAAACCAAAATACTAGTCAAACATCCTGTGGAATGTTTTCCTCACCTGTTTTTAAGGACCTACTGAAAAAAAAACACTAGTCAAAGATGGTCTACATAAAAGGAATGTTCTGCTGTTTTTTTAGGGAACAACTGGAAGAATTCTAGTCAAAGATGCGTTGAAGGACAAGAGTGATCTGCGGTTTTTAGGGATCTGCTGCAAAAACACTAGTCAGACATGCTCTTAAAATGGATTTTTACTCTGACCGTACTGCTGTTTTTAGGAACATACAGCAAAAAAAAACACTAGTCAAAAATCTTTTATATAAAGAGCTGCTGTTTTTGAGGACTTAAAGCAAAAACACTTGTCAAAGATGGTCCACATAATAGGAACGTCTGACGTTCTGCTGTTTTTAAGGATCAACTACAATCTATTTTGTCAACCATTATCTGTATGACAGAAGCACTCTGCTGTTTTTAAAGATCTACTGCAAAAGCAAGAGTTAAAGATTCTCTTAAAGTGGGTCAATACTCTGCTCTGCTGTTTTTAAGAACACACAGCAAAAAAATAGTCAAAAATCCTGTATATGATGGGCTTCTGTTTTTGGGGACTTCAAGCAAAAACGCTACCTAAAGATGGTTCACATAACAGGAACGTTCTGCTGACATCAAGTTGTTTTTGAGGACCAACTACAAAAACATCTAGTCAAATATTACTTGTATGACAGCTGTTTTTAAGGATCTCCTGCAAAAACACAAGTTAAAGATTCTCTCAAAATGGGTTAATACCCTGATCAGCTGTTTTTTAAACAAGATACGGCAACAAAACTTGTCGAAATGTTCAGCTGTTTTTTAGAACCAATTGCAAAAATTCTAATCAAAGATCCTCTTTATGACAGGAACTTATGCTTGTTTTATGGATATACTGCGAAAACTCAAAATGGATTTGTACTTTTTGGGAAGATACAGCAAAACCAAAATACTAGTCAAACATCCTGTGGAATGTTTTCCTCAGCTGTTTTTAAGGACCTACTGAAAAAAAACACTAGTCAAAGATGGTCTACATAAAAGGAATGTTCTGCTGTTTTTTTAAGGAACAACTGGAAGAATTCTAGTCAAAGATGCGTTGAAGGACAAGAGTGATCTGCGGTTTTTAGGGATCTGCTGCAAAAACACTAGTCAGACATGCTCTTAAAATGGATTTTTACTCTGACCGTACTGCTGTTTTTAGGAACATACAGCAAAAAAACACTAGTCAAAAACCTTGTATATAAGGAGCTGCTGTTTTTGAGGACTTAAAGCAAAAACGCTAGTCAAAGATGGTCCACATAATTGGAACGTTCTGACGTTCTGCTGTTTTTAAGGATAAACTACAATCTATTTTGTCAACCATTATCTGTATGACAGAAGCACTCTGCTGTTTTTAAAGATCTACTGCAAAAACAAGAGTTAAAGATTCTCTTAAAGTGGGTCAATACTCTGCTCTGCTGTTTTTAAGAACACACAGCAAAAAAATAGTCAAAAATCCTGTATATGATGGGCTTCTGTTTTTGGGGACTTCAAGCAAAAACGCTACCTAAAGATGGTTCACATAACAGGAACGTTCTGCTGACATCAAGTTGTTTTTGAGGACCAACTACAAAAACATCTAGTCAAATATTACTTGTATGACAGCTGTTTTTAAGGATCTCCTGCAAAAACACAAGTTAAATATTCTCTCAAAATGGGTTAATACCCCCAAGATGTTTCTAAATGTTCAGCTGTTTTTTTTTTAGAACCAATTGCAAAATTTCTAATCAAAGATCCTCTTTATGACAGGAATTTAATTGATAAACTGCGAAAAACAAAAATGGATTTGTACTTTTTGGGAAGATACAGCAAAACCAAAATACTAGTCAAAAATCCTGTGGAATGTTCTCTTATAGAAGTTCAGCTGTTTTTAAGGACCTACTGAAAACAAAAACACTAGTCAAAGATGGTCTACATAAAAATAATGTTCTGCTGTTTTTTAAGGAACAACTGGAAACATTCTAGTCAAAGATGTTTTTAAGGACAAGCGTGATCTGCACTTTTTGGCATCTGCTGCAAAAACACGAGTCAAACAAGCTGGTAAAATATATTTTTACTCTGACTGTACTGCTGTTTTTAGGAACATACAGCAAAAAACACTCGTCAAAAATCCTCTATATAAGGGGTTTGCTGTTTTTGAGGACTTATAGCAAAAACGCTAGCCAAACATGGTCCACATAGTAGGAACGTTCTCCTAACTTTCTGCTGTTTTTAAGGACCAACTAAAATCTATTTTGTCAAACATTATCTGTGACAGAAGCACTCTGCTGTTTTTAAACATCTACTGCAAAAACAAGAGTTAAAGATTCTCTCAAAGTGGGTTAAAAAGCTTCTCAGCTGTTCTTATGAACATACGGCAAACAATACTCAAAAAGCTGCTGTTTTTGAGGACTTTGAGCAAAATCGCTAGTCAAAGATGGTCCACCTAAAAGGAACGTCAGACTGACATTCAGCTGTTTTTGAGGACCAACTAAACAATATATATATTCAAATATCATCAGTATGACAGAAGTTTTCTGCTGTTTTTAAGGATCTACTGCAAAAACACAAGTTAAAGATTCTCTCAAAATGGGTTTATACTTTGACTGCTTTGTTGTTTTTAAGAACATACAGCTAAAAAACTAGTCAAAATGCTGTAAATGACGGGCTGCTGTTTTTGAGGACTTACAGCAAAAAAATAGTCAAAATCATTCTGGGTTTTTTTAAGGACCCAGTGCCAAAATTCTAGTCAAAGATCCTCTGTCTGACAGGAGTCTTCTGCTGTTTGTAGGGATATCCTGTAAAAACACGTGTCTTCTCAAAAGGGATTTCGACTCTGACTGCTCTGCTGTTTTTAGGACTATACACCAACAAACCCGAAACATTCAACAATCCTGTATATGAGGAGCTGCTGTTTTTGAGGACTTAGAGCAAAAACACTAGTCAAAGATGGTCCACATAAAAGGAACGTTGTACTGACATTCAGCTGTTTTAGAGAACCAACTAAAAAAAATATATTCAAATATCCTCTGTATGAAAGAAGTTCTCTGCTGTTTTTAAGGATCTACTGCAAAAACACAAGTTAAAGATTCTCTCAAAATGGGTTTATACTTTGACTGCTTTGCTGTTTTTAAGAACATACAGCTAAAAAAACTAGTCAAACTACTGTAAATGACCGGCAGCTGTTTTTGAGGACTTACAGCAAAAACTAGTCAAAATCATTGGGTTTTTTTAAGGACTCAGTGCCAAAATTCTAGTCAAAGATCCTCTGTATGACAGGAGCGCTCTGCTGTTTGTAGGGATAGCCTGTACAAACACTTGTCCTCTCAAAAGGGATTTCAACTCTGACTGCTCTGCTGTTTTTAGGACTAGACACCAAAAAAACCTAAACATTCAACAATCCTGTATATGAAGAGCTGCTGTTTTTGAAGACTTAGAGCAAAAACGCTGGTCAAAGATGGTCCACATAAAAGGAACGTTATACTGACATTCAGCTGTTTTAGAGAACCAACTAAAAAAAATAATTCAAATATCCTCTGTATGAAAATAGTTCTCTGCTGTTTTTAACGATCTACTGCAGAAACACAAGTTAAAGATTCTCTCAAAATGGGTTTATACTTTGACTGCTTTGCTGTTTTAAGAACATACAGCTAAAAAACTAGTCAACATGCTGTAAATGACGGGCTGCTGTTTTTGAGGACTTACAGCAAAAAACTAGTCAAAGATTAGCTACTTAAGATAATTTTGTTTTTTTTAAGGACCCAGTGCTAACATTCTAGTCAAAGACCCTCTGTATGACAGGAGCTCTCTGCTGTTTGTAGGAATAGCCTGCAAAAACACTCGTCCTCTCAATATGGATTTCAACTCTGACTGCTCTGCTGTTTTTAAGAACATACAGCAAAAAAAAAAACTAGTCAACATGCTGTAAATGACCGGCTGCTGTTTTTGAGGACTTACAGCAAAAACTAGTCAAAATCATTGTTTTTTTTAAGGACCCAGTGCCAAAATTCTAGTCAAAGATCCTCTGTATGACAGGAGCGCTCTGCTGTTTGTAGGGATATCCTGTACAAACACTTGTCCTCTCAAAAGGGATTTCAACTATGACTGCTCTGCTGTTTTTAGGACTATACACCAAAAAAACCTAAACATTCAAAAATCCTGTATATGAGGAGCTGCTGTTTATGAGGACCTACTGCAAAAACACAAGTTAAAGATTCTCTCAAAATGGGTTTATACTTTAACTGCTTTGCTGTTTTTAAGAACATACAGCTAAAAACGAGTCAACACACTGTAAATGACGGGCTGCTGTTTTTGAGGACTTACAGCAAACAACTAGTCAAAGGTTGGCTGCTTAAGATCATTCCGTTCTTTTTAAAGACCCGGTGCCAAAATTCTAGTCAAAGATCCTCTCTGTGACAGGTGCACTGTGCTGTTTGTAGGGATAGCCTGCAAAAACACTCGTCTTCTCAATACGGATTTCTACTCTGACTTCTCCGCTGTTTTTAAGAACGTACAGCATTGGTATTGTTTATTATCAATAGCACTATTTCTATTGGTATTGATATTGCTCCATTTTTAGTGTAATAATGCTCATTGTCATTTCTGTATTTTATTTTTTTTTAAATTTTCGCTAACTGCTTATTTGCTATTACTTTTACCATCATATTTGTACATGTCGTATTTGCTGATGTTGCCCTGTTGTTGTTGTTGTTGTTGTGTTTGCTGTTGTTGTTTTTGTCTCTCTGTCTAATCCCCCTCTTGTCCCCACAATTCCCCCCTCTGTCTTCCTTTTTCTCTCTTTCTATCCCCTCCTGCTCCGGCCCGGCTGCACCAAATGATAATATAAATACATTTAATAAAGTCAAAATACAAGTAAGGCAACAAGAGAAGTATCCTACACTTCTCTTTTGTAAAGTAAATCTGAACAGCCGATATGGGCATCTACATCTGCTATATGATTTGCCCGAGAAGCTGGGCAGGACATTAAAAAAAAAAAAAAAAAAAAAAAAAAAAAAATGAACGTACAGCAAAAAAAAAAAAAAAAACATTAAAACATCCTGTATATGGACGGTTTGCTGTTTTTTGGACAAAGTGCAAAGATTCTAGTCAAAGATCCTCTGTATGACGTGAGCGCTTTGCTGTTTCTAAGTCCTACTGCAAAAGCCCCAGTAAAAGAGCCTGTATATGACAGGAGCACTGTTTTGTAAGAAAGTGCAGGTGCAAATAAGCCAACAGAAGATGACTTGAGGCAACCCCGACGTGTGTGCAAATAAGAAAAGCTCGACTTCTCATTAGTCAGTACTTTTGCACTCCGGCAGAAAAACAATCCCCGGCAAAGCTCAAGCTGGTTAAAAGGTCATCTACATTCAAATGCAATGGTGTTTTTCTTTTTGTTTGGCTGAAGTTTCACATGCAATTGAAAATGTGCTCAATATGCTGGTTGAGATGCATCTGAAAAGCTGCACATTAAGTCAACTTTATTCCTCTTATATTCCTTTACGACGGCATCCTCACTTAGAGCTGTTTTTTTTTTGTTTTTTTTTTATCCCCGTCTTCTTTCTCAGAGAACTGCGGCATTTAGCCTGTGCGGGATCTTGCCGCAGTACTCTCTCAGAATGCTAATATGCTGGGCTGATGTGGGTCAGGACTTAATCCTGTAGAAATGATTATCGCTGCACGACTGGAACTTGTGCTGTAGGATATCATTACCATTCTGCACTTTTATGCCGCACTACTGCGTTCCCTCACCGAGACAATCACATCACTACAGAGAGAAAGTAGAAGTAGAGAGGATACATACTGGATGTATCGTATGTGCACAACTTGGGAGGGATTGATAGAGATTTATTTGACAAAAATTGAATATGTTCTAAAAACAATGCAGTACCATTTTTGTATTTGAAGCAATACTTCATGGAAAAGCAATACTTACGTGTAAAACCAGTTACTCATAAATCCAAGAAATTTTGTTGACTGCTTGCTGGCCAAATGGTCGTTCCAACTGAGCATGTCAATGGCTAGGTATCCCACTTCTGACATCACACCAAATACTTAAGTAACGTAGTGCCCTCTAGGGCTGGGCGATATATCGATATACTCGATATATCGCGGGTTTGTCTCTGTGCGATATAGAAAATGACTATATCGTGATATTCAAGTATACGTTCTCACGCAGTTGCTTTTAGCTGCTGGCACTACACTACAGGCGTTTCTCACTCTTTGTTGTCTCTCCTTCTCACGGAGACGTAAAACAAGCGCACCTTCTTACATACGTCACATAAGTATACGCCCTCGCGGAGCAGAGAGGTAGCGGCATGGGTAACGTTAGCCAGGGCCGGCCCGTGGCCTAGGCCGTATAGGCAAATGCTAAGGGCGCCGTCCATCAGGGGGCGCCAAGCCAGTGCCACAAATGTTGGAGAAAAAAAAAGAAAAAAGTTGGTACTATTATTTGTAAATACAAAAAATAATCCCACGTTAATTAAAATGCAAAGTAAAGCCTATTTAATAGAAATATTATTTGTTACAACAAATCCCCGTAACATGACTCTTACCACATCAAAAAATCAACACAAGATGTCAAAACGGCCAAAACTGTCAGGTGCCCAGGGAAGAAAAAATAGAAAAGAAGAGGAGGAGAAACGAGAAAAAGACAGAGGTAGCAGGTAGGTAACGTTAGCCTACATGAAATTATTTGTCTGTTACAGAATGTGATAGTAACCTGGCTTTTTAGCATTAAGCTAATGTTACATGATTCGGCAATTGCTAATCAGTAAATAGCTTGTTCTGTTTTAACGACGGGTTAATATTGTGGAGGGGGCTAAATTGTTTTGGAAAATAATAATGTAACGTTAGGTAATTACAGTACTCCCACCTTACATTCCTCAGGGACATTTGTATTAGATCTTTTAAGCAGGTGTTTTTTGTTTACATTGTTATTGCCTTCTGGTTAGCTAATGTTTGCCCTGCAGGTAATAGTCACTTTTCCACCCCTTTATATATTAGGTATAGTTGTAAGCCTAGTTGTTAAAGTGCACATCATTAATGTTAATTAAGCAATATCACATGAGAGGGAATGCTGTTTTTTAATTTGAGCACTGCTGGGATTCGGTTAAAGATAATCATAACATAACATTCTCATATAATATGTTAATTTGCTTTCTTTAAGTAAAAAAAAAAGGTCAAAGACAAAGCTATTCGGTTTCTTGTGAGTATATACACTTCACTGCCGATGTGGGGAGGGGGGCGGGGCACCACCTAAAATCTTGCCTAGGGCGCCAGATTGGTTAGCCTGACGTTAGCTGTGGTTCAAGTGGTAATACGAGAGAAGGAAGGTGCGAATCTGGTAACAAATGAAGGAATAATTAATTCCCAAGAAAAACAGCAGGGGGTCCATCGTCTGGCGGTGGTTTGGCTTCAAGCGGGAAGATTTCGAACAGACAACCGTAATATGTCAAGTGTGGAGCAAAAACGTTGCTACAAAAAGTAGCATTACTGCTAATATGTAGCATCATTTGAAAAGTCACCCGACTAGAGAATGAAGAGTGCTTGAAACTCCGCATGTCAACATCTCCGTTCGGTGCCACACCAACAAAATGCAAAGGCAACCATTTCCAGATCAACACTGTATGAAAAAAATAGTCTAAAACAGAAGGAGATAACGTCCGCAGGAACCTACCACATAGCGAAGGACGTACACTATTTGATTTCCTATTATGCAGCTCATTCTTATTTGAAAGTTATTGAAATATCTTGTGTGAGATCATGCACAAAAGTGCACTTTGTTTTAAACTATTGTAGTGGCGTTCTGTACAAAAAGTGCACTTTAATTTAGTGTTGTTTTGATGTGTCATCTTAGTGACATCATACACAAAAGTGCACTCATAGCTTGTTTAAAATGTCTCTGACAATCTTGCACTTTCTGTTTTGAAATGACATGAATGTTTGTGCCACTGCTTAATAACTGCTTAATAAATACAGTTTTGGTCAATTGACTTAGTTGTGATTTCCCTCTCTGCATGAAAGTTTAAAATGAGCATATATTAATGCAGTATGAACAAGAATGTTTTAATGTAGACACATAGAATCATCATACTGCTGTGGTTATATCCATAAAGTGTTCATTCAAGACTAAGGCAAAATTTCGAGATGTATATCGTGTATCGTGACATGGCCTAAAACTATCGAGATATTAAAAAAAGGCCATATCGCCCAGCCCTGGTGCCCTCTAATAAAACTGCTTCCTTGACAGCATCGGCACAAATTAACAACTGGTTTAGGAATCCAAATAATCTTGCCAGCGAGCTGAAGGGTCCGTCCAATTTGGGCATTTCATAGATGGTCTTAAGGATAAATATCCCATTTTTTACAGCATTGGGCACAGAGTACACTCAACCCAGATTTGGTCCAAATGTTCCATTGCACCGACTAATAGAGACATGTTCTGATGGAGATGCTTCTCTGGCAGCATCTACACAAATTATATGTAAGAACAGATGTAAGAATTTAAAGATAAATAGCTCCCGAAAAGATCCACCTAACTGGGAATGTCATCGGCTAGGTATCCCACTTCTGACGCCATTTTGCAATAAAGATTTACCCTAAGTGCTTTGTAACACCAACCACTGAAGAAATGTAGTCCCCTTCGGATAAACCTGCTTTTTGGACAACAACTACACACATTCTATGGAACAGCAGCTCACTAAAAGATCCTTTCAAATTACTAATAAGACAATATCAGAAATCATCTTAAGACTAACCATCCCACTTCTAACTAGGGATGTGTATTGTTTACATTTAAATCGGCGCCAAACCTGTTTTGTCTTTTAAAACAGTGCCATTGCTAGAACTGGTATTAAGAAAATATGAAAACTTTTTTTTTTTTTTTTTTAACACAAAATGTTTAAAAGGTTTGTGTAAAAAAAACAATCCTTTTATCATTTTTTTTTTTTTGTTACAGACTTTTGTGACATTAAAGTTTAACAGATGTATCAATGTAAACACAATGATAACTACAAAACAAAATCCATAACAAATTGTCATAATTATCACAGAAAAAAATACAGAAAGCAGAGAATGTGCAAAAACCCCGACTTGCTTGTGTTGTAATGTTGACGTACAGAATTTTGAGGTCCGTGAATGCACCTCGCTCGCTCTAATAATATCACCTTTAAGGACTCGCTGTACGTAGTCTTTTGGCTGCATTCATTTAGCACCGAAATGAGGAACTGATGGCAACTTTTTTCCCGGTTCCATTGTGGAACCAAGTTTTGCCACCTATCTCTACTTCTGACACCATTTAACAACCTATTATTGGCCATTAATGCAACGTCCTGTTGACTAATAGATACATGTAGTCCAATGTCTGTGCCTCCTAGCTAAAGGGTTCCTTACGATATGGGTCTCACTGTTAAACATCCCACTTCTGACACCTTTTCACAAACCATTTTTGGCTTCAATACAAGAAATAAAGACATTTACCGTACGTTCCGGACTATAGAGCCCCCCTGTATTTAAGCCGCACCCACCAAATTTTTGAAAAAAAAAAAGTTTTTTTTATATATTAGCCTCACCACACTATAAGCTGCAGATATATACCGGTACTAAAGAGTACAGTAACACAGCTGTAAAACGGCTGATAAAACAAAACAGAAGTCATCATCATGGACCCATTAGCTGAGGAAGCCAGCTCTCCAATCAGCTAAACAGACTCAACGGTGATGTTTTGGTGAATCTACGAAACTGAAAAGATACAAAAAGAATGCCATTGTGACAGACACTTGTAAACCTGTTAGCTAATGGTAACAACGCTAGCTTGACTACGTTGCGATGGCACGTACAAATATGCATGAAAACACTGCTATATTACACATAGGATGGCTTGGTGAGTATGAATTGTTTTAGTTATATTGCAAAACTTACAAACGTTGCTTTGTGTGATGAATGAAGAATCTTTTCGAGCAGAAAACGCTATGGACAGCTGTAATTCTGGTTCAAGGCACAAAACAGGGAGTACATTTTCAACCCGCAGCACCTGCGGTGAGCAAACTCGTCCCAAAGATGGCGCCATAGCACACATATCACACCTTGAAAACTATTTAATGAATACAAAACATTATTAAACTTAGACTTAGAATTCCTTTTTATTGTCATTCAGATTTGAACTTTACTGTAGAGATAAGAGCAAAATTTTGTTGCATTAGCTCATGGTAGTGCAGGATAAAAGAGCAATAAGGTGCAGATATAAATAAATAGATTACTGTACAGATAAATATATTGCACTTTTGCATATGCATCCACGTTAATGGATGTATGTTATATTGTCTTTATATTTCAGCGAGTTAATCCATTTTTGGGGGGCGGGAATTGAGGGGATTATTATGATGCGTTCAAGAGTCTTATGTCCTGAGGGAAGAAGCTGTTACAGAACCTGGAGGTTCTGCTACGGAGGCTGCGGAACCTCTTTCTACAGTACAGCAGTGAAAACAGTCCGTGGTGGGGGTGGGAGGAGTCTCTGCAGATTTTCTGAGTCATGGTCAGGCAGCGGCTTTTTGCGATCTCCTGTATAGGAGGAAGAGGAGTCCTGATGATCTTTTACACCGTCCTCACCACTCTCTGCAGAGACTCCCAGTCTGAGGCACCGCAGGCTCTTACCCATTTAAAGTTTGAGAATAGGTTGAGATTAGGGATGTCCGATAATGGCTTTTTGCCGATATCCGATATTCCAACTCTTTAATTACCGATACCGATATCAACCGATACTGATATATACAGTCGTGGAATTAACACATTATTATGCCTAATTTGGACAACCAGGTATGGTGAAGATAAGGTCCTTTTAAAAAAAACAAAAAAAACAATAAAATAAATTAAAAACATTTTCTTGAATAAAAGAGAAAGTAAAACAATATAAAAACAGTTACATGGAAACTAGTAATGAATGAAAATGAGTAAAATTAACTGTTAAAGGTTAGTACTATTAGTGGACCAGCAGCACGCACAATCATGTGTGCTTACGGACTGTATTCCTTGCAGACTGTATTGATATATATTGATATATAATGTAGGAACCAGAATATTAATAACAGAAAGAAACAACCCTTTTGTGTGAATGAGTGTAAATGAGGGAAGGGAGGTTTTTTGGGTTGGTGCACTAATTGTAAGTGTATCTTGTGTTTTTTATGTTGATTTAATAAATTTTTATTAACGATATTACATTTTAAAACATTTATCGGACATCTCTAGTTGAGATCGTTTCGGCCCCACGGCCTCTAGTCATTCGCTTTACCAGATAAAACTGCATCCTCGAGCCTGCTGTCCTGGGGGGGGGGGGGGGGCACTTCGGATGGAACTAGCTACTAGATTATGGCCGTTTGCAAAGAAAAAACCCAAGATTAGCCACACCGTTTTATAAGCCGCATGGTTCAAATCGTTGGAAAAAAGCAGCAGCTTAAAGTCCGGAGGAAAAAACGGTGATCCGATGTCTGTGCCTGCTAGCAAAAGGGTTCCTTCTGACGGCTAAACATCCCACTTCTGACACCATTTCACAAGCTTCATCACACTGACAGATTAAGACAAGTTGTCTAGTTCTGAAAAAAACAGCCTGCATGGCAGCAATCTATCTAGAGTACGCCATTGCCTACAAATCCATCCAGATGACACTTATAGCTTCTGCGAGGAGATACTGTACATTCTGACTGATCTGCTCATTTTCTGACCGGCCACAATCTAGAATCAGCAAGATGGATTTGCCAGACAGCCAACCAGCATTGACCTTGCAATATTAGCTACGGCACTCACAAGGGTACGAGCCATCAATAGACTTTTTTTTTTTTTTTAAAGAATCAATCACGCGTGGCCTCTGCAAAGCGGCCGCCGTGGCCTGAAGGAGATGAGCTCCGCGCGGAGAACAGGAGAACGACACGGCGGGCGAGATAGCCGTGAGCTTTTTATCTTTGAGTGTCTGGCGCTCTCGCCCCGAGGGCCGCCAGTGAAGGAGGCTCCTGCCATGGCGCTGTTCACTTGATGAAAAAGTCAACGGAGATGCGCATCAAACCGCGAGGAGAACTCGGTGGATGTGGCTATTTAGGGCACCGTGTGGGAAGAAAATGGATAGATGGAGAACTCGTCAGACGACAATGATTCTTGACTCAGGCTTGGAGGTATTAGTATAGTACCGCGATACTAATGAATAATTATCGGTACTATACAGTCTCTGAAAAGCACCGGTCCCGCACCCCCCCGCACCAGCGTCACGTCATGGTTTACGAGCAGAGGAGCATGTTCGGCAGCGCACAATCACAGAGTACTTACAAGCAGACACAGTGTGTAGACAGAAAAGGGAGAATAGACCTATTTTGGCTTAAAAACTGACGGAAAAGGTGAAGTTATTACACTGAAACGCCCTTAGGTAAGAGATGCTTTAAGACATAGCTAGCTAGCTAGTCGGCAGTGTTTTAGCTACTTCTAAATCACTAATCCTGGTCTCCATGGCGACTAATAAAGTATGTTTCTTACAAGTATCATCCCTGCAGGACGAGGAATAGCTAAGCATGCTTCACTACACAACGTAGCTCACCGGCGTCAAAATGTAAACAAACGCCATTGGTGGATCTCCACCTGACATCCACTGTAATGATATCAAGTACAGGCACTAGTGATGGGTTCGGCAACACCGATGCGTCGACCTCATAGAGCAAAACCCTGTGTCGTTGCGCGTACCGCTTTTAGAAAGTCACGTGACCGATCATGAGCTGTTTTGGTCACGTGACCGATACGCGAACTGTGTCGCACTCCCGCCTCCTCTGTGCCCTGTGAGCGGGTCTTTTCTACAGCCGGAGAAATAATAACTAAGAAGAGAAATCGTCTAAAATTCAATACGTTGGAAAAACTGTTTTTTTTTTAATAAAAACGTGTAAAAAAATAATAAAAATAATTCCCAGTCCACAAGCATCCTCATTCACAACACGTTTTCTTAGATTTCCATGTTATGATACATGTTCACATTATTTATTGACTGTATCTAAAAAAGATACAAATATATTTGTATTTAAATGAAGATATGAAAGACAATGACTTGGTTTATATTATTGTATATACTAGGTCATAAATCTAGTGTCAGTTAAGTTAAAGTTAACTTGAGTCGGTCCATAGGTTGCCTGTAGGGATTTTTAATGTCCAGCAGATGTCAGTATTTAGTGACACAGTATCGACACAGTATCAATACAGTTTTGCAATGTGTCGAAACGCTTCATGACGCCTCATCAACCCATCACTAACAGGCACGTACCTATTGATACTACTATGATTATGTCGATATTTTTTGGCATTACATCTTCTTTAGTTTAAAAAAAATGTATATTATGTTTATAAACTCAGGACATATGTCCCTGGACACATGAGGACTTTGAATATGCCCAATGTAGGATCCTGTAACCACTTGGTATCGGATTGATGCCCACATTTGTGGTATCATCCAAAACTAGTGTAAAGTATTAAACAAAAAAGGATAAGTGATTATTACATTTTAACAGAAGTGTAGACAGAACATGTTAAAATTGAAAGTAAGCAGATATCAGTAAATGAACAAGTAGATTAATAATTAATTTTCTACCACTTGTCCTTAATAATGTTGACAAAATAATAGAATGATAAATGACACAATATGTTACTGCACACGTCAGCAGACTAAATTAGGAGCCTTTGTTTGTTTACTTACTACTAAAAGACAAGTTCACTATTTTATTTAAGGACTTAACTGCAATAAGAAACATATGTTTTATGTACCCTAAGATTTTTTGTTAAAATAAAGCAATTTTGATGTGGTCCCCTTTATTTAAAAAAATACCGAAAAGTACTGAAGTAACTTTAATACCGGTACCAAAATATTGGTATTGTTACAACACTAGTGTGTGAGTGCGTGCGTGTGTGTGTGTGTGTGTCAATTCACACATAGAGCCGCGGAAGCAGGAGGGAGGATCTGGATAATGGAAAAGTTAAGCCCAATAGGAAATACCAATATTCTGTGAGAACACTAGAATGGAATGTGTGCTGCCCTTGCACCTACCATGAAAAGCAATACTTTTTTTATGATTTCTGTATTGCTTAACTGTCCAACTCCTGAAGCTTTAGTGCAAACATAAAGTCCAACCTTGCCACATTAAGATTGCATGAGCGCCATTAAAAGAACGACCCTCCGGTGTGGAGGATGCATGAAGTGAAGAAACCTCAGCAAGGTTTAATTTAATTTCACTGCTGCTCGGCTGCAGAGCAGGTGAGCCGGCCGCGATGAAAAGGTGGGTCAAGACCACGCGTTTGAGCGTAACAAGTTCTTCCGTTCTATACTGTGTACCAGTGATTCATTTATTAGTGTGCCGTGAGAGATCATCAAGTACGCGGGGAAATTTCACTTAACTGGGCCCTGGGAAATTTACCGCGGCTGTGCCCCGGTGTTTAGATGCTAGAGTGGGACAGTAGCAACACATGAAACGTGACAAATTGGAGGGGACCACTATCCACTTCAGCCGCAGGATGGAAGTGGAGTGTTGAATAACCCAGACCCGTGTATAGAGAGGGTGTGGCCAAAGTTGGTACCAAACATGGCGCTTTTGACCAATCATTTAGCGATCGTCTGGCCATACTGTGATGGAAAACATTTATGTACCTTTGTATGTCTATTACCAACTCCAGTAATTACTGTGAAAAGCACATTCTGACCGGAGAATGACCTTGTCCGCATGACTCGCTGTGAAAGTATCTCTTCTCCCTTCTCGTTGCTCGACTTCTTCAATCTAGTTAACAGTGCACCATTGTCTAAACCAGGGGTGGGCAATTAATTTTTACCGGGGGCCGCATGAGCAACCCGAGCTCTGCTGGAGGGCCACATCGACAATATTTCAATTCAATTTTGCTCAATATTATTTTTGATATATACCGTAATAAGATAAATAATAATAATAATAATAATAATTAATAATAATAATAATACTTTCATTTAACCTAACTTAACTTTATACCAAAAGCACTGCTTTGGAAATCATTTTTACCCCTTTCAGAGATCACATTAAGTTCCCCTTAAACATCCTCATGTTGCACAATGAAATGTAAGCATAGGATGAAGTGTGCATTCCTGTAACTTTCTCTAGTAACAGCATTCCATGATTAATATAAATAAATTAACATTAATAATAAATGACAGTAAAATAAGCACACGTATGACTGAGGAGTCATAGTGTAACTTTGTGTGGTGTTTGAGTTGTCCGACTTTTTGTGTTGCCATAAACGCATCAGTGGTTTAGTGGTATGCGTGTTGGTGACAGATGACAAGTTGGTTTTGGCCTGGTTTGTACGGCAGAAAATGACTAGTTTTTTTAGATAGAAGTGTTTTACTCATGTTTTTGGTGTGGGTATGCCCGAATATAAACAGTTTTGCTCAATAAAGTGATCGATATAATTCCTGGCCTTGAAGCATCTCGATAGACGTTACAATAATTGAACGGTGTTCAATTGAACGGTGTTGACGAACACCGTTAGGGCCGCTTGTTGTCACTGTCACTCAAAGTTGCATTGCAAAATTACACCGAATAAATGTGTTTATTTTGTTTAGAATTCAGATGGGATTTGATTTGGTGCGCGGCATATATTTGCTGTGCGCAGAGGACGCTTGAGCAGTGCGCAATTGCGCAGGCGCGCACCTTAGAGGGAACGTTGCTTGGCAGTCCATGTCTTGTTGAAAACACGCCATTCGTCATCAACTTTTCCCTTTTTAGCGTCTCGGGTGTAAACCGTGCATCACTTGTCGCTGTGCACCTTCACTCACAGGTTACACACGGACATACGCCCATAAATAACACTTTTCAAAATAAAAGCAGCACAGCTGTATTGCGCGCACGACATACTGTAGATGTTTTTTCAACTTTATTTTGTAATTTGTGATTGCAGCTGTTCACATTCACTCACAGTCACGCACGCGCATACGTCCACACGGAAGTAATACAAATAACGCTTTTCAAAACAAAAGCAGCACCGTTGTATTGCACACTCGACATAGATACTTTTTTAAATGTATTTTGTAATTTATGATTGGCCTCACGCGGGCCGGACAGGGATGCACAAAGGGCCGGATGTGGCCCGCGGGCCGCAGAATGCCCAGGTCTGGTCTAAACGGTCGGTACGTCCGCTGTTGTTGTGTCATGTGCTCTCCCCCTCCCCAAACTGAGCCTACTCCCTCCCTCCCACCTTGTATTCAGTGTAAAAAGAGCAAAGCACTCCTTCCTCAACACGCATTCCTTCCATACTTGCTATGAATGTGACCTATGCCTTTTGTATTGATCGAGCTTTTCAAATAAATCTAAGAAAGACCATTTTATTTAGTCAGTATGTGTACCTCACAATAAGAAGGTCCTGGGCTCGATCCGCAGGCTTGGAGTCTTTATGTGTGGAATTTGCATGTTCTCCTCCCTAGTCCGGCTTCCTACCACCTCCAAAAACATGCACCTGGGGATAGGTTGATGGGCAACACTAAATTGGCCCTAGTGTGTGAATGTGAGTGTGGATGTTGTCTGTCTATCTGTGTTGGCCCTGGGATGAGTGGACCCTGCCTTCTGCCCAAATGCAGCTGGGATAAGCTCCAGCCATCCCCACGACCACGAGAGAAAATGGATGGATGGAAGAAAATTTTGTTTGACTACTTGATTAGAAAATTTCCAATAAAATACCCTCTCTGTTTGGTCAAAACCTTCTCACGTGACTATGTTTGGTAACAACTTTGAAACGGAGTTGGCCTTACATACACAGCTTTCGAATATATTAAACTGTGTTTTGTGGCAATTCCAACTTTGGCCACAGCGTCAGTTGCTTTGTACGGTGGCACTTTCCATATCTTTTAGCAGATTGCATTGCAAAATGATTAACCCACGACCCCTTCATGTCACGCGAGGTCCACCCAGGAATGGTGCCATATGATTCCCTTCCCGAATGTACTCACGTGAAAGATTATTTCAAAAGGGATGCACGCTCTTATATTTCCATGTTTCTTGTTACACACAAGTAGGAGGTTGCATGAATTCCAGGAGGGTGCATGTTCTGCCAGAACACCAGCGCAAATTTAAGAGCAAGCTGCAACAAACGAGTTGTCTGACCATGCACAGTGCAAAGCCATTTTTAAAATACTAATCCTCACCACCAGGGTGAAAAGTATGTTCCTTCCAAGAGGATAAGGAATGGCTAAGCATGCTTACACACACACACCGACAAGGATGACACAAGAAGCTAACCGCTAAAGTTTCAGTATAAAGTAGTATCTGTATCAAAATAATACTCAAGTGGTTAGATCTATATATAAATATATACAAAATAATTTTTGGGTCACTTTTGTTGGTGTTTACAAACTCAGGGAGTAAGTCTCTGGGTACAGGAAGGCTTTGAGGGCAAAGCCCAAAGGATTGAAATGGGAGCCAATAGTAGTGTTTGCTTTTATTGATACTTAATTTTGTTAAAAATATTGTACGTGGCATTCAATAGCACACATACAATTACCACAATATTAACAAATTCTAAATTGTCAATACTTAATCTAAATTTAAAATGTGTAATTAAGTTTATTTTAGTTAAAGGTGTACAAACTTTTTGACTGGGGGGCCGCATTGGGCTAAACATTTTTGTCCGGGGGCCAAAAACAGACTGCATATGTAGGCATACATATGCATAAGCCTATACCAGGGGTGTCCAAAGTGCGGCCCGGGGGCCATTTGCGGCCCGCAGCTAATTGTTTACCGGCCCGCCACACATTCTGGAAATACTATTGTAAAAATAAAAAAGAACATTAAAAAAATTGGAATGAGGTGAAATCTAACGAGAAAAAGTTGCAATGTTGACACAAAAGCTGCCATGCAGGCTGTTTTTTTTTTCTTTTGTCTTTCTTTATTTTTCTTTTTTTGCCATTGCTCAAAAAAAAAAAAAAAAAGACAAAAAATCCATGTTATAATGAATTATTTTCAGGGCTCCGATTACTTCAAATATTTCATTTTAAAATGTTTTATGTGGTAAACATTGCATATATTGTGTAGTAGCCATATAAAAACATCAAAGTTTTCTTTGACAAAAGCGCATAAAACAAACAAAATAATAGTTCCAGCATAAAATCGACAGATATATCTGAAGTTGATCTCACAACTTAAGTGTTGAAAGTAAAAGAAAAACCTAATAAAAATGTATCACTTTATGAGTGGGGCACCTTTTTGATCCCAAATATATTTAGTGATTTTTTATTTATCTTTTCACTGTGATTACTCAAAAATATGAAATAATTAAAATCAATGGTGTCCTGCAATATTGATCTTTTAGGGCTCTAATTACTAAATACTGCATATTTCAGTTTTACTATAAAACAACTAAGTTGTTTTTGACAGAAAAGCCATAAAACATGTATTTTTATTTTTATTACTTTATATCAACTTGAAGTTGATATAGAGATTTACTGTAAGCGTTAAATAATAATTAAAAAAAAAATCTGACTTATTTTTAACATTTTAATGACTGAGACCCTTTAGGGTCCCCGGGACCCCTAAAGGTAAAATTTATAAAAAATCCATATATTTTGTTATGGTTTGAAAATGAAAAATATCAAAATGGCCCCCACATGCTTTAATTTTTTTGTGTGCGGTCCTCTGTGGAAAAAGTTTGGATACCCCTGCCCTATACATATTAATGAGTAGATATTCTTATAATAATATATTGGATACATAATTATTAATTATTATAGTTGGTTATTAAGAATTAGGGATGTCAAGGTATGAAAATGATCACGGTTAACATTGGTATTTTGAAATGTGCTCAAAATTTTCAAAAAGTACTTCAACTGGAATCTTTTAACCAAGTTTTATTTAGGACAAAAACACAAATAATATCCACAAAGTTCAATGAGCAGGTTGTGTTATGTGTGACCATGTTTGTTCAATTTGTGTATTGGTAGATTTTTTTTTTCCTGCACCGTGACTAGGGAAGGTTGTTTGGATTGGGTCATGCTGTACTTCGGGGGCTTGGAAGCACACTTAATGGCAGAGTTACTTTCAATGGCCACCAGATGGTGAGGATAAGGTATCAATCAGACCACTGGATATTTATAAATGATATGGATACACCGCTCTTGCTATAAAACATTTTCACTCCATAATCTAATGTCAAAGTGAGGTACTCGAAAAGGGACTTGAAATCGGATTGGATTTGAGGCCAAACATGTTGATCGACACATCATATTATTGATTTCTTCTGGAAAAAATGTATCCTGTTTTCATACGATTCTTTGGACCTTTTAAATTGTAGTACAAACAAAATTGGAGGTAGGACTATATTCTAGTTGGAAAGCTTTATTCGTTACAAAGTGGAATGCGACGAGAGGAAGAGAACAAAAAATCTAATTCAAATCACAAGTGGAAAGGTCAGATCACAGACTGATCTAACTTCTGTTTAAATTCCTCAAGATAATTCAAAATGAGGCTTAGTAGTTTTTGTGTGGCCTTCATTGGCGTAAATTAAAGAAACAAAAACAGTGACAAGTAGAAAAGTGTCAAAGGACATGTAGTTAGCGATGCGACCTTTGACCTCGGCTACTCTGTCCTGGGAATAATAAAAAATGAATAGGCCTCCTCCTGGCTACTTTGCCCATGTTGAGTTGACGCCATTAAAAATGAATAGGTACAGAATCTCCTAAGATATTAGACCGGTTGACCTCAGCTACCTGCCAATCTTGTGATGGACGTCATAAAAAATACATCAGTGTCTTCCTCGAATATGAGGGGGAAAAATCCATCAACCTTATCGAACATCGCGTCTTCGAGCGCACACCCGGCTGCACATTCATTGCCAAGTAACAGCATTTTCTTCTCTGTTTCTAAAGGAGGTGATCATGACCAGACAGAGTAGTTATTAGGGGAAACAAATCTAGTATTTAAAGTGCCTGTTCAACGCCTGATGAAGAAGAAAAAGAAGAAGGTAGTTAGGAGAGGAAGGAGATAAGCGGGGAGGAGGAATTGCAAAGAAGCCTAAATAGCGACAGGAAATGAGTCTCATCTTTTCTGTTGGCTAAATGAGAGTGTGGTGGTAGTGGTGGTGGTGGTGGTGGGCATAGGATGTATCAATCCATCTTTAAATTGTCATACATAAGTCGATGTTTTGATTATATTCTGTACATACTGTACACACTTCAAAATGCTGGGTTATTTTGATAACCCAATTTATGAGTTGCGAGTGTTGGGTTGAATTTCGTAGTTATTTTTATGAAGAGCAATACATTTTGGGAGTTATAAGGGTATTATTTTAACTCAATTTCTGGGATTTCAAAACTATGAACCATTTTTGGGTTGTTTTTCAATGAGTAATGCATTTTTGGGTAAAAGGCTTTTTTTAAAATTTTTATTAAAAAGGTACTTTTTTCTTAAAGGGAATTTTATTAAGGATTAAAGGCCTACTGAAATGAAATGTTTTTATTTAAACGGGGATAGCAGATCCATTGTATGTGTCATACTTGATCATTTCGCGATATTGCCATATTTTTGCTGAAAGGATTTAGTAGAGAACAACGACGATAAAGATCGCAACTTTTGGTATCTGATAAAAAAAAAAGGCATGCCCCTACGGGAAGTCACGTGACGACACCGGGGGAAGGACTGCTCATATTTTCCTATTGTTTACACCAGCAGCGAGAGAGATTCGGACCGAGAAAGCGACGATTACCCCATTAATTTGAGCGAGGATGAAAGATTCGTGGATGAGGAACGTTAGAGTGAAGGACTAGAGTGCAGTGCAAGACATATCTTTTTTCGCTCTGACCGTAACTTCGGTACAAGCTGGCTCATTGGATTCCACACTCTCTCCTTTTTCTATTGTGGATCACGGATTTGTATTTTAAACCACCTTGGATACTATATCCTCTTGAAAATGAGAGTCGAGAACGCGAAATGGACATTCACAGTGACTTTTATCTCCACGACAATACATCGACGAAACACTTTAGCTATGGAGCTAACGTGATAGCATCGTGCTTAACTGCATATAGAAACAAAATAAATAAAACCCTGACTGGAAGGATAGACAGAAGATCAACAATACTATTAAACCATGAACATGTAACTACATGGTTAATGCTTTCCAGCCTGGCAAAGCTTAACAATGCTGTTGCTAACGACGCCATAGAAGCTAACTTAGCAACCGGACCTCACAGAGCTATGCTAAAAACATTAGCTATCCACCTACGCCAGCCAGCCCTCATCTGCTCATCAACACCCGTGCTCACCTGCGTTCCAGCGATCGACGGTGCGATGAAGGACTTCACCCGATCACAGATGCGGTCGGCGAGACGGAGGAAGTCAAGGTGAGTTCGGCGGCTAACGCGTCTGCTATCCATCTCTGTCTTCCTGGTTGTGTTGCTACAGCCAGCCGCTAATACACCGATCCCACCTACAACTTTCTTCTTTGCAGTCTCCATTGTTCATTAAACAAATTGCAAAAGATTCACCAACACAGATGTCCAGAATACTGTGGAATTTTGAAATGAAAACAGAGCTTTTTTGTATTGTATTCAATGGGCTACGGATACTTCTGTTTCACTGGTTACGTGACACGCATACGTCATCATCCAAAGACGTTTTCAACCGGAAGTTTAGCGGGAAATTTAAAATTGCACTTTATAAGTTAACCCGGCCGTATTGGCATGTGTTGCAATGTTAAGATTTCATCATTGATATATAAACTATCAGACTGCGTGGTCGGTAGTAGTGGGTTTCAGTAAGCCTTTAATCTCATTAACATTATTTACAATCACACATCTTATGTACATGAAAATATTTGAGCATGCTGTATAGAACAGGGGTGTCCATTTGCGGCCCGCATCTCAAGTTTTTTGGCCCGCGGCATATTGTCGAAATAAAATCAGACAAAAAAAGAACAGTAAAAATGTAAGCATAATAATAAGCAAATAGGGTAGCTTATTTTAATACTAATAATTAATATGAAGCAGACACATTGTTTTGTCTGTAAATGTATGCCTGTTTTAGATTGTTTTTTTTTTTTAAAACAAAACAAAATATCAAAACGGCCCCCGAATGCTTTGACTCGTCAGTGTGCGGCCCTTTGTGGAAAAAGTTTGGACACCCCTGGTATAGAACTACTATTGTCATGATCCGTCATGTTTGTTTCGTTTTTGACTCCCTCAGTTCCTGTTTTGAGCGCCCCTAGGTTTGGGTTTTACTTACCATGACTGCAGATTGTTTTCACCTGCCTCTGATTAGTGTTTGTTTCCTTAATGAAACGACGGTTATGTTGCTGAGAAAAAAAGTTGAACATCCATCAATCCATTTTCTACCGCTTGTCCCTTTTGGGGTCGCGCGGGGGGGTGGAGCCTCAGCTGCATTCGGGCGGGGTACACCCTGGACAAGTCGCTACCTGCCTCTGATTAGTGTTCGTTTCCTTAATGAAACGACGGTTATGTTGCTGAGAAAAAAAGTAGAACATAATACAGTAAATACCAATACCATATCGATATTATGTGACATCACATGGACAAAGATAAGACCTTCTGGAGGAAAGTTCTGTCGTCAGATGAAACAAAAATTGAGCTGTTTGGCCACAATACCCAGCAATATGTTTGGAGGAGAAAAGGTGAGGCCTTTAATCCCAGGAACACCAATTCCTACCGTCAAGCATGGTGGTGGTAGTATTATGCTCTGGGCCTGTTTTGCTGGTTAGTGCATGTGCCTCACAATACGAAGGTCCTGAGTAGTCCTGAGTTCAATCCCCGGCTCGGGATCTTTCTGTGTGGAGTTTGCATGTCCTCCCCGTGGCTGCGTGGGTTCCCTCCGGGTACTCCGGCTTCCTCCCACCTCCAAAAACATGCACCTGGGGTTAGGTTGATTGGCAACACTAAATTGGCCCTTGTGTGTGAATGTGAGTGTGAATGTTGTCTGTCTATCTGTGTTGGCCCTGCGATGAGGTGGCGACTTGTCCAGGGTGTACCCCGCCTTCCGCCCGAAATGCAGCTGAGATAGGCTCCAGCACCCCCCGCGACCCCAAAAGGGACAAGCGGTAGAAAATGGATGGATGGATATACATATATATATGCATGTACTGTATATACCTGTATACATATACATTCATGCACTGTATCCACCTCAATATAAAGAGTTCATTTTAACTAACACAAACACGGATATACTTCTAAATCACCTACATCAGGAGTCACCAACCTTTTTGAAACCAAGAGCTACTTCTTGGGTACTGATTAATGCGAAGGGCTACCAGTTTGATACACACTTAAATAAATTGCCCGAAACAGCCAATTTGCTCAATTTACCTTTAACTCTATGTTATTATTAATAATTAATGATATTTACACTTAATTGAACGGTTTAAAAGAGGAGAAAACACGAAAAAAATGACAATTAAAGTTTGAAACATAGTTTATCTTCAATTTCGACTCTTTAAAATTCAAAATTCAACCGAAAAAAAGAAGAGAAAAACTAGATAATTCAAATCTAAAAAAAAAGAATTTATCTAACATCATTAGTAATTTTTCCTGATTAAGATTCATTTTAGAATTTTGATTATGTGTTTTAAATAGGTTAAAATCCAATCTACAATTTTTTTAGAATGTATAACAAATTGCTATATTTCTAACAAAGACAAATCATTATTTCTTCTAGATTTTTCAGAACAAAAATAAAAAAAAAAAATTCAAAAGAATTTGAAATAAGATTTAAATTTGATTCTACAGATTTTCTAGATTTGCCAGAATAATTTTTTTGAATTTTAATCATAAGTTTGAAGAAATATTTCACAAATATTCTTTGTCGTAAAAACAGAAGCTAAAATGAAGAATTAAATTAAAATGTATTTATTATTCTTTACAATAAAAACAATAAATTTACTTGAACATTGATTTAAATTGTCAGGAAAGAAGAGGAAGGAATTTAAAAGGTAAAAAGGTATATGTATGTAAAAATCCTAAAATCATTTTTAAGGTTGTATTTTTTCTCTAAAATTGTCTTTCTGAAAGTTATAAGAAGCAAAGTAAAAAAAAATTATGAATTTATTTAAACAAGTGAAGACCAAGTCTTTAAAATATTTTCTTGGATTTTCAAATTCTATTTGAGTTTTGTCTCTCTTAGAATTAAAAATGTCGGGCAAAGCGAGACCAGCTTGCTAGTAAATAAATACAATTTAAAAAATAGAGGCAGCTCACTGGTAAGTGCTGCTATTTGAGCTATTTTTAGAACAGGCCAGCGGGCTACTCATCTGGTCCTTACGGGCTACTTGGTGCCCGCGGGCACCACGTTGGTGACCCCTGACCTACATTAATTAAAAGGGGCTGTTTGCAACATTTGCACAGATGCCTATCGAGTGGTCCGCCAAAGAATCACTTGATTAAAGTACAGTGTTTTATTTTCCTATATTCAAACACAATGTTACTGTTCAAAGTGTGTAATGTTACACTGGCCAAAATATTAAATGTACTGTTATTTAAACCCTCTTCTTTATTTTAATGAATAGTTAGGCCTACTACTCTACTGTATGTTATTGTTGGTCTTTATGGTGGTACTTGGAAAGCCACGTTTTTTCTGAGGTGATACTTAGTAAAAAAAAAGAAAAAAAAAAGAAAAAAAAAAAGTTTGAGAAGCACAGTTATGTGACACTACGTAAACACATGCAGTGCTAACACAACTGCCAAGGAGAAGCCAGAGCTTAAAAACCCCTCTTCCGTTCATCTTTTTAAAAACAATTGTTATTTTTAGAACACTTCCTTATAGCGCTACAAGCAGGCGATGCATCAGCCAATAAGGAGCGTTCAATTTAAAAAGCGCATCATAAACAAGCCCATTTTGTCCAACGCGGTGACTGCTGCGCGTTTTTGACCCGGCATTGTGGAGTGTGCACGTGTAACGAGCGATCCCGAGAGGGCTGAAGTGGGGGAAGGCAACCGTAGAGAGTCCATTAACACACTTGTAAACCAGTCCGAGCTATTTACTCCGTGCTGGGCCTCTCGAATTACTGACTGTGCTCGCCATGCATGTTGCAAATGGCAATTAAAGATGATGCACACACACACACACACACACACACACACACACACACATGCGCACACACACGCGCACACACGGGAAACAATGCACGCAGTCTTTAACAGGCGTGCTTGTATATACGCTCCACGAGGCAGCGGTCGGTTTTGCTGCAGATCCAGCAATCTCCATAGCAACGTAAGCGGCTGTAGGCGACAGCGGTGGCATTATGAAGATTGATTGTCATAAGAAAATCAACAGCAGAGCAGAAGGAGGGCATCGGTTAATAAAATACAAAATAAAGAATCGCACGCTTCAGTGCGACAACAGTGGATTTAGGAGGTGGCTTCTGTCTCTGAATGATGCCGCCGCAGGAAATACATAACAGTTTGGGAGAGCGATGAGATGTTCTGTGCTTCGCCACCTCCTGTTTCCTAATCAAACCTTTTGCTGACAGCAGCAGTTGGAAGCGGCATCTCTCACACCGGCGGTGCTTCTTCACGGCGAGCTCGAGAAGCGTTTGAAGTGACGCCTAACTTTAAAAAAATAACATGTCCGAAAAGAAGTGGGTAGAAGCGGTGCTTATTCAATTGTGGCCCTTCGACGTGTCTCAGCACTCACGGGTAGCTTGTCGACTTCCCGCCTTTAACGTGCTACTTTTTTTTTTTGAAATAGGGAGGAACAAAAAGACAATACAGCAATTACATACAGTCAAAAGTTTACATACACTAGTAAAGAACATGATGTCATGGCTGTCTTCAGTTTCCAAAAATGTCTCCAACTCCTATTTTTTTGTTATAGAGTGATTGGAGCACATACTTGGTCACAAAAAAACATTCATGAAGTTTGGTTCTTTTATAATAATACCTGGGATTTATATAGCGCTTTTCTAAGTACCCAAAGTCGCTTTACATGTTAAAAACCCATCATTCATTCACACCTGGTGGTGGTAAGCTACTTTCGTAGCCACAGCTGCCCTGGGGTAGACTGACGGAAGCGTGGCTGCCAATTTGCGCCTACGGCCCCTCCGACCACCACCTATCATTCATTCACCGGTGTGAGCGGCACCGGGGGCAAGGGTGAAGTGTCCTGCCCAAGGACACAACGGCATGGTAAGAGGCGGGGAGCGAACCTGCAACCCTCAGGTTTCTGACACGGGCGCTCTACCCACTACGCCATGCCGCCCCTATGAATTTATTATGGATCTACCGAAAATGTGAGCAAATCTGCTGGGTCAAAAGTATACATACAGCAATGTTAATATTTGGTTACATGTCCCTTGACAAGTTTCACTGCAATAAGGCGCTTTTGGTAGCCAACCACAAGCTTCAGGTTGAATTTTTGACCACTCCTCTTGACAAAATTGGTGCAGTTCAGCTAAATTTGTTGGTTTTCTGACACGGACTTGTTTCTTCAGCATTGTCCACACGTTTAAGTCAGGACTTTGGGAAGGCCATTCTAAAACCCTTAATTGTAGCCTGATTTAGCCATGCCTTTACCACTTTTGACGTGCGCCCAAGACCCAACCTTCGGGCTGATGATTTTAGGTTATCCTCCTTTTTCATTGTCCCATTTAAAGCACCAGTTCCATTGGCAACAAAACAGGCCCAGAGCATAATACTACCACCACCATGCTTGATGGTAGGAATTGTGTTTCTGGGATTAAAAGCCTCACCTTTTCTCCTCCAGACATATTGCTGAGCTGAGCCAGAAGGCAACGCTCTCAGTCTACCGAGCTATCTACATTCCTACTCTCACCTATGGTCATGAAGTGTGGATAATGACCGAAAGAATAAGATTGCGGATACAAGCGGCCGAAATGAGTTTCCTCAGAAGGGTGGCTGGCATCTCCCTTAGAGATAGGGTGAGAAGTTCAGTCACCCGAGAGAGACTTTGGTTACATGTCCCTTGGCAAGTTTCACTGCAATAAGGCGCTTTTGGTACCCAACCACAAGCTTCAGGTTGAATTTTTGACCACTCCTCTTGACAAAATTGGTGCAGTTCAGCTAAATTTGTTGGTTTTCTGACATGGACTTGTTTCTTCAGCATTGTCCACACGTTTAAGTCAGGACTTTGGGAAGGCCATTCTAAAACCCTTAATTGTAGCCTGATTTAGCCATGCCTTTACCACTTTTGACGTGCGCCCAAGACCCAACCTTCGGGCTGATGATTTTAGGTAATCCTCCTTTTTCATTGTCCCATTTAAAGCACCAGTTCCATTGGCAACAAAACAGGCCCAGAGCAT
Source organism: Entelurus aequoreus (assembly GCF_033978785.1). Taxonomy (NCBI): domain Eukaryota; kingdom Metazoa; phylum Chordata; class Actinopteri; order Syngnathiformes; family Syngnathidae; genus Entelurus; species Entelurus aequoreus. The sequence goes on from NC_084740.1 coordinate 63,772,482, forward strand.
AATACTACCACCACCATGCTTGATGGTAGGAATTGTGTTTCTGGGATTTCTGTATGTATACTTTTGACCCAGCAGATTTACTCACATTTTCAGCCATCCACAAGCTTCTGGTTGAATTTTTGACCACTCCTCTTGACAAAATTGGTGCAGTTCAGCTAAATTTGTTGGTTTTCTGACATGGACTTGTTTCTTCAGCATTGTCCACACGTTTAAGTCAGGACTTTGGGAAGGCCATTCTAAAACGCTTAATTGTAGCCTGATTTAGCCATGCCTTTACCACTTTTGACGTGCGCCCAAGACCCAACCTTCGGGCTGATGATTTTAGGTAATCCTCCTTTTTCATTGTCCCATTTAAAGCACCAGTTCCATTGGCAACAAAACAGGCCCAGAGCATAATACTACCACCACCATGCTTGATGGTAGGAATTGTGTTTTCTGGGATTAAAAGCCTCACCTTTTCTCCTCCAGACATATTGCTGAGCTGAGCCAGAAGGCAAAGCTCTCAGTCTACCGAGCTATCTACATTCCTACTCTCACCTATGGTCATGAAGTGTGGATAATGACCGAAAGAATAAGATCGCGGATACAAGCGGCCGAAATGAGTTTCCTCAGAAGGGTGGCTGGCATCTCCCTTAGAGATAGGGTGAGAAGTTCAGTCACCCGAGAGAGACTCGGAGTAGAGCCGCTGCCATTATGTTCTTCACAAGTGTATGTAAACTTTTGATCGCAACTTTAGACCTGCTCAGTGGCCTTGTGGTTAGCGTATCCGCCCTGAGATCGGTAGGTCGTGAGTAATACCAATGACTATAAAAATGGGAGCCTGCTTGGCACTCGGCATCAAGGGTTGGAATTGGGGGTTGAATCACCAAAATGATTCCTGAGCGTGGCCACCGCTGCTGCTCACTGCTCCCCTCACCTTGAACCAACAAGGGGATGGGTCAAATACAGAGGGTAATTTCACCACACCTAGTGTGTGTGTGACTATCAGTGGTACTTTAATTTTAATAAAAGAAAAATCCAAATAAAACACATTCAAATAAATGCATAATGATAATTACTTTAAAAAAAAGGGATAAATTCCATGTTTTAAATAATGAATAAAATGAATATTTGTTGCGAAGCAGTCCTTCACACTATTTGTAGTTAATAATCATTTTGCATAAATAAGTGTGTCTATGCTTACAGCTCTCGTCTGAGGGACTGGTGCAGGATCCAAAGTATTTATCCTCTACTGGAGGAAGCATGCCCAGACAAGAATGGTGAGCGAGTCTGAGCTGTCCCTTTTCACCACAAAATAGAGCTCGTCCGGGCATGACCCCTCCCAAGCCCCCAGACTTGAGCTGTCTTCTGTAAGTCTGTGAACGTGAACTGATGAAGCCTGCTTGGATGAGAGGCAAAACATCTTCCAGGACAATCAGTTGTGGTTGATCCAAAGTCTTAGAATTAAACTAAGAGATTAAAAATTTGAAAATAAGATAGTTTTGCTCAAAAGTTAATATTGTAAACATATATTCTTGTCTATGCTAACGTATTTAAATAGGACAGCTCTAATTTTAGGGCCTGGTGCAGCATCCCAAGTATTTATCCTCTACAGGAGGGGATATGCCCTGACAAGAATGGTTTCTCTCTATTGTGAGCTAATCTGAGCTGTCGTTAAGCGCCACAATAGAGAAAAAAAAACACATACTTGTCAGGGCATGCCCCCTCTTGTCAAGGATAAATGCTTTGGATCCTGCACCAAGAACTCAGACGAGATCTGTCCTATGCACACTAAGTCTGTGAGCATGAACTGATGATGCCTGCTCGGATGAGTGGAACAACGTTTTCCAAGACAATCAGTTCCGATCGATTGAATGCCCCGAGAATAAACATGGAGATTAAAGTAAACAAATGAATGGATTAGGTTTGCTCACTAGTCCTTCACACTATTAGTAATCAATAACTATCTTAAATATATGATTTTGTCTATGCTCACAGATTTAGATATGACGGCTCTAGTCTTTAGGCTTTGTGCAGGATCCAGTGTACTTATCGACAGGAGGTGCCATGCTCGGACAAGAAAGGTTTTGCTCTATTGTGAGCTACTCTTAGCTGTCTTTTGCATCACATTAGAGCAAAACCATTATTGTCTGGGCATGTCCCCTCCTTTAAAGGACACCTAGTTTGGATGAGACGCCAAATGCTCAGACTAGATCTGTTCTACCTAAGTCTCAGATAAGAGGCAACTTGTCTTCTGAGGCAATCTGTTGCGATCGATTCATGGCCCTAAGAGTGAACCAAGGGATTACAGATAGCAAATAAATGAATTTTTTTTGTTAACTAGTCCTACAAACTATTATTATTCAAATCAATGCATCAAATTTAACAATTTCCCTAGACAGGACAGCTCTAGTATGAAGGCCTGGTGCAGCATCCAAAGTATTTATCCTCTACAGTAGGAAGCATGCCCAGACAAGAAGGTTTAAAGACAATGAATACTTTTTGTTCACCGTTTGTACTCCATTTTCTACCGCTTGTCCCTTTTGGGGTGGCGGGGGGTGCTGGAGCCTATCTCAGCTGCATTCGGGCGGAAGGCGGGGTACACCCTGGACAAGCCGCCACCTCATCGCAGACCGTTTGTACTCAATATCCTAAATATAATATAATACAGTACAGGCCAAAAATTTGGACACACCTTCTCATTTCAATGTGTCTTCTTTATTTTCAAGACTATTTACATTGTATATTGTCACTGAAGGCATTAAAACTATGACACCTGTGAAGTGAAAACCCTATTGAAGCTCATGGAGAGAATGCCAAGAGTGTGCGGAAAAGTAATTAGAGCAAAGGGTGGCTATTTTGAAGATACTACACATACATATATGGTTATACATACACTGTACGTATATGTACAGTACAGGCCAAACGTTTGGACACACCTTCTCATTCAATGCGTTTTCTTTATTTTCATGACTATTTACATTGTAGATTGTCACTGAAGGCATCAATATAACTATGAATGAACACATGTGGAGTTATGTACTTAACAAAAAAAGGTGAAATAACTGAAAACATGTTTTTAATTCTTGTTTTTTTTTTAAATAGCCACCCTTAGCTCAGATTACTTTTTCGCACACTATTGGTATTCTCTCGATGAGCTGCAAGATGTAGTCACCTGAAATGGTTTTCACTTCACAGGTGTGCTTGAATCTCATCGAGAGAATGCCAAGAGTGTGCAAAGCGGTAATCAGAGCAAAGGGTGGCTATTTTGAAGAAACTAGAATATAAAACATGTTTTCAGTTATTCCACCTTTTTTTGTGAAGTACATAACTCCACTAGGGCTGCAACTAACGATTAATTTGATAATCGATTAATCTGTCGATTATTACTTCGATTAATCGATTAATAATCGGATAAAAGAGACCAACTAGATTTCTATCCTTTCCAGTATTTTATTGAGAAAAAAAACAGCATACTGGCACCATACTTATTTTGATTATTGTTTTTCAGCTGTTTGTACATATTGCAGTTTATAAAAAAAAATAAAAAAATAAATAAATAAATAAAAAATTGCCTCTGCGCATGCACATAGCATAGATCCAACGAATCTATGACTAAATTAATCGCCAACTATTTTTATAATTGATTTTAATCAATTTAATCGATTAGTTGTTGCAGCCCTAATTTCATAGTTTTGATGCCTTCAGTGACAATCTACAATGTAAATAGACATTTAAATAAAGAAAACGCATTGAATGAGAAAGTGTGTCCAAACTTTTGGCCTGTACTGTGTATATATATTTGTTTCTGTATTTCTGTCATAATATTTTTCCGAAAATACGTATTGAAAAAGAGGGGTGGTGTTATATCCAGTGGTGGTCTCGTATTTGACGGTAATTAAGCTGAAGTCCCCTTGAGGCAGCCTCACTTTTTAGGTGGCTTTACATCATTGGTCTCCAGAATGTAATATCATTTTCCAGCAATTAACGTGAGACGACTGCAAAGGTGGCGCCATCACAACTTATGTAACGAGGACCAAGTTGAAGGAGAGCTAACTGTAGGAAGCCCTCAGGGAGCCATTCTCCGCTCTCATCTGTTTATCCTTCTTCTGTTTCTGTCCGGGCAGCCCATCTCGCATCTCTCCGCAACGATCCGCCTTCTTGTTTTTTTTTAATCTCTCTCTCCCCCTGACTCATTTACCCCTCAGTCAACACCAAAGCTGCGTGCAAGCAGAGCGTCAAACTCTCAAGTCCTCCCAACTCTCGCCGTTCTGTTGTCAGGAAGATCACAGGGCCCTGAAGTTGGGAAGTTCTGACTCGCCTCCTTTTTCATTTATTTCTCCCTGTTGCACCTTGCCTTGTTTTTGTGCCACTTGTTCTTTTTTTTCTTTTTTTCTTCATGTGTTTGTTACGTAAGGCAGACAGAAGTGGAGCAAGCTTCAAAGTGAATGGCAAAGCTGCCTTTTCCCCTCTCCTCACTTTCCCTGTTCACACGTGTCGCTCCCCTGCCAACACCATCCCATCCTAAGCAGCCGTCATTAATCCAGCCCTGCTACTGTACATGCACATCATGCATATCCGGCTCCATGTCTTATACTATTCTATTCTTTTTGGTAGCCTACGTTGCACAAAAAAAAAAAAAAAAAAGAAAAAGAAAAAAAACATGACTGGGTAAGGGAGCTTGACGGAGGGAAATCCGTATAACGACATCCGGGAGCAACTAACGTTCTTGCAGCAGATTCCTAAAAACAGCAGTCTTGTCATGAAGAGGATCTTGAGTTTGAGTTTATTTCGAACATGCATGCATTATTGCTGTACGGTGTACCGGTATTAGTATAGTACCGCGATACTAATGAATTATTTTTGGTACTATGCCATCCACTGTAATGATACCAAGTACAGGAGTGTATGTAGTCGATACTACTATGATTACGTCGATATTTTTTGGCATTATAACATCTTCTTTCTTTTTTTTTAGTTTATATTATGTTTATAAACTCAGGAAATATGTCCCTGGACACATGAGGACTTTGAATGTATGATCCTGTAACGACTTGGTATCGGATTGATACCTACATTTGTGGTATCATCCAAAACGAATGTAAAGTATCAAACAACAGAAGAAAACGTGATTATTACCTTTTAACAGAAGTGTAGATAGAACATGTTAAAAGAGAAAGTAAGCAGATATTAACAGTTAATGAACAAGTAGATTAATAATTCATTTTCTACCACTTGTCTTTAATAATTTTGACAAAATACTAGAATGGGAAATGACACAATATGTTACTGCATACGTCAGCAGCTAAATTAGGAACCTTTGTTTGTTGTCTAGTATGGTCACTATTTTATTTAAGGACACACTTGCAATAAGAAACATATGTTTAATGTCAGATTTTTTTTTGTTAAAATAAAGCCAATAATGCAATTTTTTGTGCTCCCCTTTATTTAGAAAAGTACAGAAAAGTATAAAAAATTTTTTTTTAATATTGGTATCGGGACAACACTAATCCCTACTATAGATTATTATTTATTATTAATTTGGTTGAAATTTATTTATTTTAGCACTGCATTATTGTATGTCAATGTATTTTTTTTATTTTTTATATGAATCCCTTCTTTTGCAGTATATTTGATTACTATTTATTTTGTAATCAGCCTGACCTCAGCCTTGATAATAATCCTTGCTGTCATATCATTTGACAAGGTTGTAAACAGTAGGTAGGTTAGATATAATTGTTGAATACCATTAAAATCAAGAGTAAGATTCTTAATTCAGTGTTAATATTTGAGTAGGGCCCCGGGTCCTTTTTGGTACTATACCGCCTCTAAAAAGTACCGGTATGGTGACAAATATAGTAAGTTTCTTACAAGTATCATCCCTGCAGGACGAGGAATAGCTAAACATGTTTCACTACACACCGTAGCTCACCGGCGTCAAAATGTAAACAAACGCCGTTGGTGGATCTACACCTAACATCCACTGTAATGATACCAAGTACAGGTACGTAGCAAGTCGATACTACTATGATTACGTCGATATTTTTTGGCATTACAACATCTTCTTTCGTTTTTTTAAAATTTATATTATGTTTATAAACTCAGGAAATATGTCCCTGGACACATGAGGACTTTGAATGTATGATCCTGTAACGACTTGGTATCGGATTTATACCTAAATTTGTGGTATCATCCAAAACTAATGTAAAGTATCAAACAACAGAAGAAAACGTGATTATTACCTTTTAACAGAAGTGTAGATAGAACATGTTAAAAGAGAAAGTAAGCAGATATTAACAGTTAATGAACAAGTAGATTAATAATTCATTTTCTACCACTTGTCTTTAATAATTTTGACAAAATACTACAATGGAAAATGACACAATATGTTACTGCATATGTCAGCAGCTATATTAGGAACCTTTGTTTGTTGTCTAGTATGGTCACTATTTTATTTAAGGACAAACTTGCAATAAGAAACATATGTTTAATGTCCGATTTTTTTTTGTTAAAATAAAGCCAATAATTTTTTTGTGGTCCCCTTAATTTAGAAAAGTACAGAAAAGTATAAAACATTTTTTTTTAAATATTGGTATCGGGACAACACTAATCCTTACTATAGATTATTATTTATTATTAATTTGGTTGAAATGTATTTATTTTAGCACTGCATTATTGTATGTCAATGTATATATATATTTTTTTTATATGAATCCCTTCTTTTGCAGTATATTTGATTACTATTTATTTTGTAATCAGCCTGACCTCAGCCTTGATAATAATCTTTGCTGTCATATCATTTGACAAGGTTGTAAACAGTAGGTAGGTTAGATATAATTGTTGAATACCATTAAAATCAAGAGTAAGATTCTTAATTCAGTGTTAATATTTGAGTAGGGCCCCGGGTCCTTTTTGGTACTATACCGCCTCTGAAAAGTACCGGTATGGTGACAAATATAGTAAGTTTCTTACAAGTATCATCCCTGCAGGACGAGGAATAGCTAAACATGCTTCACTACACACCGTAGCTCACCGGCGTCAAAATGTAAACAAACGCCGTTGGTGGATCTACACCTAACATCCACTGTAATGATACCAAGTACAGGTACGTAGCAAGTCGATACTACTATGATTACGTCGATATTTTTTGGCATTACAACATCTTCTTTCATTTTTTTAAAATGTATATTATGTTTATAAACTCAGGAAATATGTCCCTGGACACATGAGGACTTTGAATGTATGATCCTGTAACGACTTGGTATCGGATTGATACCTACATTTGTTGTATCATCCAAAACTAATGTAAAGTATCAAACAACAGAAGAATACGTGATTATTACATTTTAACAGAAGTGTAGATAGAACATGTTAAAAGAGAAAGTATGCAGATATTAACAGTTAATGAACAAGTAGATTAATAATTCATTTTCTACCACTTGTCTTTAATAATTTTGACAAAATACTAGAATGGAAAATGACACAATATGTTACTGCATATGTCAGCAGCTAAATTAGGAACCTTTGTTTGTTGTCTAGTATGGTCACTATTTTATTTAAGGACAAACTTGCAATAAGAAACATATGTTTAATGTCCGATTTTTTTTTGTTAAAATAAAGCCAATAATGCAATTTTTTTGTGGTCCCCTTTATTTAGAAAAGTACAGAAAAGTATAAAAATATATTTTTTTAATATTGGTATCGGGACAACACTAATCCCTACTATAAATTATTATTTATTATTAATTTGGTTGAAATGTATTTATTTTAGCACTGCACTATTGTATGTCAATGTATTTTTTTTAATTTTTTATATGTATCCCTTCTTTTGCAGTATATTTGATTACTATTTATTTTGTAATCAGCCTGACCTCAGCCTTGATAATAATCCTTGCTGTCATATCATTTGACAAGGTTGTAAACAGTAGGTAGGTTAGATATAATTGTTGAATACCATTAAAATCAAGAGTAAGATTCTTAATTCAGTGTTAATATTTGAGTGGGGCCCCGGGTCCTTTTTGGTACTATACCGCCTCTAAAAAGTACCGGTATGGTGACAAATATAGTAAGTTTCTTACAAGTATCATCCCTGCAGGACGAGGAATAGCTAAACATGTTTCACTACACACCGTAGCTCACCGGCGTCAAAATGTAAACAAACGCCGTTGGTGGATCTACACCTAACATCCACTGTAATGATACCAAGTACAGGTACGTAGCAAGTCGATACTACTATGATTACGTCGATATTTTTTGGCATTACAACATCTTCTTTCGTTTTTTTAAAATTTATATTATGTTTATAAACTCAGGAAATATGTCCCTGGACACATGAGGACTTTGAATGTATGATCCTGTAACGACTTGGTATCGGATTGATACCTACATTTGTGGTATCATCCAAAACTAATGTAAAGTATCAAACAACAGAAGAATACGTGATTATTACCTTTTAACAGAAGTGTAGATAGAACATGTTAAAAGAGAAAGTAAGCAGATATTAACAGTTAATGAACAAGTAGATTAATAATTCATTTTCTACCACTTGTCTTTAATAATTTTGACAAAATACTAGAATGGAAAATGACACAATATGTTACTGCATATGTCAGCAGCTAAATTAGGAACCTTTGTTTGTTGTCTAGTATGGTCACTATTTTATTTAAGGACAAACTAGCAATAAGAAACATATGTTTAATGTCCGATTTTTTTTTGTTAAAATAAAGCCAATAATGCAATTTTTTGTGGTCCCCTTTATTTAGAAAAGTACAGAAAAGTATAAAAATATTTTTTTTTAATATTGGTATCGGGACAACACTAATCCCTACTATAGATTATTATTTATTATTAATTTGGTTGAAATGTATTTATTTTAGCACTGCCTTATTGTATTTTTTTAATTTTTTATATGAATCCCTTCTTTTGCAGTATATTTGATTACTATTTATTTTGTAATCAGCCTGACCTCAGCCTTGATAATAATCTTTGCTGTCATATCATTTGACAAGGTTGTAAACAGTAGGTAGGTTAGATATAATTGTTGAATACCATTAAAATCAAGAGTAAGATTCTTAATTCAGTGTTAATATTTGAGTGGGGCCCCGGGTCCTTTTTGGTACTATACCGCCTCTGAAAAGTACCGGTATGGTGACAAATATAGTACGTTTCTTACAAGTATCATCCCTGCAGGACGAGGAATAGCTAAACATGTTTCACTACACACCGTAGCTCACCGGCGTCAAAATGTAAACAAACGCCGTTGGTGGATCTACACCTAACATCCACTGTAATGATACCAAGTACAGGTACGTAGCAAGTCTACTATGATTACGTCAATATTTTTTGTCATTACAACATCTTCTTTCGTTTTTTTTAAATTTATATTATGTTTATAAACTCAGGAAATATGTCCCTGGACACATGAGGACTTTGAATGTATGACCCTGTAACGACTTGGTATCGGATTTATACCTAAATTTGTGGTATCATCCAAAACTAATGTAAAGTATCAAACAACAGAAGAAAACGTGATTATTACCTTTTAACAGAAGTGTAGATAGAACATGTTAAAAGAGAAAGTAAGCAGATATTAACAGTTAATGAACAAGTAGATTAATAATTCATTTTCTACCACTTGTCTTTAATAATTTTGACAAAATACTAGAATGGAAAATGACACAATATGTTACTGCATATGTCAGCAGCTAAATTAGGAGCTTTTGTTTGTTTACTTACTAATAAGACTAAAAGACAAGTTTTCTAGTATGGTCATTTTTTTATTTAAGGACAAACTAGCAATAAGAAACATATGTCTAATGTTCGATTTTTTTTGTTAAAATAAAGCCAATAATGCAATTTTTTTGTGGTCCCCTTTATTTAGAAAAGTACTGAAAAGTACCGAAAAGTATCAAAATAATTATTTTAAATATTGGCAGCACGGTGGTACAGGGGTTAGTCCATGTGCCTCACAATACGAAGGTCCTGGGTAGTCCTGAGTTCAATCCCGGGCTCGGGATCTTTCTGTGTGGAGTTTGCATGTTCTCCCCGTGACTGCGTGGGTTCCCTCCGGGTACTCCGGCTTCCTCCCACCTCCAAAAACATGCACCTGGGGATAGGTTGATTGGCAACACTAAATTGGCCCTAGTGTGTGAATGTGAGTGTGAATGTTGTCTGTCTGTGTTGGCCCTGCGATGAGGTGGCGACTTGTCCAGGGTGTACCCCGCCTTCCGCCCGAATGCAGCTGAGATAGGCTCCAGCACCCCCCGCTACCCCAAAAAGGGACAAGCGGTAGAAAATAGATGGATGGATGGTATCGGGACAGCACTAATCTCTACTATATAGCATTATTTATTATCAATTTGGTTGAAATGTATTTTTTTTAGCACTGCATTATTGTATGTAAATTTATTTTTCCATCCATCCATCCATTTTCTACCCCTTGCCCCGTTTGGGGTCGCGGGGGTGCTGGAGCCTATCACAGCTGCATTCGGGCGGAAGGCGGGGTACACCCTGGACAAGTCGCCACCTCATTTTTCGTTTTTTAAATTGTTTTATGAATCCCTTCTTTTGCAGTATATTTGATTACTATTTATTTTGTAATCAGCCTGACCTCATCCTTGATAATCTTTGCTTTCATATCATTTCACAAGGTTGTAAACAGTAAGTACACTACCGTTCAAAAGTTTGGGGTCACCCAAACAATTTTGTGGAATAGCCTTCATTTCTAAGAACAAGAATAGACTGTCGAGTTTCAGATGAAAGTTCTCTTTTTCTGGCCATTTTGAGCGTTTAATTGACCCCACAAATGTGATGCTCCAGAAACTCAATCTGCTCAAAGGAAGGTCAGTTTTGTAGCTTCTGTAACAAGCTAAACTGTTTTCAGGAGTGTGAACATGATTGCACAAGGGTTTTCTAATCATCAATTAGCCTTCTGAGCCAATGAGCAAACACATTGTACCATTAGAACACTGGAGTGATAGTTGCTGGAAATGGGCCTCTATACACCTATGTAGATATTGCACCAAAAACCAGACATTTGCAGCTAGAATAATCATTTACCACATTAGCAATGTATAGAGTGTATTTCTTTAAAGTTAAGACTAGTTTAAAGTTATCTTCATTGAAAAGTACAGTGGTTTTCCTTCAAAAATAAGGACATTTCAATGTGACCCCAAACTTTTGAACGGTAGTGTAGGTTAGATATAATTATTCAATACCATTAAAATCAAGAGTAAGATTCCTAATTCAGTGTTAATATTAGAGTGGGGCCCCGGGTCCTCTGTAGTTGATAAGTTGGGCTCCGAGGTTTAAAAAAAAAAAAAAAAAGGTTGAAAAAAAAACCTGATATAGAAGATCTCTGACTAGGGTTTTAGCTGTATATCCTTCGAACAGCAGCACAGTTCTGTCATATAGCATATTTTGTACTATGTACATAAAAACAGCAGTCCTTTAGATGATCTCTGATTAGTGTTTTTGCAGTAGGTACTTGAAAACAGCAAAGCACTTCTGTCATATAGAAGATCTTTGAGTAGTGATTCTTTGTAGTCGGTGCTTAGACAACAGCAGCTCCTGCGTCCTCATCATTTATTCCACCCAACAACGCGGGTACATCCATCCTGCACCATCTTTTCTCTTATTCCTACCGATTAATCCTTTTGCTTTATGGTGGCGGGGTTTTTTTTTTTTGGTGATTTTTTTTTTTTGGAGGTGCATACCTCAAGACGAAGATGGATTTCATTATTCCTGCCTCTTCCTCCTATCGGCCTTTGTTGTATCACACAGCAGGGACGGGTAGGACGCGCCTTCCCTTTGATTGCCTGTCAGTGAAGCCCTAACATCAGATGCAGACGAGGTAAAAGCTACCATTACCTAAATCACTTCTCTTTAAAGACGAAGCCCCCCCTCCGAGCTTAAAAGGGAACAACGTCTTTCTGGCGGCTGATTTGACGCGAGTGCTCCGGGCAACCCGGATAATGGCAGAGTTATTAATAACACACACACACACACACACTTGACTGACAAGAGTGAATATACATGTTGACAGACATCATCAAGTTAAGTAAGCTGAGGCCACTGAGAGACAAGTCCAATCTGTAAAGGGGCGTGGCTTATGGCCCTGACAACAAACTGGTTCAACCATTTAGGGCACAGTTTAAATGGTACATTGTAGGGTTTTATACCGGTATTAATATAGTACAGGGGTCGGCAACCCAAAATGTTGAAAGAGCCATATTGGACCAAAAATACAAAAACAAATATGTCTGGAGCCGCAAAAAATTAAAAGCCATATTACATGTGTCATGAGATATAAATTGAATTAAGACGACTTAAAGGAAACTAAATGACCTCAAATATAGCTACAAATGAGGCATAATGATGCAATATTATTGTACATATCGCTAGCCTAAATAGCATGTTAGCATCGATTAGCTTGCAGTCATGCAGTGACCAAATATGTCTGATTAGCACTCCACACAAGTCAATAACATCAACAAAACTCACCTTTGTGCATTCAGGCACAACGTTAAAAGTGTGGTGGACAAAATGAGACAGAAAAAGAAGTGGCATAAAACACGTCCTAGAAAGTCGGAGAAAGTTCTGCATGTAAACAAACTATACGGTGAGTTCAAGGACCGCCAAAATTAGTAGGACAAAACGGCGCTCGCCAAATACTCGAATCAGTGAAGCATGTTTAATATAAACAGTGTGATTTATAACAATTAGGGAGGTTTGTGTCATGTTTGTCCTCCTACAGAAACCATACTAAAACAAAAAAATAGATTTTTTTCCCCTCATCTTTTTCCATTCTTCATACATTTTTGAAAAATCTCCAGAGAGCCACTAGGGCGGCGCTAAAGAGCCGCATGCGGCTCTAGAGCCGCGGGTTGCCGACCCCTGATATAGTACAATACCCCCCGCCCCTGTCACGTAGTGTCATTGCTGGTTTATGAGCAGAGGAGCATGTTCGGCAGCGCACAATCACAGAGTGCTTACAAACAGACACAGTGTGTAGACAGAAAAGGGAGAACGGACGCATTTTGGCTTAAAAACAAACTAAAGGTGAAGTTATAACACTGAAACGCCCACAGGAAGAGGTGCTTTAAAACATGGCTAGCTAGCTAGCGGCTAAAGTCGGCAGTGTTTTAGCTACTTCTAAATCACTAATCCTCGCCTCCATGGCGACAAATAAAGTACGTTTCTTACAAGTATCATCCCTGCAGGACGAGGAATAGCTCACCGGCGTCACAATGTAAACAGACGCCATTGGTGGATGGCCTTGTGGTTAGAGTGTCCGCCCTGAGATCGGTGGGTCGTGAGTTCGAACCCCGGCCGAGTCATACCAAAGACTATAAACATGGGACCCATTACCTCCCTGCTTGGAAGTCAGCATCAAGGGTTGGAATTGGGAGTTAAATCACCAAAATGATTCCCGGGCGCGGCCAAACGCTGCTGCTCACTGCTCCCCTCACTTCCCAGGGGGTGAAACAAGGGGATGGGTCAAATGCAGAGGACACATTTCACCACACCAAGTGTGTGTGTGTGACTATCAGCGGTACTTTAACTTTTAACTTAACTAGGGCTGCAACTAACGATTAATTTGATAATCGATTCATCTGTCGATTATTACTTCGATGAATCGATTAATAATTGGATAAAAGAGACAAACTACATTTCCATCCTATCCAGTATTTTATTGAAAAAAAAACAGCATACTGGCACCATACTCATTTTGATTATTGTTTCTCAGCTGTTTGTAAATGTTGCCGTTTATAAATAAAGGTTTATTAAAAAAAAACAAAAAAAAAATAAAAAAAATAAAATAAAACTCTGCGCATGCGCATAGCATAGATCCAACGAATCGATAACTAAATTAATCGGCAACTATTTTAAAATTCGATTTTAATCGATTTAATCGATTAGTTGTTGCAGCCCTAAACTTAACTAACATCCACTGTAATGATACCAAGTACAGTAGCGTATCTAGTCGATACTACTATGATTAAACGAATCGATGACTAAATTAATCGGCAACTATTTTAATATTCGATTTTAATCAATTTAATTGATTAGTTGTTGCAGCCCTAAACTTAACTAACATCCACTGTAATGATAAGTACAGTAGCGTATCTAGTCAATACTACTATGATTAAACGAATCGATGACTAAATTAATCGGCAACTATTTTAATAATCGATTTTAATCGATTTAATCGATTAGTTGTTGCAGCCCTAAACTTAACTAACATCCACTGTAATGATACCAAGTACAGTAGCGTATCTAGTTGATACTACTATGATTAAACGAATCGATGACTAAATTAATCTGCAACTATTTTAATAATCAATTTTAATCAATTTAATTGATTAGTTGTTGCAGCCCTAAACTTAACTAACATCCACTGTAATGATACCAAGTACAGTAGCGTATCTAGTCGATACTACTATGATTAAACGAATCGATGACTAAATTAATCGGCAACTATTTTAATAATCGATTTTAATCGATTTAATCGATTAGTTGTTGCAGCCCTAAACTTAACTAACATCCACTGTAATGATACCAAGTACAGTAGCGTATCTAGTTGATACTACTATGATTAAACGAATCGATGACTAAATTAATCGGCAACTATTTTAATAATCAATTTTAATCAATTTAATTGATTAGTTGTTGCAGCCCTAAACTTAACTAACATCCACTGTAATGATACCAAGTACAGTAGCGTATCTAGTCGATACTACTATGATTAAACGAATCGATGACTAAATTAATCGGCAACTATTTTAATATTCGATTTTAATCAATTTAATTGATTAGTTGTTGCAGCCCTAAACTTAACTAACATCCACTGTAATGATAAGTACAGTAGCGTATCTAGTCGATACTACTATGATTAAACGAATCGATGACTAAATTAATCGGCAACTATTTTAATAATCGATTTTAATCGATTTAATCGATTAGTTGTTGCAGCCCTAAACTTAACTAACATCCACTGTAATGATACCAAGTACAGTAGCGTATCTAGTTGATACTACTATGATTAAACGAATCGATGACTAAATTAATCTGCAACTATTTTAATAATCAATTTTAATCAATTTAATTGATTAGTTGTTGCAGCCCTAAACTTAACTAACATCCACTGTAATGATACCAAGTACAGTAGCGTATCTAGTTGATACTACTATGATTAAACGAATCGATGACTAAATTAATCTGCAACTACTTTAATAATCAATTTTAATCAATTTAATTGATTAGTTGTTGCAGCCCTAAACTTAACTAACATCCACTGTAATGATACCAAGTACAGTAGCGTATCTAGTCGATACTACTATGATTAAACGAATCGATGACTAAATTAATCGGCAACTATTTTAATAATCGATTTTAATCGATTTAATCGATTAGTTGTTGCAGCCCTAAACTTAACTAACATCCACTGTAATGATACCAAGTACAGTAGCGTATCTAGTCGATACTACTATGATTAAACGAATCGATGACTAAATTAATCGGCAACTATTTTAATAATCGATTTTAATCAATTTAATTGATTAGTTGTTGCAGCCCTAAATTTAACTAACATCCACTGTAATGATACCAAGTACAGTAGCGTATCTAGTTGATACTACTATGATTAAACGAATCGATGACTAAATTAATCTGCAACTATTTTAATAATCAATTTTAATCGATTTAATCGATTAGTTGTTGCAGCCCTAAACTTAACTAACATCCACTGTAATGATACCAAGTACAGTAGCGTATCTAGTCGATACTACTATGATTAAACGAATCGATGACTAAATTAATCGGCAACTATTTTAATAATCAATTTTAATCGATTTAATCGATTAGTTGTTGCAGCCCTAAACTTAACTAACATCCACTGTAATGATACCAAGTACAGTAGCGTATCTAGTCGATACTACTATGATTAAACGAATCGATGACTAAATTAATCGGCAACTATTTTAATAATCGATTTTAATCGATTTAATCGATTAGTTGTTGCAGCCCTAAACTTAACTAACATCCACTGTAATGATACCAAGTACAGTAGCGTATCTAGTCGATACTACTATGATTAAACGAATCGATGACTAAATTAATCTGCAACTATTTTAATAATCGATTTTAATCAATTTAATCGATTAGTTGTTGCAGCCCTAAACTTAACTAACATCCACTGTAATGATACCAAGTACAGTAGCGTATCTAGTCGATACTACTATGATTAAACGAATCGATGACTAAATTAATCGGCAACTATTTTAATATTCGATTTTAATCAATTTAATTGATTAGTTGTTGCAGCCCTAAACTTAACTAACATCCACTGTAATGATACCAAGTACAGTGGCGTATCTAGTCGATACTACTATGATTACGTCAATATTTTTTGGCATCACAACATCTTCTTTTGTTTTTTTAAAATGTATATTATGTTTATAAACTCTTTATAAACAACACTAGTACACTGATATCGCTTTTCCACCAACTCACTTCTCTACTTGGGGGTCTGTGGACAAAACACACCCAAGTGGCAGAGTTTGTTTAAAATACAGACTTAGAGTAGCGGCAAGGACATTAATCACAGCGACAAATGTACTCGACCAATGAACATCACTTAGGTTAGGTATTGCGGGGCGGTGTAGCTCGGTTGGTAGAGTGGCGGTGCCAGCAAATTGAGGGTTCCAGGTTCGATCCCCGCTTCCGCCATCCTAGTCACTGCCGTTGTGTCTTTGAGGAAGACACTTTACCCGCCTGCTCCCAGTGCCACCCACACTGGTTTAAATGTGATATTTGGGTTTCACTATGTAAAGCGCTTTGAGTCACTAGAGAAAAAGCGCTATGTAAATATAATTCACTTAAGCATTTAAAACAACTGACACCTGAAATGAGAATGTTAGACTGACTTGCTTATACATTTAGTTATATGAAGTCAAATTCTGAGTTATATCATATTGACCCCTTACTATAAGATCACAGCAATCCTTCGTTTATCGCTCTTAATTGGTTCCTTACCTGACCGTGGTGATTACATTTCTGCATAGTAGTAGTTGTTCAAGTATTTTCATAGTTTAAACTTAAATAGAGCCCTCTAACATGAAATAACCCCCACATAGTTGTATGAATGCTCCAAAACATTCACACACATGTTTTTTTACTTCTTCTTCTTATCCAGGTTTTGGCGCGCTCCACCTTCCACATTTTTCACCCCATTCAAACCGTTCCAACTTCGAACTGTTCAGCCTATTCGGGAATCGCGGGCTTTCCCCTTGACATATTCCACAAATTCCCAGATTTCACAGAATTCCAGGTTTTCCGGGACATTTTTCCCATTCAAAATGAATTGGCCATTTTTCAAACTTCCAACCATTTCCACATTTTTCAACCGCCTCACACCATTACACCTTCAACACATTTCACTATTCAGGGAATCCAAACTACCTTTTATCCAAGTTTTTAAAAATAATCCAGGATTTTCCAGAATTCCTGGTTTTCCAAAACCCTAATTCCACCCTTTTTTCTGGCGACTACTCCTTCCACATTTTTCAACCCACTTCAACCGTTTTACCGTCAAACCATTCCTCTTAATCAGGACAAAAAACAAAGTTATTTTTTGAACTGGAAAAATTCCCGGTTTTCCCGAAATTTCAGGAATTCCGTAATACCGTTTCTCAATTCAGCATGTTACTACTTCAACATTTCTCGACCGATTTGAAAAATTCCAACCCCAACCATTTCAACTCATTCAGACCATTCTAGTTTTTTACCATTTTCAAAAAAATTCCCGTTTTTCCTGAAATACCCTAATACCATTTACTACTTCAACATTTCTTGCCCGATTTAAACAATTCCAACACCAACCAATTCAGCTCATTCATGCTCCTAATCATTTTCTATAAATCCCGCTTTTCTCAAAATTCCAGGAAGTTCCCATTGAAATGAATGGGACATTTTTCCAAGTTGCACAATTCCCACATTTTTTAACCTATTCAAACAATTCCAACATTAACACATTCCACTCATCCTGGACATCAAACTAACACTTTCCCAAGTTCCAAAACAAATCCCGGATTTCTTGGAAATTCAAACTCTTCAACATTCAAACCATTCCAACATTCAAACCATTTCAGCGTTTAAACAATTTCAACATGTAAACCATTTCTACATTCACCCTACGTCCCATTAGCGTTTCAGTTCAGCGTCAGCTTTTTTCAACATTCAAACCATTCCAACATTCAAACTATTCTTACATTCATACTACATTCTGCCAGCATTTCAGTTCAACTTCAGCATTGGAGCATTCACACGCAATTCCTTCAGGAATTGCCTCTTCTAGTTACCTATACAATCATATAGGACTGTTGGCCGAGGCTGAGCCAATCAGTGACCACGATAGCACGCTCTGATTAGTTCGATCTTATTTAGTGACCAATACTACTGTAGTTTTTAAATGTTTTTGTTCATTTCGCTGTTTTTAATGCTTCAATTAGGCCAGGGCCGGCCCGTGGCATAGGCCGTATAGGCAAATGCTAAGGGCGACGTCCATCAGGGGGCGCCACACCAGTGCCACAAATGTTAAAAGAAAAAAAAAAAAAAAAAGTTGGTACTATTATTTTTAAATACAAAAAATAATCCCACGTTAATTAAAATGCAAAGTAAAGCCTATTTAATAGAAATATTATTTGTTACAACCTTACGCCCTCCCCCCGCACGGTGCGCCCCCTCCCTTCCCGTATCATGACTCTTTTTGGACGTCACCACATCAAAAAATCAACACAAGATGTCAAAACGGCCAAAACTGTCAGGTGCCCAGGGAAGAAAAAAAGAGAAAAGAAGAGGAGGAGAAACGAGAAAAAGACAGAGGTAGCAGGTAGGTAACGTTAGCCTACATGAAATTATTTGTCTGTTACAGAATGTGATAGTAACCTGGCTTTTTAGCATTAAGCTAATGTTACATGATTCGGCAATTGCTAATCAATAAATAGCTAGTTCTGTTTTAACGTCGGGTTAATATTGTGGAGGGGGCTAAGTTGTTATGGAAAATGATAATGTAACGTTAGGTAATTACAGTACTCCCTGGTGTACAGTAATTTGTAAGTCATTCTAGTTAATGCAATATTAAAAAGCACAAATAGAGAACTCTGTAGGATCCCCTTTTTTTGTAATATAGTTGTTAAAGTCATACTGGTTTGATATCTTGTTTTGTGCAGTGCCTTATTTATATTGTATTTTTAATTTATTTTATGCAACTTGTTGACACGTTTTATTTTGTGTTTATGTCTGTAAAAAATATTGTATTTCATATATTCATTTTTAATTTTTTTTATTCATTTATTTATTCATATTTTTTTAATCTTGTTAACTATTCTGATTGTTAATTTGGTTTCTTTAAGTAAAAAAAAAGGTCAAATACAAAGCTATTCGGCTTCTTGTGAGTATATACACTTCACTGCCGATGTGGGGGGGGTGGGGGTGGTGGGGGTGCCACCTAAAATCTTGCCTAGGGCGCCAGATTGGTTAGGGCCGGGCCTGAATTAGGCCAGACATAGGTATATATGCTTAATAAAAATATGCGATACAGTAAAACCACAACCTTTAAAGTGTGATGTTGTGAGGGCTTTTTGTTTTTACCAACACCTGTTTTTAAGACAAAATGCATACTTTAAACAAAACATGTTTTCAGTAGTATCTTCAGCATCAGAACTTCTCTTCTGTTGTTGTCGGCAGCATCTCTCCAGGGGTCTCATTTATAAAAGTGTGAAACATAACTTAAGTACAAAGCTCAGAATGTACATACATTCGACAAATTTCAGATCTATAAAAACATGATGAGCACACTTGTACGCACTCTTCTTATTATAAATCAAACCTGCAGTGAAGTGTGCCTCCCTGATGTCCTCCCATTACTCCTCCCACAATCATCCTTACATGGTCATGCTAACTAGCTCACGAATATGGTGACGTTCATAATGTCTTGTGTTCAATAGTTTTCATAGAACACAGGCAGAGACAATGAAAATATGCGTTATTGTTTGTTCCATGGCGCCATCTTTTAGACAAGTTCGCTACTGCAGATGTTGCAGGTTGAACGTCAACAGTATTTCACTCCGATTAGTGCTTTGAAATGGAAGTACAAGTGCCGTTCTGTCTTCTAGTCGTCTATAGCAGTGTTTTTCAACCACTGTGCTGTGCCGTGAGATACAGTCTGGTGTGCCGTGGGAGATTATCTAATTTCACCTATTTGGGTTAAAACATTTTTTGTAAACCAGTAATTATAGTCTGCAAATTATGTGTTGTTGTTGAGTGTCGGTGCGGTCAGGAGCTCGGCAGAGTAACCATGCAATACTGTTCCATATCAGTAGGTGGCAGCCGGTAGCTAATTGCCTTGTAGATGTCGGAAACAGCGGGAGGCAGCGTGCAGGTAAAAAGGTGTCTAATGCTTAAACAAAAAAATAAACAAAGGGTGAGTAGTCCTAAGAAAAGGCATTGAAGTAAACAAAAACAGAATGCTGGACGACAGCAAAGACTTACTGTGGAGCAAAGACGGCGTCCACAACGTACATCTGAACATGACATGACAATCAACAATGTCCCCACAATGAAGGATAAAAACAACTGAAATATTCTTGATTGCTAAAACAAAGTAGATGCGGGAAATATCGCTCAAAGGAAGACATGAAACTGCTACAGGAAAATACCAAAAAAAGAGAAAAAGCCACCAAAAATAGGAGCGCAAGACAAGAACTAAAACACTACACACAGGAAAACAGCAAAAAACTCAAAATAAGTCACGGCGTGATGTGACAGGTCGTGACAGTACACGTACTTTGAGACAAGAGCTATATTGATGCATGCGGGGTTATGGTTTAAAGTCATATCCAACAATTGCGACAACGACTTTTTACTGTCAACTGAGTTGTGTTTTTTAATGATTTCTGCTGGTGGTGTGCCTCCGCATTTTTCCAAAGCAAAAAATGTGCCTTGGCTCAAAAAAGGTTGAAAAACACTGGTCTATAGTGTTTCTACTCGCATGGATTCTTCATTCATCACTCTAAGCGACGTTTGTAAGTGTCACAATATAACTAAAACAATTCATACTTGCCAAACCGTCCCAATGGTGAGGTCCGTGGGAGTGTTTTCAGGCATATTTGTACGTGCTGTATTGTCACGTGTTTTACCTACGGGTACCATTAAAGACACCTTGATCTTGACCTTGAAGCTAGCGTTGTTGGCATTAGCTAAAAGGCTAATGCACGTTTACGAATGCCTGTGTTAGTATTAGTAACTTAATGTTTGTATTGTGTCAGTTTAACAAATTCCACAGTAAATTCACCAAAACGTCACCGTGGAGATTTTGAGTCTGTTTAGCTGATTGGAGAGCTAGCTTGCGCAGCTAGTGGGTCCATTATTGATTGATTGATTGAGACTTTTATTAGTAGATTGCACAGTACGGTACATATTCCGTACAATTGACCCCTAAATAGTAACACCCGAATAAGTTTTTCAACTTGTTTAAGTCCACATTAATCAATTTATGGTCATGACGATGACTTCTGTTTTGTTTGATCAGCCTTTTCACTGCCGTGTTACAGACACTGTTTGGAAACACTTATAGCATGTAAATAAACATTTACAGAATCTTACCCGTGGATAACTCATGTCGCAACGTATATATCTCCGGCTTATAGTCCGAGTTTTGAGGGAAACTTGATGCCTCGAAACTTAATAGTGCGCCTTATATCCTGGTGTGCCTAATGTAAGGAGTAAGTTTGGTTGAGCTCACCCACTTCACTGCTTTTGTAGCTTTGGACAGGGTGGTAATGGTCTTAAATTGAAGACGTGAAGAATAGTTTCCACTGTATGATCATAGTCAAATTTAATAATTATGTGGATTTTGCACATCGCGTTGACAAGTGAACGAAGGGCATTCTTAGTCAACAGCCATACATGTCACACTAAGGGTGGCCGTATGAACAACGCCAACACTGTCATAAACATGTGCCATATTGTCAAACTACACTAAACAACAATGACAAACACATTTTGGGGGAATATTTTCCCCGCAACACAACAGAATAAATACCCAGAATTCCCTGCAGTACCAACTCTTCCGGAAGCTACACTATTTTATTTGGTACATGGTGTAATGTTAAGTGTGACCAGTAGATGGCAGTCAAACATAAGAGATAAAACTCAAGTAAACAACACCAACATTTTAAATGTTCCATTGAAAATATAGAACATTACACACGGCGCTCAAAAATCTATTCAAATGTTTTGGTAGTAAATGTTTTAATGCCATTTTTTAATATAAAGTAGTGTAAAGTTCTTACTTATATCTGTCAGTAAACTCGCCATGAAAGCACTAAAACATACCAGCGTAGTGAGTTTTTATATTATTCACCCAAGGAACTTTAGTTATTAGAGAGTCCCGGTCGGACGGTTTTTCACGGGACACATTTCCGGTGTGTTTTTTTCCGAATGAGGAGATGCTGCTCCGTTATTCATTTAAGTATTGATTGATTGATTGATTGAAACTTTTATTACTAGATTGCACAGTTCAGTACATGTTCCATACAATTGACCACTAAATGGTAACCCCCGAATACGTTTTTCAACTTGTTTAAGTCGGGGTCCACGTAAGTAAAGTCTGAATGTCATTAAAACAGTTAGCTCCATCTTTTGACACTTCTTCCACTCCCGTCCTCGCACGCTACACCGCTGCAACAAAGATGACGGGGAGAAGACGCTGCCGAAGGTGAGCCGCGTAAATAAGACCGCCCACAAAACGGCACATCCGGAAACGACTGTCAGAAAGCGTCTTGAAGATGATCTGTAAAACATCATCTATGCAACGTTTTGAGCAAAGAACCACCATTACATGTTATGTAGACCACAAGGAAGTAGTTTTCATTTACAAAAAAATTAAAATAAATATGACTCCTTTAATGCGCCTTATAATCCGGTGCGCCTAATAAATTAAAAAAAGATTAAAAAATAGACCATTCATCGGCAATGCGGCTTATAATCCGGTGCGCCCTATGGCCCGGAAAATACGGTAAATGGAAAACTATTTATTTCTTCTACAATTTAGTGGGTGCGGCTAATAAAACCGCTACGCTCTATATTCAACAAAATACGGTGCTTACGCATATTTCTCCCTTGCAGCAACATTTGTAAAATAGTTTTTCCTACTTTTAGGCCACTACTCCTAAAAGATAGGCATCCTAAACACATTTTTCAGGATTGACCCCAAAAGGGACAAGCGGTAGAAAATGGATGGATGGACTTAAGTCTTTTCTGCATAATTGTTCATTTTTGTGACAAAAATGCCTTGTTTTAGTGTAGAACAGATTAAAGCAAAATATTGATGTACAATATTTAAGTCACTCCCAACATTTTTGGTCAAGACCGTACAATAAAAAACAATAATGCAACAAATTACAGTATATTAATTAGGGATGTCCGATATTATCGGCCGATATATGCTTTAAAATGCAATATCGGAAATTATCGGTATCGGTTTCAAAATTATCGGTATCGGTTTAAAAAAGTAAAATTTATGACTTTTTAAAACGCCGCTGTGTACACGGACATAGGGAGAGGTACAGAGCGCCAATAAACCTCAAAGGCACTTCTTTTGCGTGCCGGCCCAATCACATATCTACGGCTTTTCACACACACAAGTGAATGCAATCCATACTTGTTCAACAGCCATACAGGTCACACTGAGGGTGACCGTATAAACAACTTTAACACCGTTACAAATATGCGCCACACTGTGAACCCACACCAAACAAGAATGCCAAACACATTTCGGGAGAACATCCGCACCGTAACACAACATAAACACAACAGAACAAATACCCAGAACCCCTTGCAGCACTAACTCTTCCGGGACGCTACAATATACACCCCCCGCTACCACCGAATGTTGATATTTACCTCAGAAGGCTGAAATAAAAAAGAGGCATTCAATTTTTTATTTAAAAAAATGTTCGCATGTCCCAAATTCCAAGCTGCTGTTTTGAGGCATGTTAAAAAAAATAATGCACGTTGTGACTTCAATAATAAATATGGCAGTGCCATGTTGGCATTTTTTTTCCCATAACTTGAGTTGATTTATTTTGGAAAACCTTGTTACATTGTTTAATGCATCCAGCGGGGCATCACAACAAAATTAGGCATAATAATGTGTTAATTCCACGACTGTATATATCGGTATCGGTTGATATCGGAATCGGTAATTAAGAGTTGGACAAAATCGGAATATCGGCAAAAAAGCCATTATCGGACATCTCTAATTTAAAAAAAATATTGATATACAATATTTAAGTCACTCCCAACATTTCTGGACATGACCGTACAATAAAAACAATGCAACAAATTACAGTATATTAATACAATATAATTGGAGCACTACATTAAATGAAGCCTTGTTTTACATCTCGGATATTTTGACACTGGTGAAAAAGTTGCCACTAAACTTTTTGCTTTGAGCTTCTTTTTTTTACGCCTTGTCTTTTTTTTTTTTTTTTTTTTTTTTTGCAGGAGGGCCAAAAAAAAACCCCGACTTTAATTGGGCAGCCAGTCAGACGGCTCTTTTTCCCGGTGACAACGTCTGCCACCCGCTTTAACGTGCTGAATCGGCTCAACGGCTGCTGATAAGGTCTATTAGAAACAGACCAGGCTGTAAAACTGAAGTCACTAAAAGACGGCGGCTGACAGTCCAGCGACAGGCCGGCTGCCCCTGGAGGGAGAACAAAACAGGCTTTTGTGAATGAATGACGGCCATTTTCCTGCATCTCCTAACCCAGGGGTCGGCAACCCAAAATGTTGAAAGAGCCATATTGGACCAAAAATACAAAAACAAATCTGTCTGGAGCCGCAAAAAATTAAAAGCCATATTACATATAGATAGTGTGTCAAGAGATATACATTTAAAGGACTTAAAGGAAACTAAATGAGCTCAAATATAGCTACAAATGAGGCATAATGATGCAATATGTACATATAGCTAGCCTAAATAGCATGTTAGCATCGATTAGCTAGCATTAATGCAGTAACCAAATATGTCTGATTAGCACTCCACACAAGTCAATAACATCAACAAAACTCACCTTTGTGCCTTCACGCACCACGTTAACAGTTGGGTGGACAAAATGAGAGAGAAAAAGAAGTGGCATAAAACACGTCCTAGAAAGCCGGAGAAAGTTATACATGGAAACAAACTAAGGTGAGTTCAAGGACCGCCAAAATTAGTAGGACAAAACGGCGCTCGCCAAATACTCGAATCAGTGAAGCATGTTTAATATAAACAGTGTGTTATAACAATTAGTGTCATGTTTGTCCTCCTACAGAAACCATATTAAAACAAAAAATATATTTTTTCCCCTCATCTTTTTCCATTTTTCATACATTTTTGAAAAAGCTCCAGAGAGCCACTAGGGCGGCGCTAAAGAGCCGCATGCGGCTCCAGAGCCGCGGGTTGCCGATCCCTGTCCTAACCAGTGGCCCCTCTAGCTAATGGATGCTAACGTCAAGTGAGCGCTAATGTGTCTGTCTTGCAATGTTTCTATGCATCCACCGCCTCCTCTGTTTTTGCCTCCTCCCCTGTGCAGAGTCGCTTCATTTATTACGCTCCAGACACTCCGCTCTCGGCCGCAGACTCGGTGAATAATGACGAGCGCTCGCACGCTTAAACATTCCGCTTTGTTCTGCTGACACACTAGTTACCGTGCCGGGCATCACGGGTCAGCAAGCGGCAAGTCACTGCGGGACCGCGAGCGACTTGAATGATGACACTGGGAAAAATAAAAAATGAACATCTGTAGCACAACCTTTAAAGCATTTGCACCTTAATCCAATACTGATACAACTCCCACCCCAATTATATATATTTAGTAGGGGTGTCAAAAAAAAAATCTGATTAATTGCGATTCTTATTTGTAACGATTCTTAATCGATGAAAAAAAAAAATCACATTTATTTTATTTTTTTTAATCTGCCCTGCCCAGCCACTTAGACAAATCATATTGTTGATGTAGATGCCCATATCTGCTGTACAGATTTACACTATATTGCCAAAAGTATTTGGCCACCCATTCAAATGATGAGAATCAGGTGTCCTAATACACAGGTGTATAAAATCAAGCACTTAGGCATGGAGACTGTTTCTACAAACATTTGTGAAAGAATGGGCCGCTCTCAGTGATTTCCAGCATGGAACTGTCATAGGATGCCACCTGCGCAACAAATCCAGTCGTGAAATGTCCTCGCTCCTAAATATTCCAAAGTCAACTGTCGGCTTTATTATGAGAAAATGGAAGAGTTGGGGAACAACAGCAACTCAGCCACCAAGTGGTAGGCCACGTAAACTGACAGAGAGGGGTCAGCGGATGCTAGTGATGGGTTGATGAGGCCTCATGAAGCGTTTCGACACATTGCAAAACTGTATTGATACTGTGTCGATACTGTGTCACTAAATACTGCCATCTGCTGGACATTAAAAATCCCTACAGGCAACCTATGGACCGACTCAACTGACACTGATATTATGACCTAGTATATACAATAATATAAACCAAGTCATTGTATTTCATTTAGGATTATTTCATATCTTCATTTAAATAAAAATATATTTTTTAGATACAGTCAAATAATGTGAACATGTATCATGACTAGGATGGTAGAAGGTGGGGATTGAACCCCAGTAACCAATTGCTGGCACAGCCACGCTACCAACTTCGCCACGCCGTCATTCCTGTACCTTCTCTAGTAACAGTAGTGATGGGTCCACACAGATGCATCGGCGCATGCGTCGAGCTCATAGAGCGAAACCCTGTGTCGGTGCGCGTACCGCTTTTAGAAAGTCACGTGACCGATCATGAGCTGCTTTGGTCACGTGACCGATACTTGAACTGTATCGCACTGACGCCTCCTCTGTGCCCTGTGAGCAACCTTCCCTCTAAGGTGCGCGCCTGCGCAATTGCGCAGTGCTCAAGCGTCCTCCGCGCACACCGTGCGCCGCACAGCCAATATATGCCGCGCACCAAATCAAACCCATCTGAATTCTAAACAAAATAAACACATTTATTCTGTGTAATTTTGAAATGCAACTTTGAGTGACAGTGACAACAAGCGGCCCTAATGGTGTTCGTCAACAACACGCATTGCGCCGCTTCCTAATAAACACAGTTTGGCGCGCAGGCGTCAGTGCGATACAGTTCATGAGCGGTCACGTGACCAGAACAGCTCATGAGCGGTCACGTGACCAAAACAGCTCGTGTTCGGTCACGTGACTTTCTAAAAGCGATACGCGCACCGACACAGGGTATCGCTCTATGAGCTCGACGCATGCGCCGATGCATCGGTGTTGCCAGACCCATCACTAGCGGATGCTGAAGTGCATAGTGCAAAGAGGTCGCCGACTTTCTGCACAGTCAGTTGCTACAGAGCTCCAAACTTCATGTGACCTTCCAATTAGCCCACGTACAGTACGAAGAGAGCTTCATGGAATGGGTTTCCATGGCCGGGCAGCTGCATCTAAGCCATACATCACCAAGTCCAAGTGTCGGATGCAGTGGTGTAAAACAGTGGTCCCCAACCACCAGGCCACGGGCCGGTACCGGTCCGCACAAGAAATTTAAAAAAACATTTATTTCAATTTTTTTATTTTAATTTTTTTTTTTTATTAAATCAACATAAAAACACAATATATACATTATACATCAATATAGATCAACACAGTCTGCAGGGATACACACGTGATTGTATTTCTTTACGAAAAAAAAAAAAGAAAAAAAAGAATGAAAAAAAAAGATCTATATTTGATTGATTTAAATTAGATTAATTCTGATTGTTTATATGATTACTGTACTTTCTGATGTTAATTGGAAATACGATTTTTATATTTTTCTTTTTGCCTTCTTTTAATTTTCTGCAAATCACTTTGAATTGCCTTCTCTGCGAAGAAACCTGCCTTGCCTTAATGTATTTTAATGACGGTCATTATGCTGGTACTTGGAGAGCCAAGTTTTTTCTGAGGTGGTACTTGGTGAAAAAACGTCTGAGAACCACTGCTCTAAAACTAACTGACATTAAGGGAAATGACTGCCACAGATTTTCAGGAGCAAAAACATACGTAAAGATAACTCTTTAGGGACATTTTGGTCATCGGGACGCTATGGGTCCTTTTATAATTCCATTGCCAGTACCACTTGGACACATTCTGACTGCTGAGGACATTTCAACATGTTATCTTTGAAAAGAACTTCTCCAAATGCTTCAAGGACAACTTTGGGTGTGACTTTTTAATGCCTTTACGACAACCAAATCCTGTATTTTTAAGGGGTTGAGTCAACACCGGAGCAATAAAAAGCGCAATGCGTTTGTGTTGTGTGCTATTTTTCACTCCGCTTTCTCTCTTTTTTATTAAATGAGCAGATCATCTCTTTGATGACTACACAAAACAGCAGCGCTACGGCACATGCATTTGCATGAAATTAAAATGATTTTTTTCATTTTTTATGAGAGCGCTAACATTGTTTTTGTGCTCTCTTAGGTCCCGTTCACCGCACAACTCTGGGGGGAAGCCGCATCAGCGTTCACACGTAAGAGCAAACACTGAAGAAGCAGGCGTTGCCAGAAACTCCATGACCTTCCGTAGTTGCTTGCACACTTTCAGCATTCAAACTAGAATATAAGACGACCTACACTATTTTGCCAAAAGTATTTGGCCACCTGCCTTGACTCACATATGAACTGTGAAGTGCCATTCCATTCCTAACCCATAGGGTTCAATATGATGTCGGTCCACCTTTTGCAGCTATTACAGCATGGGTGTCAAACTCTGGCCCGCGGGCCAAATTTGGCCCGCCGTGTAATTTAATTTGGCCCTTGAGGCAATATCAAATTAACATTAGAGCTGGCCCGCCGGTATTATACAGCGGCGGTGACGCTGTAACACCGCATTCACCACTAATACTCATACTTGCCAAGACTCCCGAATTTCAGAGCCCCTCCCGAAAATCTCCCAGGACAACCATTATCCCGAATTTCTCCCGATTTCCACCCGGACAACAATATTGGGGGCGTGCTTTAAAGGCACTGCCTTTAGCGTCCTCTACAACCTGTCGTCACGTCCGCTTTTCCTCCATACAAACAGCGTGCCGGCCCAGTCACATAATATATGCGGCTTTTACACATACACACACAAGTGAGTGCAAGGCCTACTTGGTCAACAGCCATACAGGTCACACTGAGGGTGACGGTATAAACAACTTTAACACTGTTAGAAATATGCGCCACACTGTGAACCCACACCAAACAAGAATGGCAAACACATTACGGGAGAACATCCGCACCGTAACACAACATAAACACAACAGAACATAAACCCAGAACCCCTTGCAGCACTAACTCTTCCGGGACGCTACAATATACACCCCCCGCTACCACCAAATGTTGATATTTACCTCAGAAGGCTGAAATAAAAAAGAGGCATTCAATTTTTTATTTAAATTGATGTTTTTCCGTTTGTTTTTTGAAGGTAGATTTTGCACTATTAAGTTATATAAGCGTTGCTTGTTCCATATTCAGTGTTAAAGCAAATCAGTGTAGCAAACTGAGCAATAATTAACGTTTTATTCATGCACTTTCTCTTGCTACTTCAAGGCTTGAATGTTGGATTCATTCATTATTGTTATTTTATTTTCAAATGTATTATTAGCCTGAGGAAAAAGTTTATTTTGATATTTACCTCAGAAGGCTGCAAATAGAAAAGAGGCATTCAATTTTTATTTAAATTGTATTTGATATGCCATTGATATTTTTTAATTATTATTATTATTATTATTTGAAACTCGATGTTGCATGTCACTATAAAGTTATATGCAAGGCCTACTTGGTCAACAGCCATACAGGTCACACTGAGGGTGACCGTATAAACAACTTTAACACTGTTACAAATATGCGCCACACTGTGAACCCACACCAAACAAGAATGGCAAACACATTTCGGGAGAACATCCGCACCGTAACACAACATAAACACAACAGAACAAAAACCCAGAACCCCTTGCAGCACTAACTCTTCCGGGACGCAACAATATACACCCCCCGCTACCACCAAATGTTGATATTTACCTCAGAAGGCTGAAATAAAAATTATATTTAAATTGTATTTAATATACCATTGATGTTTTTCCGTTTGTTTTTTGAATGTAGATTTTGCACTATTAAGTTATATAAGCGTTGCTTGTTCCATATTCAGTGTTAAAGCAAATCAGTGTAGCAAACTGAGCAATAATTAACGTTTTATTCATGCACTGTTTCTTGCTACTTCAAGGCTTGAATGTTGGATTCATTCATTATTGTTATTTTATTTTCAAATGTATTATTAGCCTGAGGAAAAAGTTTATTTTGATATTTACCTCAGAAGGCTGCAAATAGAAAAGAGGCATTCAATTTTTATTTAAATTGTATTTGATATGCCATTGATATTTTTTAATTATTATTATTATTATTATTTGAAACTCGATGTTGCATGTCACTATAAAGTTATATGCAAGGCCTACTTGGTCAACAGCCATACAGGTCACACTGAGGGTGACCGTGTAAACAACTTTAACACTGTTACAAATATGCGCCACACTGTGAACCCACACCAAACAAGAATGGCAAACACATTTCGGGAGAACATCCGCACCGTAACACAACATAAACACAACAGAACAAAAACCCAGAACCCCTTGCAGCATTAACTCTTCCGGGACGCTACAATATACACCCCCCGCTACCACCAAATGTTGATATTTACCTCAGAAGGCTGAAATAAAAAAGAGGCATTCAATTTTTTATTTAAATTGTATTTAATATACCATTGATGTTTTTCCGTTTGTTTTTTGAATGTAGATTTTGCACTATTAAGTTATATAAGCGTTGCTTGTTCCATATTCAGTGTTAAAGCAAATCAGTGTAGCAAACTGAGCAATAATTAACGTTTTATTCATGCACTTTCTCTTGCTACTTCAAGGCTTGAATGTTGGATTCATTCATTATTGTTATTTTATTTTCAAATGTATTATTAGCCTGAGGAAAAAGTTTATTTTGATATTTACCTCAGAAGGCTGCAAATAGAAAAGAGGCATTCAATTTTTATTTAAATTGTATTTGATATGCCATTGATATTTTTTAATTATTATTATTATTATTATTTGAAACTCGATGTTGCATGTCACTATAAAGTTATATGCAAGGCCTACTTGGTCAACAGCCATACAGGTCACACTGAGGGTGACCGTATAAACAACTTTAACACTGTTACAAATATGCGCCACACTGTGAACCCACACCAAACAAGAATGGCAAACACATTTCGGGAGAACATCCGCACCGTAACACAACATAAACACAACAGAACAAAAACCCAGAACCCCTTGCAGCACTAACTCTTCCGGGACGCTACAATATACACCCCCCGCTACCACCAAATGTTGATATTTACCTCAGAAGGCTGAAATAAAAAAGAGGCATTCAATTTTTTATTTAAATTGATGTTTTTCCGTTTGTTTTTTGAAGGTAGATTTTGCACTATTAAGTTATATAAGCGTTGCTTGTTCCATATTCAGTGTTAAAGCAAATCAGTGTAGCAAACTGAGCAATAATTAACGTTTTAATCATGCACTTTCTCTTGCTACTTCAAGGCTTGAATGTTGGATTCATTCATTATTGTTATTTTATTTTCAAATGTATTATTAGCCTGAGGAAAAAGTTTATTTTGATATTTACCTCAGAAGGCTGCAAATAGAAAAGAGGCATTCAATTTTTATTTAAATTGTATTTGATATGCCATTGATATTTTTTAATTATTATTAATATTATTATTTGAAACTCGATGTTGCATGTCACTATAAAGTTATATGCAAGGCCTACTTGGTCAACAGCCATACAGGTCACACTGAGGGTGACCGTGTAAACAACTTTAACACCGTTACAAATATGCGCCACACTGTGAACCCACACCAAACAAGAATGGCAAACACATTTCGGGAGAACATCCGCACCGTAACACAACATAAACACAACAGAACTTAAACCCAGAACCCCTTGCAGCACTAACTCTTCCGGGACGCTACAATATACACCCCCCGCTACCACCAAATGTTGATATTTACCTCAGAAGGCTGAAATAAAAAAGAGGCATTCAATTTTTTATTTAAATTGATGTTTTTCCGTTTGTTTTTTGAAGGTAGATTTTGCACTATTAAGTTATATAAGCGTTGCTTGTTCCATATTCAGTGTTAAAGCAAATCAGTGTAGCAAACTGAGCAATAATTAACGTTTTATTCATGCACTTTCTCTTGCTACTTCAAGGCTTGAATGTTGGATTCATTCATTATTGTTATTTTATTTTCAAATGTATTATTAGCCTGAGGAAAAAGTTTATTTTGATATTTACCTCAGAAGGCTGCAAATAGAAAAGAGGCATTAAATTTTTATTTAAATTGTATTTGATATGCCATTGATATTTTTTTATTATTATTATTATTATTATTTGAAACTCGATGTTGCATGTCACTA
Organism: Entelurus aequoreus; assembly: GCF_033978785.1. Classification (NCBI taxonomy): domain Eukaryota; kingdom Metazoa; phylum Chordata; class Actinopteri; order Syngnathiformes; family Syngnathidae; genus Entelurus; species Entelurus aequoreus. Next base: position 63,805,062 of record NC_084740.1, read on the forward strand.
TAAAGTTATATGCAAGGCCTACTTGGTTAACAGCCATACAGGTAAACACTGAGGGTGACCGTATAAACAACTTTAACACTGTTACAAATATGCGCCACACTGTGAACCCACACCAAACAAGAATGGCAAACACATTTCGGGAGAACATCCGCACCGTAACACAACATAAACACAACAGAACAAAAACCCAGAACCCCTTGCAGCATTAACTCTTCCGGGACGCTACAATATACACCCCCCGCTACCACCAAATGTTGATATTTACCTCAGAAGGCTGAAATAAAAAAGAGGCATTCAATTTTTTATTTAAATTGTATTTAATATACCATTGATGTTTTTCCGTTTGTTTTTTGAATGTAGATTTTGCACTATTAAGTTATATAAGCGTTGCTTGTTCCATATTCAGTGTTAAAGCAAATCAGTGTAGCAAACTGAGCAATAATTAACGTTTTATTCATGCACTTTCTCTTGCTACTTCAAGGCTTGAATGTTGGATTCATTCATTATTGTTATTTTATTTTCAAATGTATTATTAGCCTGAGGAAAAAGTTTATTTTGATATTTACCTCAGAAGGCTGCAAATAGAAAAGAGGCATTCAATTTTTATTTAAATTGTATTTGATATGCCATTGATATTTTTTAATTATTATTATTATTATTATTATTTGAAACTCGATGTTGCATGTCACTATAAAGTTATATGCAAGGCCTACTTGGTCAACAGCCATACAGGTCACACTGAGGGTGACCGTGTAAACAACTTTAACACTGTTACAAATATGCGCCACACTGTGAACCCACACCAAACAAGAATGGCAAACACATTTCGGGAGAACATCCGCACCGTAACACAACATAAACACAACAGAACAAAAACCCAGAACCCCTTGCAGCACTAACTCTTCCGGGTCGCTACAATATACACCCCCCGCTACCACCAAATGTTGATATTTACCTCAGAAGGCTGAAATAAAAAAGAGGCATTCCATTTTTTATTTCAATTGTATTTAATATACCATTGATGTTTTTCCGTTTGTTTTTTGAAGGTATATTTTGCACTATTAAGTTATATAAGCGTTGCTTGTTCCATATTCAGTGTTAAAGCAAATCAGTGTAGCAAACTGAGCAATAATTAACGTTTTATTCATGCACTTTCTCTTGCTACTTCAAGGCTTGAATGTTGGATTCATTCATTATTGTTATTTTATTTTCAAATGTATTATTAGCCTGTTTATTTTTATTTTGATATTTACCTCAGAAGGCTGCAAATAGAAAAGAGGCATTCAATTTTTATTTAAATTGTATTTGATATGCCATTGATATTTTTTAATTATTATTATTATTATTATTTGAAACTCGATGTTGCATGTCACTATAAAGTTATATAAGCTTTGCTTGTTCAATATTCAATGCAAAACTTGTTTGGGTTCCTATTAAAAGGTTAATTTGTTCAACCTTGGCCCGCGACTTTGTTCAGTTTTACATTTTGGCCCACTCTGTATTTGAGTTTGACACCCCTGTATTACAGCTTCAGCTCTTCTGGGAAGGCTGTCCACAAGGTTGCGGAGTGTGTTTATAGGAATATTCGACCATTCTTCCAAAAGCGCATAGGTGAGGTCACACACTGATGTTGGTTGAGAAGGCTCTCAGTCTCCGTTGTAATTCATCCCAAAAAGGATGCAAAGTCAGTCATTTAAAATTAGTGTTTGTTTTTTTTAACATTAGAACAATGATTAAGTTATTTTAGGAATATAATTACTTAACTATCCATCCATCCATTTTCTACCGCTTGTCCCTATATCAGAAAATATATTTGACATTGGAACAGATTATTTCTATTCACCCAATTAGATTATGAATTCATTGTTTCTTTGTTTTTTTTTTTTTTTTACATTCTAACAATGTCTAACTTATGTTTACATTTAACTAAACACTAATATTTTTATATACACTAGGGAATGGATTCATATGGCCCCATTCGTCGCGGTTTACTTGACACATGAAACATGACACATTTGGGGGTGCACTATCCACTTCATCCGCCAGATGGCGGTACAGTGTTGAATATCTTAAAATATGTTTTGTGGCAATTCCAGCTTTGACCACAGCGTCTGTTGCCAGAGAGGCGCTGTCCATCATTTTCAGCAGAATGCATTGCAAAATGATTAACCCATGACTAGGATTGTACCAGTACCAACATTTATATCGATACTTTGATACTTTTTCAAATAAAGGGAACTATGAAAACAATTTCAATTTTGGCTTTATTTTAACAGAAAATCTTACAATACAATACACATGTTTGCTATTGCACTTTTAGAAGGTTAACATTTGAATTAAATATTGTGTTTTTCTTCTTGCGCTCAAAGAACAATTTACAATTTTCCATAATCAAGAATTAGATTAGAATATAGTAAAACAGCTTTATTAACATAATATTAAATTCTTTATGATTTATGGTTGCCAATCCTGGTCTGTGCTTTAAGAAAAATACAATTATTAGTAAGTACTAAAAACACAACTATGGATAAAAGTACACAGATAAGCCAAATAGCAGGTAAAACACACATCTATTAAAGATAAAGTTAAAGTTAAAGTTAAAGTACCAATGATTGTCACACACACACTAGGTGTGGTGAAATTTGTCCTCTGCATTTGACCCATCCCCTTGATCACCCCCTGGGAGGTGAGGGGAGCAGTGGGCAGCAGCGTAGCCGCGCCCGGGAATCATTTTTGGTGATTCAACCCCCAATTCCAGCATCTTAAAACACAAATTGTAGCAATTTTTTTTACCAAATTCAGTCCTTTTACTTGCACTAGTTGACCTCAGATGGGCGGTCCGAACTCCGCTAATATTTGGCATCCATCCAAGCGTATCTACGTGTTCTACATGTTATGTATCTACATGTGCACAGCAGGGGAGCTAGTTAACTCATGAGAGTAGCATGTGTGTGTGTGTGAGACTGTCAACGTGTTGGCTGAGTGACGTCAGCGAGTGAGTGGGAGAGTGATGAACGGGTCCGGTTGTGTCCTGCAAAACTAATAATAAATCGGCCTCGAATTCTGACCAGAAAGTGGAGCTTAGCGGACCCATTGTAAAGTGAAGAGTGTTACCCCCGACGAAAACATCGACGTCTCCACTGTGCTCCTTGACGACAGTCTGCACCGGAGCCAAACAGCAGGACAGGTGTAACAACCTGTCACTATTTATAACTTCTTGTGCAGATCTGAATGTTCATTATTTAAATGTTTACCTAAGTTTGAAGCAAAGGTGGTAATACTAATCGCCACGTTTGGCGAGTTGTGTTTTAAAGCAACACTTGAAGCGCGGCGCTTCCTTGTTTAAAACGTCACCTTTACCGTTAGTTTTGAAGCCCAAATACCTCCATATTGCGCATCACGCACCCTTTTTATTAACCAGTAGAATTTTTGTTTATTGCCATTCTTCCTCTCCAAGATGTTTTTGCTTGTATCATTTTTGGTGATTTAACCCCCAATTCCAGCATCTTAAAACACAAATTGTAGCAATTTTTTACCAAATTCAGTCCATTTACTTGCACTAGTTGACCTCAGATGGGCGGTCCGAACTCCGCTAATATTTGGCATCCATCCAAGCGTATCTACGTGTTCTACATGTTATGTATCTACATGTGCACAGCAGGGGAGCTAGTTAACTCATGAGAGTAGCATGTGTGTGTGTGTGAGACTGTCAACGTGTTGGCTGAGTGACGTCAGCGAGTGAGTGGGCGAGTAAAGAGAGGGAGAGGTAGCGCATGCACTGGGCAGGAGAGTGATGAACGGGTCCGGTTGTGTCCTTCAAAACTAATAATAAATCGGCCTCGAATTCTGACCAGAAAGTGGAGCTTAGCGGACCCATTGTAAAGTGAAGAGTGTTACCCCCGACGAAAACATCGACGTCTCCACTGTGCTCCTTGACGACAGTCTGCACCGGAGCCAAACAGCAGGACAGGTGTAACAACCTGTCACTATTTATAACTTCTTGTGCAGATCTGAATGTTCATTATTTAAATGTTTACCTAAGTTTGAAGCAAAGGTGGTAATACTAATCGCCACGTTTGGCGAGTTGTGTTTTAAAGCAACACTTGAAGCGCGGCGCTTCCTTGTTTAAAACGTCACTTTTACCGTTAGTTTTGAAGCCCAAATACCTCCATATTGCGCATCACGCACCCTTTTTATTAACCAGTAGAATTTTTGTTTATTGCCATTCTTCCTCTCCAAGATGTTTTTGCTTGTATGCACATTGTGTGTGCGTTTTGACTCACTTAATATCATGCGCCTCGGCTCTGTAGTCACCGCCGCAGATGAAAGAACGGTACCGGTACTTTTCAAAGGCAGTATAGTACCGATTTCAATCAATTTGTATTGCGGTATTTTATTACCGTACAACCCTACCCCCGACCCTCTTCCTCTCACGCGAGATCCACCCAGGAATGGGGCCATATGATTCCTTTAACCTACTGTACTTAATCAACAGATGGATACAATTATTCTCAGACGGAGAACGACCTAAAAAGGTAGACACATGGTACGAGTAGACCAGGGGTCACCAACCTTTTTGAAACCAAGAGCTACTTCTTGGGTACTGATTAATGCGAAGGGCTACCAGTTTGATACACACTTAAATAAATTGCCAAAAATAGCCAATTTGCTCAATTTACCTTTAACTCTATGTTATTATTAATAATTAATGATATTTACACTTAATTGAACGGTTTAAAAGAGGAGAAAACACGAAAAAAAATGACAATTACATTTTGAAACATAGTTTATCTTCAATTTCGACTCTTTAAAATTCAAAATTCAACCGAAAAAAAGAAGAGAAAAACTATCTAATTCGAATCTTTTTGAAAAAATTAATAAAGAATTTATGGAACATCATTAGTAATTTTTCCTGATTAAGATTTTAGAATTTTGATGACATGTTTTAAATAGGTTAAAATCCAATCTACACTTTGTTAGAATATATAACAAATTGGACCAAGCTATATTTCTAACAAAGACAAATCATTATTTCTTCTAGATTTTCCAGAACAAAATTTTTAAAAGAAATTCAAAAGACTTTGAAATAAGATTTAAACTTGATTCTACAGATTTTCTAGATTTGCCAGAATAATTTTTTTGAATTTTAATCATAATAAGTTTGAAGAAATATTTCACAAATATTCTTCGTCGAAAAAACAGAAGCTAAAATGAAGAATTAAATCAAAATGTATGTATCATTCTTTACAATAAAAAAAATAAATTTACTTGAACATTGATTTAAATTGTCAGGAAAGAAGAGGAAGGAATTTAAAAGGTAAAAAGGTATATGTGTTTAAAATTCCTAAAATCGTTTTTAAGGTTGTATTTTTTTCTCTAAAATTGTCTTTCTGAAAGTTAAAAGAAGCAAAGTAAAAAAATTAATGAAATTATTTAAACAAGTGAAGACCAAGTCTTTAAAATATTTTCTTGGATTTTCAAATTCTTTTTGAGTTTTGTCTCTCTTAGAATTAAAATGTCGGGCAAAGTGAGACCAGCTTGCTAGTAAATAAATAAAATTAAAAAAATAGAGGCAGCTCACTGGTAAGTGCTGCTATTTGAGCTATTTTTAGAACAGGCCAGCGGGCTACTCATCTGGTCCTTACGGGCTACCTGGTGCCCGCGGGCACCACGTTGGTGACCCCTGGAGTAGACGAATACAAGTGTGTGTGTGTGTGTGTGTGTGTGTGTGTTTGAGTGAGCGTGTAAAAAAGTGTCATGAGGCAATTCAGAGAAGTGACTGCAGGTTGACCTCCTGTAAGTCTTCGGAGCAATGTCAATTTCAATTTCACCTCCTCGCCAGGGGAAGGTGACGTGTCACAGCTGTGTTCAAGACACAACAATGTCACACAATCCACGAGGAGAGGAGTGGAGAGGACAGGTAGTCGGGGTGTAAGGTAGCAGGAAGGCATCGAACAACTTCTAAAGCAACTTCAGGACTCTGATGAATCTGATGCTTCCTGATGTATTTTGCAGGGGTCAGCGGATAAGGACGTGTGTGTGTGTGTGTGTGTGTGTGTGTGTGTGTGTGCGTGTGTGTGTGTGTGTGCGTGTGTGCGTGTTCATGTATTCATACCCTTCTTGAGACATCAACAAAGAAAAGTACCTTCCATATGAGTAAGGACAGAAATCATGGCCTCAATACGGAAAGCCAAATACTAGAGTCCGTGAACATTGCTCCAAAGTCAGGATTTTTGGTTGATTTAAAGGCCTACTGAAACCCACTACTACCGACCACGCAGTCTGATAGTTTATATATCAATGATGAAATCTTAACATTGCAACACATGCCAATACGGCCGGGTTAACTTATAAAGTGCAATTTTAAATTTCCCGCTAAACTTCCGGTTGAAAAACTCCTTTGGATACGACGTATGCGCGTGACGTCACGACGGCAACGGAAGTATTCGTACCCAATGTGTCACCATACAAAAAGCTCTGTTTTCATCGAATAATTCCACAGTATTCTGGACATCTGTGTTGGTGAATCTTTTGCAATTTGTTTAATGAACAATGGAGATTGCAAAGAAGAAAGTTGTAGGTGGGATCGGTGTATTAGCGGCTGGCTGTAGCAACACATCAAGGAGTACATACTTGGATAGCAGACGCGCTAGCCGATGCTAGCCGCCACCGCATCTGTGATCGGGTGAAGTCCTTCGTCGCGCCGTCGATCGCTGGAACGCAGGTGAGCACGGGTGTTGATGAGCAGATGAGGGCTGGCTGGCGTAGGTGGAGCGCTAATGTTTTTATCATAGCTCTGTGAGGTCCGGTTGCTAAGTTGCTAAGTTAGCTTCAGAGTCGTTAGCAACAGCATTGTTAAGCTTTGCCAGGCTGAGAATTATTAACCGTGTAGTTACATGTCCATGGTTTAATAGTATTGTTGATCTTCTGTCTATCCTTCCAGTCAGGGATTTATTTATTTTGTTTCTATCTGCATTGGAGCCAGATGCTATCACGTTAGCTCAGTAGCTAAGATAAAAGTCACTGTGAATGTCCATTTCGCGTTCTCGACTCTCATTTTCAAGAGGATATAGTATCCGAGGTGGTTTAAAATACAAATCCGTGATCCACAATAGAAAAAGGAGAGTGTGTGGAATCCAATGAGACCTTGTACCTAAGTTACGGTCAGAGCGAAAAAAGATACACCCTGCACTGCCTCTCTAGTTCTTCACTCTAACGTTCCTCATCCACGAATATTTAATCCTCGCTCAAATTAATGGGGTAATCGTTGCTTTCTCGGTCCGAATCTCTCTCGCTCCATTGTAAACAATGGGGAATTGTGAGGAATTCTACCTCCTGTGACGTCACGCTACTTCCGGTACAGGCAAGGCTTTTTTTTTATCAGCGACCAAAAGTTGCGAACTTTATCGTCGTTGTTCTATACTAAATCCTTTCAGCGAAAATATGGCAATATCGCGAAATGATCAAGTATGACACATAGAATGGATCTGCTATCCCCGTTTAAATAAAAAAAAAAATCATTTAAGTAGGCCTTTAATGTGCATACCTAAGTAAACATTGACAGGTGCAAAGGCAGCAATATATAATAAAACAAGACAGCAACTAAAGAAGGACTTCCCTATTCATCCCCGAAAAAACCCGCGAGGTGAACAGCTGATTTTACGACTTCCGATGCTGACGTAAGACAACCTGCGTCCCCATATGTGACCATAGGATGAACAAATACACTACGGTACTAAGACTATAGTGGTCATTAACAGTTAGCTTCTATAGCTGGGTTGCCCAAAGAGCAGCACAGGGGCCATCTGTGGTCCGTGACTCGTTTTTCATCGGCCTTAAGCACATTGCAAAAAACGAAAAAATAGAGATCTCATTAGCACACCTGGTGGTGACATCTGTCAAAATGAGGGTGGTCCCAAAAAGGAGGGATTTTTCAAATTGACTGTGTGTCGGTTTTAAAAGTGCTCCCCCTCTGGTCAACATATGTAATAACAAGTGTGTGTAAGAAACTGAAATGCGCCCCACTTAGCCAAAATTAATGAAAAAATTAAAATTAATATTTTTTACATAGAGACATACTGTAATAACGAAGTAAACAATGATAATTTAAAACCAATAACAATAATAACATTAAAAAAATGTATTAACTAAAAGCTTACCTTTTTTATATTTGTATATATGTATATATTATTAATGTTGTAAATACAAATGTTTATATATCTAGAAAGGGTGGTCCTAAAGAAGTAGGCATTTTCCTCAGGTCTCAAGAAGGTAACTAATACAAGAATGTGTGTGTGTGTGTGGGTTCTGGCAATGCTTACTTAATGGGGACATCACTCTGTTTACACAGTCACCTTTAGGGGACCTCTGACGGTATGGGGACAAAAAAACAGGTCCCCTAAAGGGAAACCTTTTTAAATGATAGTCAGATCCATTCTGAAGATGCCTAAGTGATTTTTAAGGTAAGATAAGATAATCCTTTATTGATCCCACAACAGGGAAATTTGGGTTACTTTGTTTACGTGTTTCAAATATTGGTAAAAGACTAAATTAATTTTCTTGAAAAGTGAAGCATTTCTTATCCTGGCTTTAATAGTACTGTGATTCTGTATAGTATCCATCCTTAGTTAAAACTAATATATTTTTCCAAAAACAAAATCTGGTTTAGTGTTCTTTAGGATGACATTTTCATACAGCATGATTATAAAACATTATTACCTTAAAGCAGGGGTCCCCAAACTTTTTGACTCCAGGGCCGCATTGGGGTAAAACAATTTGGCAGGGGGCCGCGCTAACTTTATTTATAAACACACTACCGTTCAAAAGTTTGGGGTCACCCAAACAATTTTGTGGAATAGCCTTAATTTCTAAGAACAAGAATAGACTGTCGAGTTTCAGATGAAAGTTCTCTTTTTCCGGCCATTTTGAGCGTTTAATTGACCCCACAAATGTGATGCTCCAGAAACTCAATCTGTTCAAAGGAAGGTCAGTTTTGTAGCTTCTGTAACGAGCTAAACTGTTTTCAGATGTGTGAACATGATTGCACAAGGGTTTTCTAATCATCAATTAGCCTTCTGAGCCAATGAGCAAACACATTGTACCATTAGAACACTGGAGTGATAGTTGCTGGAAATGGGCCTCTATACACCTATGTAGATATTGCACCAAAAACCAGACATTTGCAGCTAGAATAGTCATTTACCACATTAGCAATGTATAGAGTGTATTTCTTTAAAGTTAAGACTAGTTTAAAGTTATCTTCATTGAAAAGTACAGTGCTTTTCCTTCAAAAATAAGGACATTTCAATGTGACCCCAAACTTTTGAACGGTAGTGTATATATATATATATATATATATATACATATATATTATATGTAAATGTGTGTGTGTGTGCGTGTATATATGTATATGTATATGTAAATGTGTATATATGTATATGTCCATGTATATATGTATATGTATATATATGTGTATATATGTACATGTGTCTATATATATATATATATATATATATATATATATATATATATATATATATATATATATATATATATATATATATAGTATATATATGTATTCATACATATATACTCCTCGCGCACTAATTGACTTGCTGCATGTCCCGTTATCGATGGTAAAATGCATTTTTAGACAATATGATTTGCCTGAGTGGCTAGGAGACGATAGAAAAAGGACTAGTAAGGACAAATTTAAAAAAATAAAATAAAATAAAAATAAATAAATGTATTTATTTTTTTAACTTGGGACTTCCCGCGAGCCGGATTTTGGACGCTGGGGGGCCGTATTCGGCCCGCGGGCCGTAGTTTGGGGACCCCTGCCTTAAAGTATGATTCACATTCAGAATTTTCCATCCTTCTATATATGGTAGTTGGAGTTGCAGACAACTTCATTACTGCTAAATAGCAGTTTTCAGTAATGTCACAGAAGATGCAGGATTTGCTTTAACATTTAAGTGGTGAAACTTCCTATAAGAGGACAGCTGTAGTGCTGTATTCTGAGGATCATGTCATATTTCATTTGAACTTTTTTTTTTTTTTTTTTTTTTTTTTTTAAATGGTCCTCAGTAGTCACGTACAAATTTGTGTGAATTATGCAAAATTATTTAAATTTGTTCCCCATGAACCATATTAACTATTTTTCCCCAGGGTCCCCAGTAAGAATGATCAGCACGTTATGTGAAGTAATGTGTATGAGCTAACTGGGCAGTGGCCATTTTACCTATTTTGTTTTATGCCTCCACAAATTGTAGAAAGTAATGATGTGTGTGTGTGTGTGTGTGTGTGTGTGAGGGGCATAGTCTCTGAGAGAAAAGTAGATGCTTGACTGTCCCTCAGCGTGTTTATCTAGCTAAGTTGCAAAGAAAAAGGGTGTTAATTGGCAGCAACTCAAACTGGAGAGAGGCTGATTTTCATGAGCCTCAATTTTCGTATGATCTTATATTTTCTGCATCATTTTTTCAAATTTTGCACCCATTATTGTACATTCAAACTAATCTGTTAGCTCACACACAACTGCGCAGAATCCAGCACCCAAACACAGAATCCCACGCATTGGTGACATGTGTTTTTTTTTTGTTTGTTTTTTTTTAATCGAGTAAAATTGCAAAAAAAAGGTCAGCATGGGGTCAAATAAAGTTACGCGCATGAGAGTGACAGCACGCTAATGAAGAAGGTGAGAAAAACTTGTAGCAAAGCACTAAGGTGGCGACTTTATGGGTCTCCCCTTCGCCGTCTACGCAAATAAGAGTCTTCAATAAAAGTAAAAATGATAATAAATGTTCATTTATCCGTTTTATTCTGCATGAAAAACTCAAATCACACTCTCTAAAATGTGTTTTGCTATTGGAACGGGTTCATTGGATTTGCATGACTCCCTCCGCTGTTGGTTTGTCTGTTTGTTAGCTAGTTAATTAGTTTAGCACCATTCTGATTAACATAAATACTCCAATTAACACCTCTACCCAATCAATCGCTTAGTCTCCCACGGCCACTGGGTGTGTGGTCTTCAAAAGCAAATAACCACTGAGGTCTCTAAATGGGTTACAAAACAAAAACAGTGGGATCATCAGGAGGTTGTCTACAGCCACAGTTTTTAATGAGATAAGATGTTTTTAGTCTCACTGTATATTGCGTCCAACAAAAATACAACCATCCTATCTTATCCTATTTACAGCTGTGACTGTAGTCTCCCCTCAACAAAAAAATATACATCAGGAGGTTACCTACAGCCACAGCTGTTATAGGATAACATGAATGTGTAAGTCATTATATATTGTGTGCAATGACACTAAAATCACTTAATCGTCTAATCTTTTTTTGTTTTTATCAAAAGCTGTGGCTGTAGGCGACCTCCTGATTGAGTTATTGTACCCTTTGCCCTGAAAAGCTATGGGCGCGATGCAGACAGTGACAACAACAACAACAACAACAACTACACAAGAAGGCTAGTGTTAATAAAATAAGTGTATGTGTATTGTAATTGAATATTGTGCACAATGACAATACAATCATCCAATTGTATCTTCTTAACTGTGGCTGGAGACAACCTCCCGATGTAGTTCCCCCTCCAGTTATCGTACCCCTTGCCCTGAAAAGCCAGGGACGGGATGTGGCGTTCAGTAGAAGTAACATACGTCAGGAGGGTGCCTACAGCCGTTAAAAAGATAACATTAGTTTGCGCACAATATACAATGACAATAAAAACATCTAATCTCATCCTTTTAACAATTGTGGCTGTAGGCAACCCACTGATATGTTGTTTTTTTTTTTGCTGAACTTCACAAGATGTTTAATAAACTCCAAAAGCATTATTAAATGAAACAAATTACAAAGCCCGTTTCCATACGAGTTGGGAAATTGCATTAGATGTAAATATAAACGGAATACAATGATTTGCAAATCATTTTCAACCCACATTCAGTTGAATATGCTACTAAGACAACATATTTGATGTTCAAACTGATAAACATTTTTTTTTTTTTGCAAATAATCATTAACTTTAGAATTTGATGCCGGCAACACGTGACAAAGAAGTTGGGAAAGGTGGCAATAAATACTGATAAAGTTGAGGAATGCTCATCAAACACTTATTTGGAAAATCCCACAGGTGAACAGGCAAAATGGGAACAGGTGGGTGCCATGATTGGGTATAAAAGTAGATTCCATGAAATGCTCAGTCATTCACAAACAAGGATGGGGCGAGGGTCACCACTTTGTCAACAAATGCGTGAGCAAATTGTTGAACAGTTTAAGAAAAACCTTTCTCAACCAGCTATTGCAAGGAATTTAGGGATTTCACCATCTTCGGACCGTAATATCATCAAAGGGTTCAGAGAATCTGGAGAAATCACTGCACGTAAGCAGCTAAGCCCGTGACCTTCGATCCCTCAGGCTGTACTGCATCAACAAGCAACATCAGTGTGTAAAGGATATCACCACATGGGCTCAGGAACACTTCAGAAACCCACTGTCAGTAACTACAGTTGGTCGCTACACATGTAAGTGCAAGTTAAAACTTTCCTATGCAAGGCGAAAACCGTTTATCAACAACACCCAGAAACGCCGTCGGCTTCGCTTGGCCTGAGCTCATCTAAGACGGACTGATACAAAGTGGAAAAGTGTTCTGTGGTCTGACGAGTCCACATTTCAAATTTTTTTTGGAAACTGTGGACGTCGTGTCCTCCGGACCAAAGAGGAAAAGAACCATCCGGATTGTTCTAGGCACAAAGTTGAAAAACCAGCATCTGTGATGGTATGGGGGTGTATTAGTGCCCAAGACATGGGTAACTTACACATCTGTGAAGGCGCCATTAATGCTGAAAGGTACATACAGATTTTGGAGCAACATATGTTGCCATCCAAGCAACGTTACCATGGACGCCCCTGCTTATTTCAGCAAGACAATGCCAAGCCACGTGTTACATCAACGTGGCTTCATAGTAAAAGAGTGCGGGTACTAGACTGGCCTGCCTGTAGTCCAGACCTGTCTCCCATTGAAAATGTGTGGCGCACTATGAAGCCTAAAACACCACAACGGAGACCCCCGGACTGTTGAACAACTTAAGCTGTACATCAAGCAAGAATGGGAAAGAATTCCAAATGAGAAGCTTAAAAAATGTGTCTCCTCAGTTCCCAAACATTTACTGAATGTTGTTAAAAGGAAAAGCCATGTAACACAGTGGTGAACATACCTTTTCCCAACTACTTTGTCACGAGTTGCAGCCATGAAATTCTAAAGTTAATTATTTGCAAAAAAAAAAAAAAGTTTATGAGTTTGAACATCAAATATGTTGTCTTTGTAGTGCATTCAATTGAATATGGCTTGAAAATGATTTGCAAATCATTGTATTCCGTTTATATTTACATCTAACACAATTTCCCAACTCATATGGAAACAGGGTTTGTATATTATGTTATGGATGTTATCTTTGCAAAGGCTGAATATTTGATTGCATTATGTGGTATAGGTGTATTTATTGTTATGTCCCGTGCGTATAATAAGGTTAGCGTACAGTATATTTTTATGTACTGTTTTTCCTGATCTAATAGCGGCGCCCCAGACGAGCCATAAAACTGGAATCCAAACAAGCTGAATGGCAATTTAAGAAATGTCTATTAAAGGATATTACTGCCGCTTGGAAATTACTTTGGGGAGGGAAAAAACCCGAAAAACTTGGACCTGGAAAACAGTAAACATATTGCATGGAGTGTAAGAATGAGTGCCAGGGTTGACATAAACATTAACCTTTCCACATTTGCTGCAAATCCAGAGATTTGCCAAGGATCTATTCTGGCTGCACAAGCAAATCTGCTAATTGCAGCCTGATTGAAATGAAAAAAAAAAAAAAAAAAAAGGAAAAAAAAAGTGCGTTTGAGGCCCGGGCGTTCAGACAAGACGCGTGCAGATTGCGCCTGTGACTAAGACGGAGATCATAAAGATAGATGGGAGAAACGCGAGGGAAATCAGCATCTTTTGGAGCTGCTGCAGCCTCCTGCAGATGGTTGACATTGACTGCGAGCCGAGTGAGGGTGTGCTCGGATTCCTGCACTGTGGCGCGGCAGAATAATGGAGTGTCATTCCTTTTCCACTCCACTGCATCCGTCTGTTTGCTTTGGGGGACAATGAAATCCTCAATCAGTTACAATTATCAGGCACTTTGCAAGGACTGTGCGTGACCTACAGTAGACACCCCATGTCCAATGTCTGCACATACTGTCAAATACCCCATAGGTCAGTGTTTTTCAACCACTGTGCCGTGAGAGATTGTCTGGTGTGCCGTGGGAAATTATGCAACTTCACCTAATTGGTCCAAAAAATATTATTAATTATAATCTGCAAATGTGCCGTTGTCTAGTGTCCGTGCCGTGTAGAGCTTGGCAGGGCAACCATGTAGTACTCCATATCAGTAGGTGGCAGCAGGGAGTCAATAGCTTTGTAGAAGTCAGAACGCGGGAGACGGCATGCAGGTAAAAAGGTAAGTAAGGCTTCAACCAAAAATGAACAAAAGGGAAAGGAAAAGGCACTGAAGCATAGGGATGGCTATGCAAAACGAACGTAAAACTGAACTGGCTACAAAGTAAACGAAAACGGAATGCTGGACGACTGCAAAGACTTACAGCGTGGTCCACAAAGTACATCCGTACATGACATGACAATCAACAATGTCCCCACAAAGAAGGATAGCATCCGGGCTCCATGTTAGATCCCCTCTTTTTCATCATTACAGTAGAAGACTAATAGTGAAGTTAGAAGTCCGGGCTCAAAAAATAATAATTTTTGCAAATCAATAATTCTAATCTGCAAATAATGTGCCGTTGTTTAGTGTCCGTGCCGTATAAAGCTTGGCTGGTTAACCATGTTAGTACTCCATATCAGTAGGTGGCAGCAGGGAGTCAAACTGCTTTGTAGAAGTCGTAACGCGTCGAGGATGGTTTGTCGTGATCCCAATATGCAGAGCACAGCGGGAGACGGCGTGCAGGTAAAAAGGTATGTAAGGCTTCAACCAAAAATGAACAAAAGGGAAAGGAAAAGGCACTGAAGCATAGGGAAGGCTACGCAAAACGAACGTAAAACCGAACTGGCTACAAAGTAAACAAAAACAGAATGCTGGACGACTGCAAAGACTTACAGCGTGGTCCACAAAGTACATCCGTACATGACATGACAATCAACAATATCCCCACAAAGAACAGTGCAATACTTTTTCATCATTACAGTAGAAGACTAATAGTGAAGTCAGAAGTCCAGGCTCAAAAAAAATATTTTTTTTGCAAATCAATAATTCTAATCTGCAAATAATGTGCCGTTGTCTAGTGTCTGTGCCGTATAAAGCTTGGCTGGTTAACCATGTAAGTACTCCATATCAGTAGGTGGCAGCAGGGAGTCAATTGCTTTGTAGAAGTCGGAACGCGTCAAGGATGGCTTGTCGTGATCCCCACATGCAGAGCACAGCGGTAGGCGGCGTGCAGGTAAAAGGTATGTACGTATATAAGTAAACTTTGATTGATTGATTGATTGATTGAGAGTATGTAATGCTTCAACCAAAAATGAACAAAAGGGAAAGGAAAAGGCACTGAAGGATAGGGAAGGCTACGCAAAACGA
>NC_084740.1:63828184-63848184 GCF_033978785.1 Entelurus aequoreus
GCGTGACGTGACGACGACGCGCCGTCATGCCCGTTAAAAAAGAGTGCGCGGTATAGTACCGAATATCATTCATTAGTATCGCGGTACTATACTAGTAACAGTATACCGCACAACCCTAGTGGAGACATATTTTTCCCCCCAAAGTCTCATAGTAAAAAGTACTTTTATTCACTGTAAAATCCTCCTGACACCTCCATCCTGGCAAAGTGTCGTCTGTCGGTCTCCTACGTGTTTTATTTACGAGCGATTACGTTGATAAAAGCCATATAAAAGCCAGCTGTGATTGCACTTCAAGATGGCTCCAAGATGAAGCCTCTTTCCCCCTATTTGACCAATCCAGTGTCGGTATCCTCTCGCCTACTCCATCCTCACAACGTGTCTTCTGTCAAGCCTTCTATATGTGTTTTATTTACGGGCGATTACATTGATAAATGCCACATAAAGTCAGCCGTGATTGCGCCTTGCAATGGCTCCAAGATAAAGTGTCTTCCTTCTGACTCCTGGCGAGGGTTGCATATTCATCTTCCTCGCGTTTTACTGCCCATCCACTGGACGCCGTCTCCTTCCCGCTTAATCTGCCTTCCATGTCTGAAAAAAATCCAGGGGCCAGGCCTCTATCCCTGTGCATTCTGGCCACCGTAAATCTGCCACGGCGCCACCGTAAAGCTGCCCTGGGACGTGACTCGGCAAATATTAAAGGGATGGTTGAGGATAAATAAACAAACAAAAAAAAATAGCGCTAAGGACAGGAGACCTCTGTGCAGACAAAATGCGGGGGGGGGGGGGGGGGGGGGGGCTTTGCTGCAGAAATATTTAGCACGGAGCATGGCGGGGGCTTAGCGGATGACATCATTTACTCATTTGGTAGGCTGCAGGTCGCGGTACCAGCGTGATAAGAAACTGTTACATAACCCATTTAGCCCCATGTTGCATCTTTTCAATGTCAATTAGCTGTTGACTGTGTGACAAGTCAACATTTATGCAGCTGATGTTGCTGTTAGTGATGACAGAGGCCGATATTTGCCTTTTTAAACGGATCAGCTGATGGTCTTTACTGCAGCTGTGTCCCAGTGTTTGCATAGCTAAATTATTCGCCGCCTGAGTCACGGGCAGCACGGTGGACCAGGGGTTAGTGCGTCTGCCTCACAATACGAAGGTGCTGAGTAGTCCTGGGTTCAATCCCAGGCTCGGCCCCCCAGCGTCCAAAATCCTGCTCGCGGGAAGTCCCAAGTTAAAAAAATAAATACATGTATTTATTTTTATTTTTATTTTTTTTATTTTATTTTTTAATTGGTCCTTACTAGTCCTTTTTCTATAGTCTCCTAGCCACTCAGGCAAATCATATTGTCTAAAAATGCATTTTACCATCGATAACGGGACATGCAGCAAGTCAATTAGTGCGCGAGGAATATATATGTATGAATACATATATATACTATATATATATATATATATATATAGTTCAATCCCAGGGTTCAATCCCAGGCTCGGGATCTTTCTGTGCGGGTGAGGTTCATGGCTGGTGAGGCACTGACTTCCTCACAGTCAGATTTACAAACATATGAACCCTAAAGAGTATCTTATTCACCATTTGATTGGCAGCAGTTAACGGGTT
Source organism: Entelurus aequoreus (assembly GCF_033978785.1). Lineage (NCBI taxonomy): Eukaryota > Metazoa > Chordata > Actinopteri > Syngnathiformes > Syngnathidae > Entelurus > Entelurus aequoreus. The sequence goes on from NC_084740.1 coordinate 63,829,800, forward strand.
CTGTTTAAAAGCTCATACCAGCATTCTTCCCTGCTTGGCACTCAGCATCAAGGGTTGGAATTGGGGGTTAAATCACCAAAAATGATTCCCGGGCGCGGCGCCGCTGCTGCCCACTGCTCCCCTCACCTCCCAGGGGGTGAGCAACGGGATGGGTCGAATGCAGAGGACAAATTTCACCACACCTAGTGTGTGTGTGACAATCATTGGTACTTTAAATTAATTTTAACTTTACACATACAAACTGTAGAAAAAGGCCCACGGCACATTCTAAAAATACTATTAAAATTAACAAAAACATAACAAAAGTGAAATAAAAAAGCTTAAAGGTGAAATGTAATTTAGAAAAAGTTGCAATGTTGACTAATAAAACAAAGCTGTTTTTTTTTTCTTTCAAACGGTCATTGCTCAAAACATAATATTGAATCAAAATCAATGTTATTATGAATTATTGACCTATCCAAGGTTCCGATTACTTCACATCAAATATTCCACTAAGAAAAATATTTTTGGTGAAAGATTTTGCATATTTTGTGTGTTTGCCATAAAAAACATGGTTTTGTTTGACAAAAAAAGGGCGGAAAACAAACAAACAAAAAAAACAACATAAAAAAAAAACTAAAACATTTTGAAATGAGGAATAGATCCGAAGTGGATGTAGACTCCAGAGATGTAAGCGTTAAATATAAAATGTATGTATGCCCTTGCACACCATTATCATCATTTCATGACCCAAGCAAAACACTTTTTACACTTTTATACTGAAATAAATACACCTACAACTTATTCAATAAAAACATAGAAAAAACTACCAGCAGTGGTAAAGTTTAGATCCATGAAGGAAAGAAGAAAGTGAATGAATGTTTATAACTGAATACATTTACATATGTATACACATTTGTTTTCTTTTGTGTTATCTTTTTTAATGAATTAAGTAACGTTTATGACAACCTTTTTCCAAAACACAATATAGAATGTGAGATATAACAGGATAATGCATACATTTGTCATTTGTTTTCAAAAAGCTTACAAAAAAGTGGGACCCCAAAAATTTACCATGGGACCCCATTTTTATGACTTGGTGGGGTCCCTGGGACCCCATTTTGAAAATTCCTAGCGCCAACACTGCTGTCAACAGAGGAGAAAAAATGCTTTATTTAAAAAAATATATTATTTATAAAGCAAGTTCCAGTATCATTGGCAAATTTTCACCTAGTCCCGGCCTTGGCACGCATATATGTGTCCTCTTTTTGGGATTTCAGAATATGGTCAGCTTACCTTCGGTGATAATATTATTTTAAAAAATGTAGTTTATTTGCTGCAATGGAGGATTATTGACTCAGGGGAGCATCTCCACACGGTGAATGGAGATACCGTTAGCCAGGTAATCATCCGGTCGGCGGACTGAGCATCGAAGATAAGAATCAATGTTTAAAAATGTGGCTGGCTCTGAGGGAATGTAGGACCTGGTTCCTATTGATACTTGATGCACAACCCTCGTGACGACTTGTTTCTGTCATGATCCGTGGCTCGGATCATGTTTTGGTATTTTCGGTTAGTTTTGGACTCCCTCAGTTCCTGTTTTGTGCACCCTTGAGTTTGTTTTAGTTACCATGGCTGGCTTCTTTCTGTTACTGCGGGATTCGCTCCCCTGGGATGCAAACGAACCACTCCGGACAGGACTTGCAGGTAGGAACATGATTTATTTTTGAAAATCAAAGAAGTACAAAAACAGAAAACAAGCCGAAGGAACAACGTGCCGATCGCACTCGAAGCTAAGGCTACCACTTAGCATAGACTAAAGACAAGCAATACTCACATAACAGGTGCATGAAGCAAACAAAGAAGCCAGGCCGACTGACCGGCAAAGACAGGCTTGAATAATGCCTCTGATTAGTGCTCGGGGAACAGGTAAGCGTCCCGAACACCAATCAGAGGCAGGTGAAAATAATAAGCAGCCATGGTAACTAAAACAAACTCAAGGGTGCACAAAACAGGAACTGAGGGAGTCCAAAACTAACCGAAAATACCAAAACTTGATCCGGGCCACGGATCATGACAGTTTTGATTTTCAAGCCATTTAAAAGGTTCAACATTTTTAGCGATGGGTTCTCCCATGAAAAACGGTTAGCTACGTTTTCCAGCATGTAATACTAAATAAATATAGTGCTTTATATCCCGATGAGTGCATTGCAATTCTATTAGGGCAAATAAGTCAAATATTATAGTTATATCTCACATTTAGCTTACCTAGCAGGAATGTTTGGTATGAACTCACTTGGACCCAATTAAGAAATTTCCAATTCCTACATTCCGAATGGCCATGAAGTGAAAACACGAGGGACAATCACATTAGTTCAAGTGTCTCTCGGTGCTCACTTCTATTCGCTCTCTCCGTCACCAGGCGCCTCCAAGGCCGATTGGCAATGCTATATCACACTTAAGCCAGCCGCACACAAGGACAGGCTGGTTCCAGTGTGCGGAACAAACCGCTGCTAGGGCACTGACCGATGGAAGACCTTCTGTACTTAATATACACAGTGTGACGGTACATGTATTCCGATTTTTTGGAGGAGTACGGTTGTACAGTGTTTACTTTCCAAAAAAAAGTTAGGTTATATTAAATGGAGACAAGTCAAGCACCAGGACCATTAGACCGCCCACAAGCTCATCGATTGGCTCTGCCGCTTTTTTGCCAGTTGGACTTGAGTTTGTGTTCGTGTGCCATTTTTAAGTTGTTAACATGCTAACAGTCTTTATCTAGCCATGGTGCCAAGGAGAAGCCTGCATATTCCGAAACTGCAAAAAAAACTTTCTTATACAACACATTGACTAATTTAGAGAGTAGAGTATATACACACCCTAATATACAGGTTAGAGTATACACACCCTAAAATACAGGGTAGAGTATATACACACAATAATATAGAGAGTAGAGTATATAAACACACTAATATAGATAGTAAAGTATATACACACACTAGTATAGAGAGTAGAGTATATAAACACACTAATATAGAGAGAAGAGTATATACACACACTAATATAGAGAGTAGAGTATATACACACCCTAATATACAGAGTAGACAGTGTTTCCCACACATTCATTTATTTGTGGCGGCCCGCCACAAAATAATTACGTCTGCCACAAATTTAAAAAAAAAAAAAAAAAAAAAAAAAAAAAAATATATATATATATATATATATATATATATATATATATATATATATATATATATATATATATATATATATAATATATATATATATATATAAATATATATATATATATATATATATATATATATATATATATTTTTTTTTTTTTTTTTTTTTTTCTGTCCAGATTCTCAGGCAAATCATATAGTTGATGTAGATGCCCATATAGGCTGTTCAGATTTACTTTACAAAAGAGAAGTGTAGGATACTTCTCTTGTTGCCTTATTTGTATTTGACCACCACTGTTTTCTGTTTATTTGTTACTGACTGTGGCAGGACACCTCTGCCTCTGTTTCACTTTATGTTGCTGGTAAATAATATGGTTGTAGTAGTAGGCTAAAGTTAAATTATTTAGTATGCACTAATTAAAGGGGCAGAGCTTTAAGAGACAATTTAGCTTTTATATTTTATAAGATATATTTTTTGTAAGAACCACAATTAATAAATATATTTTAGTGAATAACTTATTGTTCAAATCTGTATATAAATATGTACATAAAGTGTTGTAATTATATTGTAAAATGGATGGATGGATGGATGGATGGATGGATGGATGGATGGACGTTTAAAACAAAACTGTTATTATTAATTAGTAAGTATACATTTTTTGAGCCTTTGTAGAGAAAATCATATCATTGTAGTAAATTATGCAAATTACTCGATTTTGTCATGGTGACCACGCCCATAGCCACGCCCATAGCAACGCCCCCACCGCCACAGGTATCTTGGCAGTTTATGGGAAACACTGGCAAATGATAAATGATAAATGGCTTATACTTGTATAGCGCTTTTCTACCTTCAAGGTACTCAAAGCGCTTTTGACAGTATTTCCACATTCACCCATTCACACACACATTGACACACTGATGGCGGGAGCTGCCATGCAAGGCGCTAACCAGCAGCCATCAGGAGCAAGGGTGAAGTGTCTTGCCCAAGGACACAACGGACGTGACTAGGATGGTAGAAGGTGGGGATTGAACCCCAGTAACCAGCAGCCCTCCGATTACTGGCACAGCCACTCTACCAACTTTGCCACAGAGTATATACACACACTAATACAATGAGTGGCGTATATACACACATGAACATACATAGTACGGTATATACCAGGGGTGGGCAATTAATTTTCACCGGGGGCCGCATAAGCAACCCGAGCACTGCTGGAGGGCCACACGACAATATTTCAATTAAATTTTGCTCAATATTATTTTTTATATACCGTAAGATAAATAATAATGATGATAATAATAATAATAATTAATAATAATAATAATAATTTAATTTAACCTCACTTAACTTTATACAAAAGCAGATTGCTTTTGATGGTCACTTTATCCTGCATTGTCCAACATTTTTCCCCATCAGATTTGGACAACCATCTGTTGTTAAAAATAGTTTTTAATCATATTTATTTTATATTGTTTTTTATATTGGTTTTATATGTAATTGTTTTTTCTTTTTATTCAGTCATTGGTGGAGCTAAGGATAATATTTGAATATTGTTTTTAATATTGTTGTGCAGCACTTTGGAAACATTTTGTTGTTTAAATGTGCTATATAAATAAAGTGGATTGGATTGGATTGTCACACCTGCCAGCTTGTCCCATTTCAGTCCTAACATGTCCAAACACGCATTTACCTATGTGAACAAGTCATTACCTGTGGTTGTCTCTTTAATTGACTGCATGGCTGCCACCTACTCCGTGATTTGAAAGTCTGCAGTTATCCCACGTAAGAAGAAGAGCAGCTGGAGGTGTCACGTACATCGCAGCTCTCATCCAAAGCTAGCGAAAAACAGTCTAAGTCTCCGGGCATACAGCGCAACAGAGTCCAATAAGCACTCCTTAATAAACTCTCCGTCAGAAAACGCCTTACTTTTTCTGGCGCTTTTGTGAGAAATGACGAAACTTGTCCTGACGGCTGCATCTCTGGGGGTGTGAAATATGGCACAAAGTCCTTGTTGGGTTTGCAGTTTTACCATCAACGCATCAGCCTCCCTTGCGCGCGCTTCATCAGACACATTCCGGTATTTTCCCTCGTGTTTCTTCGTGTAGTGGCGATTAAAATGATATTCTTTAAACACAGCAAGCTGTGTACCACACATTAAGCACACGGCTTTACCATTAATTTATGTAAAGAAATACTTGCCAGTCCAAAACACGCCATTCGTCATCAACTTTTCTTTTTTTAGCATCTCATCACTTGTCGCTGTGCACCTGCACTCACAGGTTCCCCCCGGACATACGGCATAAATAACACATTTCAAAATAAAAGCAGCACAGTTGTATTGCGCGCACGACATAGATGTTTTTTAAACTTTATTTTGTAATTTGTTATTGCGCCGTTCAATTCACTCACAATCGCACACGCGCATACGTCCACACGGAAGTAATACAAATAACGCTTTTCAAAACAAAAGCAGCACCGTTGTATTGCACACTCGACATAGATACTTTTTGAAATTTATTTTGAAATTTTTGATTGGCCTCACGCGGGCCGGACAGGGATGCGCAAAGGGCCGGATGCGGCCCGCGGGCCGTACAATGCCCAGGTCTGGTATATACACACCCTAATATACAGAGTCAAGTATATACGCACCCTAATACACAGATCATAGTATATACACACCCTTATGTACAGAGTATATACACACACACCCTAATACACAGTGTAGAGTATACAGACACACTAATATACACAGTAGAGTATACTCACACAGAGTATATAAACACCCTAATATCAAGAGTAGAGTATACTGTATACAGAGTAGAGTATATACACACCGTAATATACAGATCATAGTATATACACTCCCTTATAAACAGAGTATATACACACCCACCCTAATACACAGTGTAGAGTATACAGACACACTAATATACACAGTAGAGTATACTCACAAAGAGTAGAGTATATAAACACCCTAATATCAAGAGTAGAGTATACTTTATACAGAGTAGAGTATATACACACCCAAATATACAGAGTATATACACACACTACTATGCAGGAGTAGAGTACTGTATACAGAGTAGTGTATACACACACCCTAATATACAGAGTATCAGTGGCGGGCTGTGTGTTTCCCACCTAGGCCTTCAGTAATGTCCGACTTCAATGATTACCTCTCAAAATACCATCATTGATGTCACCACATGACCATTGCTGGAGAAATACTATACAGAAACACATTTACGCAGTACTGGTCATTGTACATAACGGGTTATTTTCTGGCGCATTTAAAAAAATCAATAAACCCGCATCAGCAATCAAAACATATCTTATGTGGTACTGTCAAAATTAAAATGGCAAAGAACATATTAAACGTGAAAAAAATCAAGAAATAAAATATCTGAACTCACAATCTGTAGAACCCATTCGAGCTTCCGGGGTTGGCCGACATGGTCTCACAAGATGTAGCACACTACTTACTATACAGGAGTAGAGTACTGTATACAGAGTAGAGTATACACACACTACTATGCAGGAGTAGAGTACTGTATACAGCAGACCTGGGCAAATTAAGGCCCGGGGGCCACATGCGGCCCGTTGAGCTTTTCAATCTGGCCCGCCGGACATTCCCAAATAATTTTTTTCTAGATCTTTAAGATGGAAACTGTAGCTGCCATTATGATTTGCAGTTATGTTTTCTAATGACCGTAAGTCTTCAACTATACAAAGTATTTCAATGGTTGGTATCTGTGCTTATGAATGATATACCAGTTACTATGACAATCTAATTAGTTACTATGGTCATCTAATTAGTTACTATGGTAATCTACGTCACAGCAGCTCAGACTAGGCACCAAGCAGTGTGGGCGGGAAGCGTTTCCACAGACGCGGAAGGAGATTTTCACAACAAAGTTCTAAAGCTTAGTGATATATAGAATAGAATACAATAAAAAGTACTTTATTGATCCCTGGGGGGAATTCCGCAAATATCAGATGTATCAGATTGTAGGTGGGTTTATTTTGTACCCTTCGCGTTCATATTTCACTGATTGTTGCATTTTTGTTGCGTTTCACTTGATTGTAAAATATGTCGATCGAAAGGGGGTGTGACATACATATTTTGACGATATTCAGTGTTTTATCGTTCATAGAAAAATTTAAAATTCCATTACGTTTTTTAAGGCGGTCTGTCATAACGTTTTTAGCATTTAATCAGACATTATTGTATTAGAGTTCCTAAAAATAGATATACCGGCCCCCAGACACATTTTTTTCTCTAAATGTGGCCCCCGAGTCAAAATAATTGCCCAGGCCTGGTATACAGAGTAGTGTATACACACACTACTATACAGGAATAGAGTGCTGTATACAGAGTAGAGTATACACACACTACTATGCAGGAGTAGAGTACCGTATACAGAGTAGAGTATACACACACTACTATGCAGGAGTAGAGTACTGTATACAGAGTAGAGTATACACACACACTACTATGCAGCAGTAGAGTACCGTATACAGCAGGGGTGTCCAAACTTTTTCCACTGAGGGCCGCACACTGAAAAATCTAAGCAAGCGGGGGCCATTTTTATATTTTTTATTTAAAAATCCAATACAATAAATGTATAAAAAATATACATTTAGGCCTCCACTCAGGCTTGATCCCGGAAACCCCAAAGGGTTTTGGTCAAAAAAAAAAAATTAAAATTGTGTCATTATTCAGTAGTATTATTTGTATTATTATTCAAGGTTTACATCTTTAAATCAACATTAGGTCTATCTGTCAATATAAATGTTTTAAAGATTTAAGTTGTATGCTCTTTTTGTCAAAGAAAACCCAGTTTTTTATGGAAAAAGCACAAAATATGCAATATTTTCACCCAATAAAATTTTTAAGTGGAATATTTGAGATTATATAATAATTGAAACCTTAAAAAGGGGAATTTCTAACAACATTGATTTTAATTCATTATTATTTTTTGAGCAATGACACTTAAAAAAAAAATCACATCAAAATGATTGGGGATCCCAAAAAGGTTCTACTCATTCAAGTGTTAAAAAATACATTATACATTTTTTCTACTGTTTACTTTTAACACAATAATCTCGAGATCATCTTCAGATCTATCCGTCAATTATAAGTTTTATTGTTGTTTATGTTTTTTGTTTGTTCGTTCTAGGCCCTTCTTTAAAAAAAAACAGCTTAGTTTTTTTTATATGGTAAACACAAAATGTGCAACATTTTTCCCAAAGAATATCTCAAAGTAGAATATTTAATGTGACATCATTGGAGCCTTTGACATTGATTTTGAATCATTATTATTTATTTAAAGAAAGAAACAGCCTGCATGGCAGCTTTGTGTTATTAGAGTAAACATTGTAACATGTTCTTGTTACATTTCACCTGTTTGCTCTTTTATACCACTTTTTATGTTTTAAATTATTTTTAATCGCATTTTTAGAATGTGCCGTGGGGCCGTTAAAAAATGACCTGCGGACCGCAAATGGCCCCCGGGCCGCACTTTGGACACACTGGTATACAGAGTAGAGTATACACACATTACTATGCAGGAGTAGAGTGCTGTATACAGAGTAGTGTATACACACACTACTATGCAGGAGTAGAGTACTGTATACAGCAGGGGTCACCAACCTTTTTGAAACCAAGAGCTACTTCTTGGGTACTGATTAATGCGAAGGGCTACCAGTTTGATACACACTTAAATAAATTGCCGAAAATAGCCAATTCGCTCAATTTACCTTTAACTCTATGTTATTATTAATAATTAATAATATTTACACTTAATTGAACAGTTTAAAAGAGGAGAAAACACGAAAAAAATGACAATAAAATTTTGAAACATAATTTATCTTCAATTTCGACTCTTTAAAATTCAAAATTCAACCGAAAAAAAGAAGAGAAAAACTAGCTAATTCGAAACTTTTTGAAAAAATTAAAAAAAGAATTTATGGAACATCATTAGTCATTTTTCCTGACTAAGATTAATTTTAGAATTTTGATGACATGTTTTAAATAGGTTAAAATCCAATCTACACTTTGTTAGAATATATAACAAATTGGACCAAGCTATATTTCTAACAAAGACAAATCATTATTTCTTCTAGATTTTCCAGAACAAACATTTTAAAAGAAATTCAAAAGACTTTGAAATAAGATTTACATTTGATTCTACAGATTTTCTAGATTTGCCAGAATAATTTTTTGGAATTTTAATCATAATAAGTTTGAAGAAATATTTCACAAATATTCTTTGTCGAAAAAACAGAAGCTAAAATGAAGAATTAAATTAAAATGTATTTATTATTCTTTACAATAAAAAAAATAAATTTACTTGAACATTGATTTAAATTGTCAGGAAAGAAGAGGAAGGAATTTAAAAGGTAAAAAGGTATATGTGTTTAAAAATCCTAAAATCATTTTTAAGGTTGTATTTTGTCTCTAAAATTGTCTTTCTGAAAGTTATAAGAAGCAAAGTAAAAAAAAATAATGGATTTATTTAAACAAGTGAAGACCAAGTCTTTAAAATATTTTCTTGGATTTTCAAATTCTATTTGAGTTTTGTCTCTCTTAGAATTAAAAATGTCGGGCAAAGCGAGACCAGCTGGCTAGTAAATAAATAAAATTAAAAAAATAGAGGCAGCTCACTGGTAAGTGCTGCTATTTGAGCTATTTTTAGAACAGGCCAGCGGGCTACTCATCTGGTCCTTACGGGCTACCTGGTGCCCGCGGGCACCGCGTTGGTGACCCCTGGTATACAGAATAGTGTATACACACACTACTATGCAGGAGTAGAGTACTGTATACAGAGTAGTGTATTCACACACTACTATGCAGGAGTAGAGTACTGTATACAGAATAGTGTATACACACACTACTATGCAGGAGTAGAGTACTGTATACAGAGTAGTGTATACACACACTACTATGCAGGAGTAGAGTACTGTATACAGAGTATAGACACACTACAGGAAGCTTTGCATGAACAGTTTGCACAGCAGCCACATTTCGTCAGCGCAATCAAGACGGACGGCAAACAATCCAAACAGCAGAAGGTGGTGCAATGGTGCAGCCTGTTCATGTATGGCTGAGAGGCTGTCACTTTATCAACTGCAGCAATTTTTCACTCTTGATCAGCCAGCTGTGGAGCCTGGTCTACCTGCTCTGCACGGCCATCGTGAGCCGGGAGACAAAAAGCTTACCTGGCGGTGAATCCCGGTCTTTGTCTAGAAGACAATCACCGCCTTCTCATCCTCCCCCCCCCACCCCCACCCATCTGTCATCGTCTTTGCGGACCTCTCCATCTTGTGTGATCTGACTCCATTCACAAGAAAAGAGAGGCCATGAGCACGCCGGCTCGTGCCCAGAATGAAGCGTGCCGTACGGCGTGCCGATGCTCATGCATGAGCACGCCTGGCCTGTTTTGACACCGCCTCCCGAACATGTCGGAGAAGACAAACAACAGCGTCGGGCAGCGGACGCCTCTCCATGTGGCGCACTGGCTTACGCGTGGATACGCTCGGGCGCCATACGGGATCGCCATTGTTGACAAAACAGCACAGAGGCCATTCGCACGGACGGACATTCCCGCTGCTTTTGCGTTCCCCAGTAAAAAAAAAAAACCGCCGATGTCAAATCTGAACCCAGGGAGAGGATTTAGGGAAGTCCGTCATGTACCGGTGGAACAAATCCGCGAGTGGCTCTTACCTAGCTGCAGCTCCATGTTGTTAATCTTGTTTTCCGAAGGGAACAGGATCTTTGGAGGCTTGTCGGTCAAAGGGGCTGAAAAAGAAGACAGGAGACGGCGTTTAATACCGTGACAAAAATATTACAGCGGTGGCAAAATGTGGCGCTCATGTTCCTCAGGACCCGCTCGACCACGAACATGTTTTATCCCACCCGCGAGATGAGTTTGCCAAGTATAAAAATGAGCTGACATTTTTGAATGAAAGAAAATGTGTCCACTAGATGTCGCAACAGCAATTCCTTGTTTACCTTTTAGAGAGGGCGGAGCCAAAAGTGGCCACCTTTGAGACGTCTACACTGTAAAATACCCCAAATGAACGCCATCTAAAAATAGTGTAAACATATGATGAAATATATGTACAAATTTAAAAATAAATGTTACATTAGTAAGTTAATGAAGACATAATATTGAGAGAATAATAGTAGTAATATTAAAAACTAAGATAGAAAACACAATAAAATATTTTTTAAAAAAAACATCAGCGTTTAAGATGATCAGTAAAAAGCCTTAATAAAAAAGTGTGTCTTTAGCATTTTTTTTTTTACATTTCAACACTCTATGCCAGGTGGTCAAAAGTATTTGACCACCTGTTCTGACTCACATATGAACTTGAAGTGCCATCCCATTCCTAACCCATAGGGTTCAGTAAGACGTCGGTCCACCTTTTGCAGCTATTACAGCTTCAACTCTTCTGGGAAGGCTGTCCACAAGGTTACGGAGTGTGTTTTGTTAGAATAATTGTTTCTAAATAATCACAAAAACTTTGTATTACATTGAGTTCCTGACAAGATGACAAAAGCTGTCTTTGAAACCTATCAAGAGTAAGGCTCGTAAAACTCCACTGTGTAGGGGGGGGGGGGGAAGCAAGATGAAGGTGTTCTTGTTTTCTCTCATGTATGGTAATCAACAGAAATATATTGTTCTAACCCAAGGACTTCAAAGCGGAGAGAACCAAGGATCTGCCCAATTTCCAGACGACCTCTTCTTGAAGTATTTTATGAACCTCTTTTTGAAGTATTTTACGAACTCTCTTTGAACTATTTTATGGAATTCTTTTTGAACTATTCTGTAACCAAAGGCCACGCTGTTTACGACCCACTTCCCTCTGGAAGTGGAAGCGGTGGTCGGAGAAAGTCAAATAAAGAAGGAGGAGTGCAATCTTTTGGGAGAGCGTGCTGGAGACTGTGCAAGAGTACAGTGTGTCCAGGCGTTTCTCCTCAATTGAGTCCAAATTTAATTCTGTCTCTGTTTAATTCTTTGCCTCTTATATACAGAGTATACATATATATATATATATATATATATATATATATATATATATATATATATATATATATATATATATATATATATATATATATATATATATATATATATATATCAGTGGCGTGCCGTCACTAGAGGCAGGGGAGGCACGGCCTCACCTGCCATCATGGAAAGAAAAAAAAAGTAAAAAGAAAAAAAAAAAATTAAATTGTTATATGTATCCAGTGATTATACTAAAGTTATTTTCCATTTAACTTCACCAGTTTTAGATTATTTTTATTTTTATTTTTACATTTGCCATTCAAATACTGATCAGCAGCCAGTTGAGGCACGTCGCTGCGTTGTGCCTCAACATGGATTGTGTGCAATGACTCGGCTAACTGCTGGCCTGCTGTGCAGTGAGACCGTATTGCTATATGAATTATATTATACATTTCCATAGTTTAGTTAGCTGAGGTATATAATGTACAGTGTATTTTGTCAACAACTGTATGTGTGTAGCGTATTTCTTGTGCTGAGCGATCATAAAACTGGAGGCTCGTCTCATAACCCCGCCTCCTGGTGCCAAGCACCTCCGCCGCAGAATGCACCGCCCGACGGGAGCGCCACACCAACCAAAGCCCACACCCAAACCCTCCATGTGCAAGACCGAATCCACCCAAAAAAAAGTCACTTAACAAGAAGCCAAAAAGTGCAAAAACAACAATGCTCGCGCGGCGCACCGGAGGAGCCGTGAACAGGGACACAACATTAGGTACACCTGCAGACTACAGCGCGGATTTCATATTTCATTCATTCACAACTCCTCCAACATGAACACCACTGCTCCCGCACTTATAAGTAAAGGAAAGACCATAATAACGTTTTTTTTATTAAATGTGCTTTTTTGTGCTTGTAAGTGTAAAGTTAAAGTTAAGTATACCAATGATTGTCACACACACACTAGGTGTGGTGAAATTTGTCCTCTGCATTTGACCCATCCCTTGTTCACCCCCTGGGAGGTGAGGGGAGCAGTGGGCAGCAGCGGCGCCGTGCCTGGGAATAATTTTTGGTGATTTAACCCCCAATTCCAACCCTTGATGCTGAGTGCCAAGCAGGGAAGAATGCTGGTATGAGCTTTTAAACATAACCCGTTAACTGCTGCCAATCAAATGGTGAATAAGATACTCTTTAGGGTTCATTTGTAAATCTGACTGTGATGAAGTCAGTGCCTCACCCGACATGAACCTCACCGCACGCCACTGATATATATATATATATATATATATATATATATATATATATATATATATATATATATATATATATGTATGTGTGGGAAAAAAATCACAAGACTATTTCATCTCTACAGGCCTGTTTCATGAGGGGGTTTCCTCAATCCGCAGGAGAAAATCTCCTGAGGATTGAGGAAACCCCTCAAGAAACAGGCCTGTAGAGATGAAATAGTCTTGTGATTTTTTTCCCACACATACATATTACGCTCTACCACGGTATCGAGCACTATTTTTTGGATAATCTAATTAAGACATATATATATATATATATATATATATATATATATATATATATATATATATATATATATATATATATATATATATATATATATATATATATATATATATATATATATATATATATATATATATATATATATATATATACGTATGTATGAAATATGGCACACTTAAAATGATCAAGGATAATTTGTTTTGATTGATAATTTGTTTTGTTTTTTATGTTCTTATTAATAACAAATAATTTCTCTTTTTGCACAAACTCCTTGTAACCACAAAGTGACCACAACCGTCCTCTCCAAGAATGCTAAATCGTACTTCAAAGCTGCTGCTTCCCATCGTGGGAATAGCGAGCAACAAGCACTTCTTTATTGTTGTTAAAAGCAATTGTGTGTTCTGCGGATAAGGTCGCGCTATTAAAGGGCCGGGGGTTAAAATAATATAAAGAGCTCTTCGTGTATGTACAAGACTGAGCGCTTAGTGGCGGGAGAAACAAGGTTGAGTCTATGTTTGGACGCCGTTACGGTCACTCTGTCCGTTTGATGATATTGTAATGGTAAAGGTTTAGTTCATGTCCAACATGCTGCATATAGTTTCATTAAACAACATGTATACATTTGCATTATTCAACATGTCTGAGTAGGAGTAGGGGAAACAGCTTATTTTATAACACTTTATCTCTGCCTGTTTACTTCTTTTGTTTACATGAAACCATTTTCTAATAAGGAAAGAAATAATTAGGTGTAAAACTGCCGGAAATACCGATTAATACAAGTACATTTTATGGTAAATTATATCAGGTATCGGATAAATACTTTTCATGATTCTTAATTTCTTCTTTTTTTCGTTTTTTTCCCCATTGGAGCAAGTCAATTCCATGAGGGATATTTGGCTGAGTTAAACAAATACGAAACAAACATGCTTTGTATTGGACAGCAACAATTAGTACATTTACTGATTTTCAAAATGCCAAACTAACTAATTATAATACCGTATTTTTCGGACTATAAGTCACATTTTTTCATAGTTTGTGCGACTTATACTCAGGAGCGACTTATGTGTGAAATTATTAACACATTACCGTAAAATATCAAATAATATTATTTAGCTCCTGCGATGAGGTGGCGACTTGTCTAGGGTGTACACCGCCTTCCGCCCGAATGCAGCTGAGATAGGCTCCAGCACCCCCCGCCACCCCAAAAAGGGACAAGCGGTAGAAAATGGATGGATGGATTATTTAGCTCATTCACGTAAGAGACTAGACGTATAAGATTTCATGGGATTTAGCGATTAGGAGTGACAGATTGTTTGGTAAACGTATAGCATGTTCTATATGTTATAGTTATTTGAATGACTCTTACCATAATATGTTACGTTAACATACCAGGCACGTTCTCAGTTGGTTATTTATGCCTCATATAACGTACACTTATTCAGCCTGTTGTTCACTATTCTTTATTTATTTTAAATTGCCTTTCAAATGTCTATTCTTGGTGTTGGGTTTTATCAAATACATTTACCCAAAAAATGCGACTTATACTCCAGTGTGACTTATATGTTTTTTTCCTTCTTTATTATGCATTTTCGGCCGGTGCGACTTATACTCCGGATCGACTTACAGTCCGAAAAATACGGTACTCTAATATCACTTTTGCTGAATTGAAGTAAATGTAAGCTATTCAGGGTGAATGATATCAGGTGTTGGATAAATAATATTCATTTTCGGCTTTTCTCGTCGCAGCAAGTCAAACACAAGAGTGATTTTTGGCTTGGATTAACACTTTGGGAAAAAAAATAAATAAAAAATTCGGACAGCAAAAATTCATACTTTTGTATGTAATTATTTAAAGTTTTTGAAAAAAACAAATGCTGCTAATGTTGGAAATGCCGGAACGTGAAGCCAAACAAAATTATTTGTCATATCACTTTTGCTGGATTTAAAAAGGTAAGATAGACTCCAGTGACCCCCCGCGACCCCGAAAAGGACAAACGGTAGAAAATGGATGGATGGACGGATTGGGATAACTTGATCACAATATGAGCTACATTCATACTTGCCAACCCTTCCGGTTTTACCGGGAGACTCCCGGTATTCAGCGCCTCTCCCGATAACCTCCCGGCAGAAATGTTCTCCCGACAAACTCCCGGTATTCAGCCGGAGCTGGAGGCCACGCCCCCTCCAGCTCAATGCGGACCTGAGTGGGGACAGCCTGTTCTCACGTCCGCTTTCCCACAATATAAACAGCTTGCCTGCCCAATGACGTCATAACATCTACGGCTTTTAGAGAGTAGAGTGCACAACTGCGCACACAACAAGGAGACGAAGCAGAAGAACGAGGAAGTTACAGACATGGCGACGCCGTCGACGAGCAAGATGAAGAAATACGCTTGCAAGTTCCAAAACGAATGGAAACAAGAATTTCAGTTCATCCAGGACAGTTGGAAGGGGAAGGGGTATGTAATTATGTTGCCTGTACATTTTGTAGAACAGACTTCTCCATTGAACACGGTGGCCGAAATGATATACTCAGTCATGAACGGAGAAGTTAAACAGGACAATACTGCCATCTACTGGATAGCCTCCGGAACACTGAAATTCAAGTATTTATTTTATTTATATGTATAATAAAGTAAATATATATATATATATATATATATATATATATATATATATATATATATATATATATATATATATATATATATATATATATATATATATATATATATGAAATACTTGAGTTGGTGAATTCTAGCTGTAAATATACTGCCCTATTAACCACGCCCCGCCCCCAACCACGCCCCCCGCCCCACCCCCCACCCCCCACCTCCCGGTATCGGAGGTCTCAAGGTTGGCAAGTATGGCTACATTAAAAATATACACATGATTAAAACATCATTATGTAATAGATAGATATATAAACATTGTAAATGTAAGTAAATACAAGATATTCAGGGTAAATGATATCAGGTATCAGACAAATCATATTCAACATTCCTGTTTTCTTTATTTTTCGGCTTTTCCCGTCACAGCAAGTCAATCCCATGAGTGATATTTGGCTTTCTTTAACAAATGAGAAAACAACTAAAATTATGTTTTTTACTGCACTGTAACAAGTACTTTAGTATGCCCTTCCTCAAAGTTTTGGAGGAAAAAAAGGCTGATCGTGTTTGAAATGCCGTAATATGAAGCCAAACAGAATCAATTAATCCATCAATCAATCAATCAATGTTTACTTATATAGCCCTAAATCACGAGTGTCTCAAAGGGCTGCACAAGCCACAACGACATCCTCGGCTCAGATCCCACATCAGGGCAAGGAAAAACTCAACCCAATGGGACAATGAGAAACCTTGTAACCTTGGAAGCGATTTAAAAAGGCATTGTGATAATAACTTGATAATAGAGATGACCGATAATGGCTTTTTTGGCGATATCCGATATTCCGATATTGTCCAACTCTTAATTACCGATTCCTATATCAACCGATACCGATATATACAGTCGTGGAATTAACACATTATTATGCCTAATTTTGTTGTGATGCCCCGCTGGATGCATTAAACAATGTAACAAGGTTTTCCAAAATAAATCAACTCAAGTTATGGAAAAAAATGCCAACTGCCATATTTATTATTAAAAAAACTAAAAAAATTGCAAAAAAATGACTTTTAACAACGACTGGACCACAGAGTATGAACGTTCCGAGCAAGTGCTCGAGTCATTGTTTTCTAGCGAACCTTCGATGGACACTTTGATCCAGACACGCAACAATAATGGTTCAAATCCTGAGGAATGTTGTGTAATTTCTATATGTGTAAACATTTGTACTTTATTGTGTGAGTTAGGGATGTACTGTATACCGGTCCTGGGTATGACTCAAAACTGCATCCGGTGATGAGGCTTCAGTTCGGGAGTTGTGGAGTTTTGGGGAAGATGGAGTTACCCCTCAGTCATCATTGCTCCCAGGTCCACTCTGACCCCCGGGGTGGTAGTACCTGTCAAGGTCCCAGCTATGGGTTAAATAGCATTTCAAAGACCTCAACGGTGGAAGTGGGTTCACAGTGTGGCGCATATTTGTAACAGTGTTAAAGTTGTTTACACGGCCACCCTCAGTGTGACCTGTATGGCTGTTGACCAAGTATGCTTGCATTCACTTGTGTGTGTGAAAAGCCGTAGATATCATGTGATTGGGCCAGCACGCAAAAGCCGTGCCTTTAAGGTTTATTGGCGCTCTGTACTTCTCCCTACGTCCGTGTACACAGCGGCGTTTTAAAAAGTCATACATTTTACTTTTTGAAACCGATACCGATAATTTCCGATATTACATTTTAAAGCATTTATCGGCCGATAATATCGGCAGCCCGATATAATCGGACATCTCTACTTGATAACAATATGAGCTACATTAAAAGTATATACACATGATTAAAAAAATCATTATATAATAGATAGATACATGAATATTGTAAATAAATACAAGATATTCAGGGTAAATGATATCAGGTATCAGACAAATGATATTCAACAATCCTTTTTTCTTTGTTTTTCGGCTTTTCCCGTCACAGCAAGTCATTCCAATGGGTGATATTTGGCTTAATTTTACGTGGTATGCACTTCCTGTTGCGACCCTCCCGTTTTGTCCGCGCTTTAGCCTGTGGCCTTGTGGT
>NC_084740.1:63853184-63923184 GCF_033978785.1 Entelurus aequoreus
GTTCTATTTTGGGCCGAAGTAAAACAAAAAACAATCTGAAGTTGTCGTACAGTAGTTGTATCCATCCATCCATTTTCTACCGCTTGTCCCTTTCAGGGTCGCGGGGGGGTGCTGGAGCCTATCTCAGCTGCATTTGGGCGGAAGACGGGGTACACCCTGGACAAGTCGCCACCTCATCGCAGGGCCACACAGTAGTTGTATTTTTAAGTTATTCTGCCATGATTTTAGCTGTCTGGCCCATGTGGGAATAGATTTTCCTCCATGCTATAATAATAATAATAATAATAATATGATCATAATTAATAGATTTTCCCCATTTCCTCTGAGCTAAAATGCGGTTGACACCCCTGCTCTAAAGCCTATGATATTTTAACACGAAAACCTAAATGGGTACTTAAACCTATGGTACTCAAAGGTACTTTAAAACCAGTATGTGAACGCGAAGTGACAATTAAACACTGAATGTTCTTTTTTGAGATCCTTGGTGCACATTTTTGTGCGGTTCGTTTGCGTTCACACTAGTATTTTTGTGATGGGACAAGTAACGGACATAACCATAAGATAATTACTTGATTGGACAGTTTTAAATGACTTATTTTGTGACCTAATTCAAAGGATCTGCAAGAAAAGGTAATTGAACTGCATAAAACAGGAAAGGAGTATAAAAAGATATCCAAGGAATTGAGTATGCCAATCAGCAGTCTTCAAACCCATGATTAAGAAGTGGAAAATAAGGGATTCAGGTAGACCAGCAAAGATTTCAGCCACAACTGCCAGGAAAATTGTTTGAGATGCAAAGAAAAATCCACAAATAACGTCAGCTTAAATACAGGACTCTCTGAAAAATTGTGGTGTGGTTGTTTCAAGATGCAAAATAAGGAGGCACTTGAAGAAAAATGGGCTGCATGGTCGAGTGGCCAAAAAGTTCAATTTTGGTCTCATCACTCCAAATTACTTTGTTCCAGAAGTTTTGAGGCTTGTCTCTGTGCTGTTTGGCGTAATGTAAGCGGGATACTTTGTGACATTTGCGCAGAAATGGCTTTCTTCTGGCGACTCGACCATGCAGCCCATTTTTCTTCAAGTGCCTCCATATTGTGTGTCTTGAAACAGCCACACCACCATTTTTCAGAGTGTCCTGTATTTCAGCTGAACTTATTTGTGGATTTTTCTTTGCATCTCGAACAATTTTCCTGGCAGTTGTGGCTGAAATCTTTGCTGGTCTACCTGAATCCCTCATTTTCCACTTCTTAGTCAGCGTTTGAACACTGCTGATTGGCATACTCAATTCCTTGGATATCTTTTTATACCCCTTTCCTGTTTTATGCAGTTCAATTACCTTTTCTCGCAGATCCTTTGACAATTATTTTGCCTTCCCCATGACTCAGAATCCAGAAACATCTGCGCAGCACTGGATGAAAGATGCAATGGTCTGTCAGAAGCCCAGAAACTCCCTGGCCTTTTATACACACACATTAATTACAAACAAACATGTCACAGGTGAGGATTGGAACCTTGATTAGCCATTCAAACCTGTTTGTGTCAACTTTTGTGCAGTGGGACTGCGAGGACGCAACTTCCACACAAGTATAACGCGTTTCTCGGGCACAAGGAAATCTTGGGTTAGGCTTTGTTAATTGCGGGCTGTATGATTTGTGACTTTATTCATATGTAAAACGGACCAAACTCGCCACAGAATTAACAACAACAAGATTGATCGGCGCCTATACTAGCTGTATCACTACAGCAGTCACATTTTAGTCCGCTTGTTTGGTGCACACGAGGCTTCAAACGCACCAAAGTTCCATATAACTGATCGGGACATGGCAAGTGTGAACGCACATTTATTAGCGTCACGTAGACACAAAAATGAAAAATAATTGTGTGCCGGTGACATCATCGGGGACAGTGATGGAACCGGCTGACAGCAATGACGGGGGACGGATGCTTGATGCCTGGCGTCTGCGGGAGTTTAGCAGTCCTCGCAGGGTTTCTGCCTTCTCGCTGACGCTGATTGAAACGAGGCACGGAGAGGAGAAGGCAATTTTCTGGGAGTAAGGCGACAGTGCAGTCCTGAGAGGATGCGAATGTCCGCCGCCGCGGTGACTGCATAAGTATCACTCCCGTGTCCATTGGTATGCTCGCGCCAACCAGCTTCTCGGCTTGAAACTCGGACGGATGCCGCCTAAAGGAATGCTGACCATTTTAGGCTATTTAACCCCTCGGAACGTTTAACAAATGCATATTTAGACCAAATTTATGATTTCATTTACAATTTTCCCCCGGTTGGCTGCTCGGAAACAATTCACCTGGAAAGTCCACAGAGTTTTTCCGCCACAGTGCGCAAATAGGATTGTGGATGATTGATCACACCGCTTATGGCTCCGGAGTACTGCCCTTGTTTTTTTTTTTTTTTAGCATATAGTAGCTGCATGGGAGCAGGCACGCACTGAGCTCATGTACCTTTGCCCTTGCAGTCAGGGCCGGCCCTAGGCTTTTTGTGGCCCTAAACAAGATTTACTATGTGGCCCCATCTGGGTCTTTAATAATACTTGTGCAGCACGCTAGGGGACATAGGGCTGACTTCGGCCTACTGAGGTTTGCAATACAGTCGTCCCTCGCCACATAACGCTTGTAAAGACATGTTACTTCATGTCTAGAGGGCTTTCCTAAGGTCAAAAACTATAGTAAGAAACTTGTAAACAGGTATTTTGTATGCTCTATTAAAATATTCAATTAAAAATCCTACTTTCAATTAACAAGGGTTTATTGCCGGGGTGTCAAACGTACAACCCCGAGGGCCGGATCAGGCCCGTAAACAGGTTTTATCCGGCCTGCGGGATGAGTTTGCCAAGTATAAAAATGTACCTGAAATTTTTTGAATTAAAGAAGCTGCTGTTCTAAATGTGTCCACTGGATGTCACAATAGCAATTCTTTGTATCTTTGTAGATGATGCTACATATGTAAACAATAAACCACATGATGTTAGTGCACCAGTCGAGGAAAATGATCAAACTACATAAATAACATACTGTAATTTTTTTTATATCTTGATTGAAAATGAATATCAATGAGTTGACTGATGACCATTATCACATAATGTATTCAGAAAATATAAATAACGACGAATAAAGATGGAATACTATTAACCGCAACATGTAAGTGTAAAAAAAAACCATCAACAACATTATGATTTGTACATTTTCAAAATGTGCTTTTTCTATTTTTAAACAAAGAAGATAATCTGAAGTTATCTTTATTTTTAAGTCATCGTGCCGTGATTTTACCCACTTGGGAGTAGATTTTTCTCCATGTGGCCCCCCCATCTAAAATAAGTTCGACACCCCTGGTTTATTGAAATACTCTTGGAGCATAAGTGTGAGTATAGGAGACACAACCAACAAAAATGCAGTTCAAATACAATAGGAAGGGGAGTCATAAGACCCCATTTGTCGGGGTTTACCCGACACATGAAACATGATGAACTTCAGCCGCAAGATGGCAGCAGAGTGTTAAAGGCCTACTGAAACCCACTACTACCGACCACGCAGTCTGATAGTTTATATATTAATGATGAAATCTTAACATTGCAACACATGCCAATACGGCCGGGTTAACTTATAAAGTGCAATTTTAAACTTCCCAGGAAACTTCCGCTTGAAAACGTCGCGGTATGATGACGTATGCGTGTGACGTCACTAGGTCAAGGAAAGTGTTTGGACCCAATTCAAATACCTCTGTTTTCTTCGACAAAATTCCACAGTATTCTGGACATCTGTGTTGGTGAATCTTTTGCAATTTGTTTAATGGACAATGGAGACTGCAAATAAGAAAGTTGTAGGTGCGATCGGTGGAGCGGCGGACTACAGCAACACCAACACCAGGAGGTTGTGTTGTGTTTTGAGCAGGATAGCAGACGCACTACAGTGAGTACGCCCGCCGCCGCATCTAAGTTAGCTTCTGTTTTTTTAGCTTCGCCAAGCTGAATATTATTAATCGTGTATTTACATGTTCATGGTTTAATAGTATTTTTGATCTTCTGTCTATCCATCCAGTCAGGGTTTTTTTTTATTTAGTTTCTATCTGCATTTGAGACTGATGCTATCACGTTGGCTACGTAGCTAGGTTAGCTGCTATTTTTTTTTAGCTTCGAAAAGCTGAATATTATGAATCGTGTATTTACATGTTCATGGTTTAATAGTATTTTTGATCTTCTGTCTATCCATCCAGTCAGGGTTTTTTTTATTTAGTTTCTATCTGCATTTGAGACTGCTATGCTATCACGTTGGCTACATAGCTAGGATAGCTTCTATTTTTTTAGCTTCGAAAAGCTGAATATTATTAATCGTGTATTTACATGTTCATGGTTTAATAGTATTTTTGATCTTTTGTCTATCCATCCAGTCAGGGTTTTTTTTAATTTAGTTTCCATCTGCATTTGAGACTGCTATGCTATTACGTTGGCTACGTGGCAAGGTTAGCTTCTATTTTTTTTAGCTTCGAAAAGCTGAATATTATGAATCGTGTATTTACATGTTCATGGTTTAATAGTATTTTTGATCTTCTGTCTATCCATCCAGTCAGGGTTTTTTTTAATTTAGTTTCTATCTGCATTTGAGACTGCTATGCTATCACGTTGGCTACGTAGCAAGGTTAGCTTCTATTTTTTTTAGCTTCGAAAAGCTGAATATTATTAATCGTGTATTTACATGTTCATGGTTTAATAGTATTTTTGATCTTTTGTCTATCCATCCAGTCAGGTTTTTTTTTAAATTTAGTTTCTATCTGCATTTGAGACTGCTATGCTATCACGTTGGCTACGTAGCTAGGTTAGCTTCTATTTTTTTTTAGCTTCGAAAAGCTGAATATTATTAATCGTGTATTTACATGTTCATGGTTTAATAGTATTTTTGATCTTCTGTCTATCCATCCAGTCAGGGTTTTTTTTTAATTTAGTTTCTATCTGCATTTGAGACTGCTATGCTATCACGTTGGCTACGTAGCTAGGTTAGCTTCTATTTTTTTAGCTTCGAAAAGCTGAATATTATTAATCGTGTATTTACATGTTCATGGTTTAATAGTATTTTTGATCTTCTGTCTATCCATCCAGTCAGGGTTTTTTTTAAATTTAGTTTCTATCTGCATTTGAGACTGCTATGCTATCACGTTGGCTACGTTGCTAGGTTAGCTTCTATTTTTTTTAGCTTCGCAAAGCTGAATATTATTAATCGTGTATTTACATGTTCAGTCACTGTGAATGTCCATTTCGCGTTCTCGACTCTCATTTTCAAGAGGATATAGTATCCGAGGTGGTTTAAAATACAAATCTGTGATCTACAATAGAAAAAGGAGAGAGTGTGGAATCCAATGAGCCAGCTTGTACCTAAGTTACGGTCAGAGCGAAAAAAGATACGTCCATCACTGCCTCTCAAGTCCTTCACTGTAACGTTCCTCATCTACGAATCTTTCATCCTCGCTCAAATTAATGGGGTAATCGTCACTTTCTCGGTCCGAATCTCTCTCGCTCCATTGTAAACAATGGGGAATTGTGAGGAATACTAGCTCCTGTGACGTCACGCTACTTCCGGTACAGGCAAGGCTTTTTTTATCAGCGAGCAAAAGTTGCGAACTTTATCGTCGATTTTCTGTACTAAATCCTTTCAGCAAAAATATGGCAGTATCGCGAAATGATCAAGTATGACACATAGAATGGATCTGCTATTCCCGTTTAAATTAAAAAAAATCATTTCAGTAGGCCTTTAAACTGTGTTTTGTGGCGATTCCAACTGTGACCGCAGCGTCAGTTGCTATGTAGAGTTGCGCCTTCCATCATTTTCAGCAGACTGCATTGCCAAATGATGAACGGCCCAATTTCCTCTCAATGTGAATCTCCATGTGAATCCTTTCCTTACTTAAGTTTATAAATATATATTAAGAAATACTGTTATGTAAATATGTGTGTATACTATAAATAATCACATATGAACAATAAACAAAAAGAAAAAAATGTACAACTTAAAGGCCTACTGAAATGATTTTTTTAAATTTAAACGGGGATAGCAGATGCATTATATGTGTCATACTTGATCTTTTTGCGATATTGCCATATTTTTGCTGAAAGGATTTAGTAGAGAACAACGTCGATAAAGTTCGCAACTTTTGGTCTCTGATAAAAAAAAGCCTTGCCCCTACCGGAAGTAGCGTGACGTTGTCAGTTGTTCACTTCCTCATATTTTCCTATTGTTTTCAACGCAGCTAGAGCTATTCGGACAGAGAAAGCGACGATTATCCCATTAATTTGAGCGAGGATGAAAGATTTGTGGATGAGGAACGTTAGAGTGACGGACTAGAATGCAGTGAAATACATATCTTTTTTCGCTCTGACCGTAACTTAGGTACAAGCTGGCTCATTGGATTTCACACTCTCCTTTTTCTATTGTGGATCACGGATTTGTATTTTAAACCACCTCGGATACTATATCCTCTTGAAAATGAGAGTCGAGAACGCGAAATGGACATTCACAGTGACTTTTATCTCCAGGACAATACATCGAAGAAGCTCTTTAGCTACTGAGCTAATGTGATAGCATCTGTCTCAAATGCAGATAGAAACAAAAAATTAATAAATCCCTGACTGGAAGGATAGACAGAAGATCAACAATACTATTAAACCATGTACATGTAACTACACGGTTAATAATTCTCAGCCTGGCAAAGCTTAACAATGCTGCTGCTAACGACGCTAAGGCTAACTTAGCAACCGGACCTCACTATGATAAAAACATTAGCGCTCCACCTACGCCAGCCAGCCCTCATCTGCTCATCAACACCCGTGCTACCTGCGTTCCAGGGATCGACGGCGCGACGAAGGACTTCACCCCAGACGAAGGACTTCACCCCAACACCGATGCGGTTGGCGGCTAGCATCGGCTGGCGTGTCTGCTATCCAAGTAAGTCCTTCTTGTTGTGTTGCTACAGCCAGCCGCTAATACACCGATCCCACCTACAACTTTCTTCTTTGCAGTCTTCATTGTTCATTAAACAAATTGCAAAAGATTCACCAACACAGATGTCCAGAATACTGTGGAATTATGAAATGAAAACAGAGCTGTTTGTATTGGCTTCAATGGGGAAGCCATACCTCTGTTCTCCTGGCTACGTCACGTGCATGCGTCATCCTCCAAAGGCGTTTTCAACCGGAAGTTTAACGGGAAATTTAAAATTGCACTTTATAAGTTAACCCGGCCGTATTGGCATGTGTTGCAATGTTAAGATTTCATCATTGATATATAAACTATCAGACTGCGTGGTCGGTAGTAGTGGCTTTCAGTAGGCCTTTAAATATAGTTCAATCTAATGTGTTGACAATTTTTCCAACTGCATCAGTAAAGCCAATGCAAAACTGCTGTGCCGCATTGGCATTAATTGAAGAAGTAAACCAAACACAGTAAACGGGCCAAAACTCTAAAAAAACAAATGTTCTTTAGACAATATACCTTTAGGGAAAATGTTCGGCTACAATATAAACTTAAATATTAGGGTCATTTTAGAAATATAATCGTAAATATGTCCCAATGATGGCGTTAGAAGGGATGCTAAATTAGCAATTTTCTCAATGGGCTTTTGAATGAACATGGGTGCAATGCAGCTAAACCCAACTAAAACTACAACAAAGGACACATTTACTCATCGCTGAATAGAACTTGATCGAAAACAAAATATAAAATTGTATTCTGAGGTCTTTCAGTCCACAAGGAAACACTTGCAGAGCATGAAGACCACGTTGATGATCAGCTACTGAAGTGACGTGGCCCTCGCTAGTAGTTGTGGCCCTAAACAGGCCCATTGTGTTTATGCCAGGGGCCGGCCCTGATTGCAATCATCGGTTTTAGGCTGCGATCACGTCCAAAAATAAAATATACTGTTAAAGGGAGAGAGCAGGTTTGGGTTTCTATGTACAAACCCCAAAACCAGTGAAGTTGTCACGTTGTGTAAATTGTAAATAAAAACAGAATGCTTTGCAAATCCTTTTCAACTTATATTCAATTGAATAAACAGCAAAGACAATATATTTAACGTTCAAACTGGAAAACGTTATTTGTTGCAAATGTTAGCTCAGAATGTGATGCCTGCAACATGTTTCAAAAAAGCTGGCACAAGTGGCAAAAAAGACTGAGAAAGTTTATGAATGCTCATCAAACACTTATTTGGAACATCCCCCAGGTGAACAGGCTAATTGGGAACAGGTGGGTGCCATGATTGGGTATAAAAGCAGCTTCCATGAAAGGCTCAGTCATTCACAAACTAGGATGGGGCGAGGGTCACCACTTTGTCAACAAATGCATGAGCAAATTGTCCAACAGTTTAAGAACAACATTTCTCAACGCGCTATTGCAAGGAATTTAGGGATTTCACCTTCTACGGTCCGTAATATCATCAAAAAGTTCAGAGAATCTGGGGAAATCACTGCAGGTAAGCGATGATATTGCGGACCTTCGATCCATCAGGTGGTACTGCATCAAAAAGCGACATCAGTGTGTAAAGGATATCACCACATGGGCTCAGGAACACTTCAGAAAACCACTGTCAGTAACTACAGTTGGTCGCTACATCTGTAAGTACAAGTTAAAACTCTACTATGCAAAGCGAAAGCCATTTATCAACAACAGCACCCAGAAACGCTACCGACTTCGCTGGGCCCGAGCTCATCTAAGATGGACTAATGCAAAGTGAAAAAGTGTTCAGGGGTCTGACGAGTCCACATTTCAAATTGTTTTCGGAAACTGTGGACGTCGTGTCCTCCGGACCAAAGAGGAAAATAACCATCCGGATTGTTCTAGGCGCAAAGTTTAAAAGCCAGCATCTGTGATGGTATGGGGGTGTATTAATGCTCAAGGCATGGGTAACTTACACATCTGTGAAGGCACCATTAATGCTGAAAGGGACATACAGGTTTTGGAGCAACATATGTTGCCATCCACGCAACGTTGTCATGGACGCCCCTTCTTATTTCAGCAAGACGATGCCAAGCCACATGTTAAAACAGCGTGGCTTCATAGTAAAAGAGTGCAGGTACTAGACTGGCCTGCCTGTAGTCCAGACCTGTCTCCCATTGAAAATGTGTGGCGCATTATGAAGCCTAAAATACCACAACGGAGACCCCCGGACTGTTGAACAACTTAAGCTGTACATCAAGCAAGAATGGGAAAGAATTCCACCTGAAAAGCTTCAAAAATGTGTCGTCTCAGTTCCCAAACGTTTACTGAGTGTTGTTAAAAGGAAAGGCCAGTAATGTTAAGTTAATGATTATTTGCAAAAAAAAAAAAGGTTTCTCAGTTCGAAGATTAAAGGCCTACTGAAATGAATTTTTTTTATTTAAACGGGGATAGCAGATCTATTCTATGTGTCATACTTGATCATTTCGCGATATTGCCATATTTTTGCTGAAAGGATTTAGTATAGAACAACGACGATAAAGATTGCAACTTTTGGTATCTGATAAAAAAAAGGCTTGCCCCTACCGGAAGTAGCGTGACGTGGTCAGTTGAACATATACGCAAAGTTCCCTATTGTTTACAATGATGGCCGCATGAAGTGAGAGAGATTCGGACCGAGAAAGCGACAATTTCCCCATTAATTTGAGCGAGGATGAAAGATTTGTGGATGAGTAAAGTGCAAGTGAAGGACTAGTGGGGAGTTGAAGCTATTCAGATAGGGAAGATGCTGTGAGAGCCGGGGGTGACCTGATATTCAGCTGGGAATGACTACAACAGTAAATAAACACAAGACATATATATACTCTATTAGCCACAACACAACCAGGCTTATATTTAATATTCCACAAATTAATCCTGCATAAAAACACCTGCGTGTTTGTTACGCTAGCTCCTAGCTCCTCTGCTAGCTCCTAGCTCCATAGAACACGCCAATACAATTCAAACACCTGATCAACACACACAATCACTCAGCCCAAAAGACCGTTCACCTAACCCAAGGTTCATAAAGCTTATATATTTTTAAAAAGTTACGTACATACGCAAAAAAAAGTTGCGCACATACGGTCAAGCGATCAAATGTTTAGAAGCCAAAGCTGCATACTCACAGTAGCACGTCTGCGTCTTTGTCATCCAAATCAAAGTAATCCTGGTAAGAGTCTGTGTTGTCCCAGTTCTCTACAGGCGTCTGTGTATCGAAGTCAAAAGTCCTCCTGGTTAGAGTCTCTGTTATCCGAGTTCTTCCATCTTGACTGCATCTTTCGGGAATGTAAACAAAGAAGCGCCGGCTGTGTACTGTTGTTGCTGACTACGTTCGAAAAATACGTCCATTTCGCACCGACAACTTTCTTCTTTGCTTGCTCAGCTTCCTTCTCCATAATGCAATGAACATGATTGCAACAGTTTCACGAACACAGATGTCCAGAATACTGTGGAATTATGAAATGAAAACAGAGCTTTTTCGTATTGGCTTCAATGTGGAAGGCATACCCGTGTTCCCCGGGCTACGTCACGCGCATACGTCATCCTCAGAGGCGTTTCGAACCGGAAGTTTAGCGGCAAATTTAAAATGTCACTTTATAAGTTAACCCGGCCGTATTGGCATGTGTTATAATGTTAAGATTTCATCATTGATATATAAACTATCAGACTGCGTGGTCGGTAGTAGTGGGTTTCAGTAGGCCTTTAAGTATCTTGTCTTTGCATTGTTCTGTGTTACCATTTAAGTTCCAGTGAACCACACCGCACCAGAATTCACTTACAAGCATACACAGACCTATATTTTTTCTGTCCACTCGTTTGGTGCTGCGCAGGGTTCGGATGATCACGTTTACATTTAAAACAGAACATACGGATGAAGCGCACCGGCAGAGCAAACGTAGGTACAGTTTCCTTGCATTGAAGCGTACCTTCAGGCAAAGACAGCAGAAAGCATGCAGGCCTGACAAATACGTGAGGGAAAATGCTTTGATAGTGCTGCCTCTCTGCTCTGCTCTGTAAAAGTAGACTTCAGAAGCGTTACCTGACATCTCAACTGGCAGAAATAGCAGAAAATGTTCTTAAGCTACGTACTCAACACAGTTTGGAATATTTGAGTTACGTCACAGCAGCTGTCTAATCAAGTCCTCGTGTCCCTTACTGCGCGGCATTTTGGCTCCTGGACAAAACACCAATGTACACGCTCAACCTGAACCTGTGTGAATCCCATTTGGTTTTGATACGTTTGAACAATTTCCCCCGTGGATCATTAAAATGTGTCTAAGTCTAAGTGTGTGCGCCATTTTTTTGCCCAACTATTATAGTTTTTAAGTTATTACCGTTTCAATAATAATAACCAGCATAATCTCCCCAAAGGTGTTCCATTTGTTTGTACGGCAAACATCTTTGGCTTAACTATTATAGCATTTCAGTTAACGTATTATGATTTTATGTTATTACTAATCATAATTAAACCCCAACTAAGTCAAAATCTCCCCAACTTGTCCACAATTGTTTGT
Source organism: Entelurus aequoreus (assembly GCF_033978785.1). Taxonomy (NCBI): domain Eukaryota; kingdom Metazoa; phylum Chordata; class Actinopteri; order Syngnathiformes; family Syngnathidae; genus Entelurus; species Entelurus aequoreus. The sequence goes on from NC_084740.1 coordinate 63,864,674, forward strand.
GCTGCAAAATGTTTGGTATAATTATTATAGTTTTGTTTACGTTTTATGATTCACCTGTGTGAAGTTGGTCTAACTTTTATAACTTTTAAGTTATTAACGTTCATAGATTTATGTTATTAACGTGTAACTAACATTAATAACTAGACTTCACCTTGTCCAAACATGTTCCATTTGTTTGTGCTGCAAAATGTTTGGTCTAATTATTATTGCTTTTAAGTTGTTAATGTGTTACGATTTTATGTTATTACTGTGTAGTTAACATGTTACTAATCATAGCCTATCCCCAACTAAGTCAAAATATTCCCAAACGTGTCCCATTTGTTTGTGCTGCAAAATTTTTGGTTTAACTATTATAGTTTTAGCCTTTAAGTCAGGGGTCGGCAACCCAAAATGTTGAAAGAGCCATATTGGACCAAAAATACTAAAACAAATCTGTCTGGAGCCGCAAAAAATTAAAAGCCATATTACATACAGACAGTGTGTCATGAGATATAAATGTAATTAAGAGGACTTAAAGGAAACTAAATGAGCTCAAATATAGCTACAAATGAGGCATAATGATGCAATATGTACACATCGCTAGCCTAAATAGCATGTTAGCATCGATTAGCTTGCAGTCATGCAGTGACCAAATACGTCTGATTAGCACTCCACACAAGTCAATAACATCAACAAAACTCACCTCTGTGCACTCATGCACAACGTTAAAAGTGTGGTGGACAAAATGAGACAGAAAAAGTGGCATAAAACACGTCCTAGAATGTCGGAGAAAGTTATATCAATCAATACATGTAAACAGACTATACGGTGAGTTCAAGGACCGCCAAAATAAGTAGGACAAAACGGCGCTCGCCAAATACTCGAATCAGTGAAGCATGTTTAATATAACCAGTGTGCTTTATAACACTTAGGGAGGTTTGTGTCATGTTTGTCCTCCTACAGAAACCATACTAAAACAAAAAAATAGATTTTTTTCCCCCTCATCTTTTTCCATTCTTCATACATTTTTGAAAAATCTCCAGAGAGCCACTAGGGCGGCGCTAAAGAGCCGCATGCGGCTCTAGAGCCGCGGGTTGCCGACCCCCGCTTTAAGTTATTAACGTTTATGGTTTAATGTTATTAACGTGTAACTAACATATTACTAATCATAACTAGACTTCACCTTGTCCAAACGTGTTCCATTTGTTTGTGCTGCTAAATTTTTGGTGTAATTATTATAGATTTTAAGTTGACGTATTATGATGTAATGGTATTACCGTGTAATTAACGTCTTACTAATCATAACTAAATCCCAACTAGGTCAAAATCTCCCCAATCTTGTCCCATTTGTTTGTGCTGATACATTTTTGGTTTAACTATTACAGTTTTGTTAGTGTTTTGCAATTCACCTGTGCGAAGTTATTAACGTTTATGGTTTAATGTTATTAACGTGTAAATAAAGTATTACCAATCATAACTGGATTTCACATCGTCCAAACCTCCCCAAACGTGTTCCTTTATTTTGTGCTGCAACATTTTTGGTCTAATTATTATAGATTAAGTTATTAACATATTATGATTTTATGTTATTACTGTGTAATTAACGTGTTACTAATCATAACTAAATCCCAACTAAGTCAAAATATCCCCAAACCTGTCCCATTTGTGTGTGCTTCAAAATTTTTGTTTTAACTATTATAGTTTTAGCTTTTAAGTTATTAACGTTTATGGTTTAATGTTATTAACGTGTAACTAACATATTACTAATCATAACTAGACTTCACCTTGTCCAAATGTGTTCCATTTGTTTGTGCTGCAAAATTTTTGGTTTAATTATTATAGCTTTTAAGTTAACGTACAAACCCTGTTTCCATATGAGTTGGGGGATTGTGTTAGATGTAAATATAAACGGAATACAATGATTTGCAAATCATTTTCAACCCATATTCAGTTGAATATGCTACAAAGACAACATATTTGATGTTCAAACTGTTAAACATTTTTTGTTGTTGCAAATAATCATTAACTTTAGAATTTGATGCCAGCAACACGTGACAAAGAAGTTGGGAAAGGTGGCAATAAATACTGATAAAGTTGAGGAATGCTCATCAAACACTTATTTGGAACATCCCACAGGTGAACAGGCAAATTGGGAACAGGTGGGTGCCATGATTGGGTATAAAAGTAGATTCCATGAAATGCTCAGTCATTCACAAACAAGGATGGGGCGAGGGTCACCACTTTGTCAACAAATGCGTGAGCAAATTGTTGAACAGTTTAAGAAAAACCTTTCCCAACCAGCTATTGCAAGGAATTTAGGGATTTCACCATCTACGGTCTGTAATATCATCAAAGGGTTCAGAGAATCTGGAGAAATCACTGCACGTAAGCAGCTAAGCCCGTGACCTTCCATCCCTCAGGCTGTACTGCATCAACAAGCGACATCAGTGTGTAAAGGATATCACCACATGGGCTCAGGAACACTTCAGAAACCCACTGTCAGTAACTACAGTTTGTCGCTACATCTCTAAGTGCAAGTTAAAATTCTCCTATGCAAGGCGAAAACCGTTTATCAACAACACCCAGAAACCCCCAAATAAGTCAAAATCTCCCGAAACTCGTCCCATTTGTTTGTGCTGCAAAATTTTTGGTTAATTAATATAGTTTTGTTAACGTTTTGTGATTCACCTGTGTGAAGTTGGTCTTACTGTTATAGCTTTTAAGTTATTAACGTTCGTGGTTTTATGTTCCAATAAATGTCATTTTTACAATAACTCAGTTATGCGTCATCTCTTCAAGTCTGAGCTTCAAGAGGATGCAACGCCTGCCGCCCACACATCATACCCATTATGCAGCGTTCCTCGTTTATTGACACACTCAGCGAGGACTATGTTTAAGGTAAGTTGATGGAACATGTTTTAGTCGCAGGAGCAAGTACAATTGAGCAGTTTTAGGATGTGAGGAAATGTTTAAAATGAGTAAGCAGCCTGTCGTTAAGGAGGACAAAGATAATTCAGTTGTCAATGAAGCACTGGTGTAAGTCACGCCTCGTATGCTACAAAATGTTTTATGTGCAGTTGAAAAAAGTGCTGCTGCTGATTCTTCTTGTTGCTAGGCAGAACTTTATGAGGAGACATTTATCTCCTTATATGCAACCAAACAAAAAGATTTGCGAACCAAAATGATTATTTTCAAACAAAAAAAGTTTAGGTTGCAAACAATTTTTTTGTTTTCAAATATTTATATGTGGTGTTTTTATATTTTCAAACTAAAATAATTTGGTTGTAGACCATTTTATTTTATTTTATTTTTTCTAAACAAAGGTTTTGACTGCACAATCAGAAATATTTTTTATTTCTTTATATATATTTTCAGACAAAAACGTTTGACATGCAAATTCATATTTTGGTTGCAAATGATTTTTTTAGTCTACCAAAAATGTTTTGGTTGCAAATATTTTTTCTTTAGTGGCAAATTGGTTTTATGTTGAAAATATTTTTAAAAAAATTTTTTTTCCAAACTATTTTTTTTTTAACAAGCAAATCCTATTTTTGGTTCCAATGGGGATTTGTTTTGATAGCAAGTCTTTTTTTTATAATTTCAAACCAAAAAATTCAGGTTGCAAAACTTTGTTACAAATCCTTCTTTTGGTTATGATTCAATTTCAATCTTGTGGGCGGGGCCTACTCCGGACAATCTGTTTTTATTGGTCAGTCTCCGAGGAGGGTGTGGCCAATATATATATATATATATATATATATATATATATATATATTATATATATATATATATATATATATATATATATATATATATATATATATATATATATATATATATATATATTATTAATATTGTTTTTAAATTTCAAATCCATTTTTTGGTTTGCAAGTTTTTGTTTTGCTTCTGGTTGTCACTCTATTTTTTGTTTGGTTACACAAAAAGACATTTCTCTTCATAGAACTTGAGGGCCACAGAATAGTTTGTCTTCCAAAGCGTGATTAAAACCAGGAAGTACAAGTTGTGTATTATCACATGACTATAAACATGAAATAATTGTGTCAGGTTAATGACATCGATGCATTAGCATAGTCATTGATCTCTACTCTGTATAAAAATACATAATTAACACGAATCAACATTTGGCCACTTTTTCAAATGATTTTATTTATTGACAGTTTAGTATAGAGGAGTACTAACATTAAACAATAAGCTAGTTAAAAAGGTACAATATTGAATTGATTAATTACAATGTTTTCTTGTAATTGCCAATATTTTTTTAATTTATGACATATTTTAGGATTTAATGTATGTTTTTCTGTACCAATTTGTGTATTTTTTATTAAAAAAAGACTAATATTACATTCAATTTTGCATAATATTTTCCAATTGCTAATTAAAATGCTATCAAGTAGACATAAATTGATTCTGGATTAAATATCCATCCATCCATTTTCTACCGCTTGTCCCTTTCTGGGTCGCTTGGGGGGTGCTGGAGCCTCTCAATATGTTATGTCAAAATACACACACTTTATTGCCAAAAGTATTTGGCCACCCATCCAAATGATCAGAATCAGGTGTCCTATCACTTGGCACTTAGGCATGGAGACTGTTTCTACAAACATTTGTGAAAGAATGGGCCGCTCTCAGTGATTTCCAGTGTGGAACGGTCATAGGATGCCACCTGTGCAACAAATCCAGTCGTGCAATGTCCTCGCTCCTAAATATTCCAAAGTCAACTGATGGCTTTGTTATACGAAAAGTGAAGAGTTTGGGAACAACAGCAACTCAGCCACCAAGTGGTAGGCCACGTAAACTGACAGAGAGGGGTCAGCGGATGCTGAAGCGCATAGTGCAAAGACTTTCTGCACAGTCAGTTGCTACAGAGCTCCAAACTTCATGTGACCTTCCAATTAGCCCACGTACAGTACGCAGAGAGCTTCATGGAATGGGTTTCCATGGCCAAGCAGCTGCATCTAAGCCATACATCACCAAGTCCAATGGACAAGTCTGGGTTTGGAGGTTTCCAGGAGAACAGTATATTTCGGACTGCATTTCGGACTGTGAAATTTGGTGGAGGAGGAATTATGGTGCAGGGTTGTTATTCAGGAGTTGGGCTTGGCCCCTTAGTTCCAGTGAAAGGAACTTTGACTGCTCCAGGATACAAAAACATCTTGGACAATTCCATGCTCCCAACCTTGTGGGAACAGTTTGGAGCGGGCCCCTTCCTCTTCCAAGATGACTGTGCACCAGTGCACAAAGCAAGGTCCATAAAGACATGGATCACAGAGTCTGGTGTGGATGAACTTGACTGGCCTGCACAGAGTCCTGACCTGAACCCGATAGAACACCTGTGGGATGAATTAGAACGGAGACTGAGAGCCAGGCCTTCTCGACCAACATCAGTGTGTGACCTCACCAATGCGCTTTTGGAAGAATGGTGGAACATTCCTATAAACACACTCCGCAACCTTGTGGACAGCCTTCCCAGAAGAGTTGAAGCTGTAATAGCTGCAAAAGCTGGACCGACATCATATTGAACCCTATGGGTTAGGAATGGGATGGCACTTCAAGTTCATATGTGAGTCAAGGCAGGTGGCCATATACTTTTGGCAATAGAGTGTATTTAGGAAGCAGTTTTATTGGTTAAAAATCATTTAGGATCTGAATTATATTCAACATTTAACACGTTTTAGCTGCTGGTTGCAGCTTAGTAGTGCACTCCACTTCTAACAATGAACGGACAAGTCGAATAATGCCATCCCTCGCCTTTTTGAATTAAAAATAAAAGTACAAACACAAATAGACAGCTTTGCCAGAGAGCGCTCGTCTTCTCGTCTGCGGGGTATCTGTGACACATATGTGAAGATACAGTAGCACTGTAAGAAAAAAGCCCGAAAAAGAAATCCTTGAATGTAGCATACAGTCCTACAACAAAGGCGTTTGAAATCCGACACACGAGGGAAACGACTTAGTGGTGCTGTCTCTGAGCTTTTCTGCCATTGTGAGTGTGTGTGTGTGTGTGTGTGTGTTGCAGTGTGCACACTCATGCATGTAACCTTAATGTAATTTGGGATAGAAGGGCAGAGGAGGAATGTGCGAGAAGAGAAAGCATACGCTGCACATTTACAACGCGCACTGAGAAACACCCATGAAGAGACGCAGAACGGAGCTTGTGCGCTTTTAAGTTGAAATGTGTTTGAATTAATGAGAGGGTGTCACGTGAATTATGACCACTGACAAGTTGGCTGGAATGTATGGAAATAAATACAAAGTAAATAAAGGAGGCCACAAAGGAGAGCAACATAAGTGGGGCCACAGTTGTAATGCACTTTTCCACCACTTGTGGCAGTAATAACTGAGTGACGCAAGAGTCCCATGTAAAGAGAGTATAGCCAACTAAACAACAGGCGCCATGTTTGCTACCAAGGACGTGTGCGGCTGTGCCTGGATGCATGCAGTGGCTGTCGTTTTGAAGAGAGTTTTCCTGACAAAATAAACCAAAGTAATACGTCTAAATATAGTTCATAACATACACCAGCTCATAAACTTACAATACAACATGCTTTTATTTTGTCAAAGTATAATTTTGCATTCACACTCCGCTGCCTTATTCCTGCAGTGTTTAGTGACCATCAGGCACTCTAAATAAAAGTACAAAATAGACAGAATAAACCAAAATAATACGTCTAAATCTAGTTCGAAACAAGCTCCAGCTAATAAACTTACAATAAAACATGCTTTTATTTTGTCAAGTGCCTAATTCCTGCAGTGTTTAGTGACCATCAGGCACTCTAAGTAAACGTACAAAATAGACAGAATAATCCAAAATAATACGTTTAAATATTGTTCAAAACATAAACCAGCTTATAAACTTACAATAAAACATGCTTTTATTTTGTCAAAGTATAATTTTGCATTCACACTCTGCTGCCTAATTCCTGCAGTGTTTAGTGACCATCAGGCACTCTAAGTAAACATACAAAATAGACAAAATAAACCAAAATAATAGGTTTAAATATAGTTCAAAACATACTCCAGCTAAAAAACTTACAATAAAACATGCTTTTATTTTGTCAAAGTATAATTTTGCAACCGCACTCTGCTGCCTAATTCCTGCAGTGTTTAGTGACCATCAGGCACTCTAAATAAACGTACAAATTAGACAGAATAAACCAAATTAATACATCTAAATATATTTCAAAACATACTCCAGCTAAAAAACTTACGATAAAACATGCTTTTATTTTGTCAAAGTATAATTTTGCATCCACACTCTGCTGCCTTAGTCCTGCAGTGTTTAGTGACCATCCGGCACTATAAATAAACGTACAAAATAGAAAGAATAAAGCAAATAATACGTCTAAACATAATTCGAAACATACTACAGCTAAAAATCTTACAATAAAACATGCTTTTATTTTGTCAAAGTATAATTTTGCATCCACACTCTACTGCCTTATTCCTGCAGTGTTTAGTGACCAGCGGACACTCTAAGTAAACGTACAAAATAGACAGAATAAACCAAAATAATACATTTAAATATTGTTCAAAACATAAACCAGCTTATAAACTTACAATAAAACATGCTTTTATTTTGTCAAAGTATAATTTTGCATCCGCACTCTGCTGCCTTATACCTCCAGTGTTTAGTGACCAGCAGGCACTCTAAATAAACATACAAATTAGACAGAATAAACCAAAATAATACGTCTAAACATAGTTAGAAACATACTACATCTAAAAAACTTACAATAAAACATGCTTTTAATTTGTCAAAGTAAAATTTTGCATCTGCACTCTGCTGCCTAATTCCTGCAGTGTTTAGTGACCATCAGGCACTCTAAATAAACGTACAAATTAGACAGAATAAACCAAATTAATACATCTAAATATATTTCAAAACATACTCCAGCTAAAAAACTTACGATAAAACATGCTTTTATTTTGTCAAAGTATAATTTTGCATCCACACTCTGCTGCCTTATTCCTGCAGTGTTTAGTGACCATCAGGCACTATAAATAAACGTACAAAATAGAAAGAATAAAGCAAATAATACGTCTAAACATAATTCGAAACATACTACATCTAAAAATCTTACAATAAAACATGCTTTTATTTTGTCAAAGTATAATTTTGCATCCACACTCTGCTGCCTTATTCCTGCAGTGTTTAGTGACCAGCGGACACTCTAAGTAAACGTACAAAATAGACAGAATAAACCAAAATAATACGTTTAAATATTGTTCAAAACATAAACCAGTTTATAAACTTACAATAAAACATGCTTTTATTTTGTCAAAGTATAATTTTGCATCCACACTCTGCTGCCTTATTCCTCCAGTGTTTAGTGACCAGCAGGCACTCTAAATAAACGTACAAATTAGACAGAATAAACCAAAATAATACGTCTAAACATAGTTAGAAACATAATACATCTAAAAAACTTACAATAAAACATGCTTTTAATTTGTCAAAGTATAATTTTGCATCCGCACTCTGCTGCCTAATTCCTGCAGTGTTTAGTGACCAGCAGACACTCTAAGTAAACGTACAAAATAGACAGAATAATCCAAAATAATACGTTTAAATATTGTTCAAAACATAAACCAGTTTATAAACTTACAATAAAACATGCTTTTATTTTGTCAAAGTATAATTTTGCATCCACACTCCGCTGCCTTATTCCTCCAGTGTTTAGTGACCAGCAGGCACTCTAAATAAACGTACAAATTAGACAGAATAAACCAAAATAATAAGTCTAAACATAGTTAGAAACATACTACATCTAAAAAACTTACAATAAAACATGCTTTTAATTTGTCAAAGGAAAATTTTGCATCCGCACTCTGCTGCCTTATTCCTGCAGTGTTTAGTGACCATCAGGCACTCTAAATAAACGTACAAATTAGACAGAATAAACCAAATTAATACATCTAAATATATTTCAAAACATACTCCAGCTAAAAAACTTACAATAAAACATGCTTTTATTTTGTCAAAGTATAATTTTGCATTTACACTCTGCTGCCTTATTCCTGCAGTGTTTAGTGACCAGCAGGCACTCTAAATAAACGTACAAAATAGAAAGAATAAAGCAAATAATACGTCTAAACATAATTCGAAACATACTACATCTAAAAATCTTACAATAAAACATGCTTTTATTTTGTCAAAGTATAATTTTGCATCCACACTCTACTGCCTTATTCCTGCAGTGTTTAGTGACCAGCAGACACTCTAAGTAAACGTACAAAATAGACAGAATAATCCAAAATAATACGTTTAAATATTGTTCAAAACATAAACCAGCTTATAAACTTACAATAAAACATGCTTTTATTTTGTCAAAGTATAATTTTGCATCCACACTCCGCTGCCTTATTCCTCCAGTGTTTAGTGACCAGCAGGCACTCTAAATAAACGTACAAATTAGACAGACTAAACCAAAATAATACGTCTAAACATAGTTAGAAACATACTACATCTAAAAAACTTACAATAAAACATGCTTTTAATTTGTCAAAGTATAATTTTGCATCCGCACTCTGCTGCCTAATTCCTGCAGTGTTTAGTGACCATCAGGCACTCTAAATAAACGTACAAATTAGACAGAATAAACCAAATTAATACATCTAAATATATTTCAAAACATACTCCAGCTAAAAAACTTACGATAAAACATGCTTTTATTTTGTCAAAGTATAATTTTGCATTTACACTCTGCTGCCTTATTCCTGCAGTGTTTAGTGACCAGCAGGCACTCTAAATAAACGTACAAAATAGAAAGAATAAAGCAAATAATACGTCTAAACATAATTCGAAACATACTACATCTAAAAATCTTACAATAAAACATGCTTTTATTTTGTCAAAGTATAATTTTGCATCCACACTCTACTGCCTTATTCCTGCAGTGTTTAGTGACCAGCAGACACTCTAAGTAAACGTACAAAATAGACAGAATAATCCAAAATAATACGTTTAAATATTGTTCAAAACATAAACCAGTTTATAAACTTACAATAAAACATGCTTTTATTTTGTCAAAGTATAATTTTGCATCCACACTCCGCTGCCTTATTCCTCCAGTGTTTAGTGACCATCAGGCACTCTAAATAAACGTACAAATTAGACAAAATAAACCAAAACAATACGTCTAAACATAATTAGAAACATACTACATCTAAAAAACTTACAATAAAACATGCTTTTAATTTGTCAAAGTATAATTTTGCATCCGCACTCTGCTGCCTAATTCCTGCAGTGTTTAGTGACCAGCAGGCACTCTAAATAAACGTACAAATTAGACAGAATAAACCAAATTAATACATCTAAATATATTTCAAAACATACTCCAGCTAAAAAACTTACAATAAAACATGCTTTTATTTTGTCAAAGTATAATTTTGCATCCACACTCCGCTGCCTTATTCCTCCAGTGTTTAGTGACCATCAGGCACTATAAATAAACGTACAAAATAGAAAGAATAAAGCAAATAATACATCTAAACATAATTCGAAACATACTACATCTAAAAATCTTACAATAAAACATGCTTTTATTTTGTCAAAGTATAATTTTGCATCCACACTCTGCTGCCTTATTCCTGTAGTGTTTAGTGACCAGCGGACACTCTAAGTAAACGTACAAAATAGACAGAATAAACCAAAATAATATGTTTAAATATTGTTCAAAACATAAACCAGTTTATAAACTTACAATAAAACATGCTTTTATTTTGTCAAAGTATAATTTTGCATCCACACTCTGCTGCCTTATTCCTCCAGTGTTTAGTGACCAGCAGGCACTCTAAATAAACGTACAAATTAGACAGAATAAACCAAAATAATACGTCTAAACATAGTTAGAAACATACTACATCTAAAAAACTTACGATAAAACATGCTTTTAATTTGTCAAAGTATAATTTTGCATCTGCACTCTGCTGCCTAATTCCTGCAGTGTTTAGTGACCAGCAGGCACTCTGAATAAACGTACAAAATAGACTGAATAAACCAAAATAGTACATTTAAATGTACTTCAAAACATACACCATCTTATAATCTTACAATAAAACATGCTTTTATTTTGTCAAAGTATAATTTTGCATCCGCACTCTGCTGCCTGGTTCCTGCAGTGTTTAGTGACCATCAGGCACTCTAAATAAACGTACAAAATAGACACAACAAGAACAAAACAAAAAAAGATTACCCTCATTTTGCCAACATCTTCACTAGCTTTGGACCAACAATCACAAATAAATTATGATTTTTCCCATTATTTCTGCACAATAACTCAGATATGGTAACACTGGCGAGCAGTAGAGAATATGGAGTGTTTTCTTTGGTCCAGAACATGTTTTGCTTTATTCATTATTGACGTTTTTCTTGCCACTTTTTGCTGTATATTTTCAATATGAGATTTCCAGTTCATTCTCTCATCTATTATTACACCCACAATTATTCTTCTTTTTCAAAGTCTTTTCAATTATTTTGTATTTGAGTTTGACTTTCTCTTCTGCTGTCACCGAATTACATTATTTTAGTATTACTGAGATTCAAAGAGTCTGTTTTTGTCAAATCCTCTTTTTAATTTTGTTCATTTCTTCCGTCATTATTTGTATTAGCTTCTGTGTGTTCTCTCCCGAACAAAACGCAGACGTACCTTCGCACAAGACGCTGTAATCGGTAGCTCTCTGGTGTTGATGGCGAATCTCCACTTCCCCTACTTGTCTTCTTTCTGGGTTGCGGAGAAAGCGATGCAAAATCTTCCCACAATTCTCAGCGCCATTATGCACAACAGGTGCAGACGGAAGCGCCACAAACAGAGCATCAGCACAAACTTGGTAGCAGTCATGGCACCCTGTAGTCATGTGACCAATCATGTAGGACAGGGGTCGGCAACCCAAAATGTTGAAAGAGCCATATTGGAACACTAATACAACAAACAAATCTGTCTGGAGACGCAAAAAATGAAAAGCTTTCTATAAGTGTTATAATGAAGGCAACACAATATGTAAGTGTCTATATTAGCTATAATAGCCTACTATCAAAATGACTTTAAAAGTCTTATATAAGTGTTATAATGAAGGCAACACATGATGTAAGTGTCTATATTAGCTATAATAGCCAGTCTTATATACAGTAAGGGTTATAATGAAGGCAACACATGATGTGTCTATATTAGCTTTAACAGCCTACTATCAAAATGACTTTAAAAGTCTTATATAAGTGTTATAATGAAGGCAACACATGATGTAAGTGTCTATATTAGCTATAATAGCCAGTCTTATATACAGTAAGTGTTATAATGAAGGCAACACATGATGTGTCTATATTAGCTATAACAGCCTACTATCAAAATGACTTTAAAAGTCTTATATAAGTGTTATAATGAAGGCAACACATGATGTGTCTATATTAGCTATAACAGCCTACTATCAAAATGACTTTAAAAGTCTTATATAAGTGTTATAATGAAGGCAACACATGATGTGTCTATATTAGCTATAACAGCCTACTATCAAAATGACTTTAAAAGTCTTATATAAGTGTTATAATGAAGGCAACACATGATGTGTCTATATTAGCTATAACAGCCTACTATCAAAATGACTTTAAAAGTCTTATATAAGTGTTATAATGAAGGCAACACATGATGTAAGTGTCTATATTAGCTATAATAGCCAGTCTTATATACAGTAAGTGTTATAATGAAGGCAACACATGATGTGTCTATATTAGCTATAACAGCCTACTATCAAAATGACTTTAAAAGTCTTATATAAGTGTTATAATGAAGGCAACACATGATGTGTCTATATTAGCTATAACAGCCTACTATCAAAATGACTTTAAAAGTCTTATATAAGTGTTATAATGAAGGCAACACATGATGTGTCTATATTAGCTATAACAGCCTACTATCAAAATGACTTTAAAAGTCTTATATAAGTGTTATAATGAAGGCAACACATGATGTGTCTATATTAGCTATAACAGCCTACTATCAAAATGACTTTAAAAGTCTTATATAAGTGTTATAATGAAGGCAACACATGATGTAAGTGTCTATATTAGCTATAATAGCCAGTCTTATATACAGTAAGTGTTATAATGAAGGCAACACATGATGTGTCTATATTAGCTATAACAGCCTACTATCAAAATTACTTTAAAAGTCTTATATACAGGACTGTCTCAGAAAATTAGAATATTGTGACCAAGTCCTTTATTTTCCGTAATGCAACTAAAAACATGGAAATGTCATACATTCTGGATTCATTACACATCAACTGAAATATTGCAAGCCTTTGTTATTTTAATATTGCTGATTATGGCATATAGTTTAAGAAAACTCAAAAATCCCATCTCAAAAAATTAGAATATTTCCTCAGACCAAGTAAAAAATAAAGATTTATAACAGCAAATCAAAATCAAACATTTGAAAATGTCAATTAATACACTCAGTACTTGGTTGGGAATCCTTTTGCACGGATTACTGCATCAATGCGGCGCGGCATGGAGGCAATCAGCCTGTGGCATTGCTGAGGTGTTATGGATGCTACAATAGCGGTCTTTAGCTCATTTGCATTATTGGGTCTGGTGTCTCTCAGCTTCTTCTTCACAATACCCCACAAATTCTCTACGGGGTTCAGGTCAGGGGAGTTGGCAGGCCACTCGAGGACAGTAATGCCATGGTCAGTTCACCAGTTACTGGCGGTTTTTACCATGTTTTTAGTTGCATTACAGAAAATAAAGGACTTTATCACAATATTCTAATTTTCTGAGACAGTCCTGTAAGTGTTATGATGAAGGCAACACATGATGTAAGTGTCTATATTAGCTATATTAGCCTACTATCAAAATGACTTTAAAAGTCTTATATAAGTGTTATAATGAAGTCAACATGTGATGTAAGTGTTTATATTAGCCTACTATCAAAGTGACTATGTGTTGCAGGCTGACAAAAATCTTTGTTGACAGAAATGTTGAAATGTAATATTTATTCTACCCATTTTTGCAACATTGGAAAACATTAGTAAAATGGAGTTATCTCACAGGATGAGATAACTCCTCTAAATGACTGTCTTAGAATGGCCAAAGGTATAAATGTGTGTGTCCAAGTTAAAGGAAATGGCAGGCTGTCTTCTTCGAATGGATTTATAACAATCTATGCAAGCTGGGTAGCGTTTGCTGTGGTCTGGAACAACATGGCACACAAACCACTATCAAAATGCAGCCAATATTACATACAGATAATGCGCCTTAAAATCCGGTGTGCCCTATGGTCCGGAAAATACGGAACATGTATTACATGTTTTTTCGCCTTTTTTTAATAATTTTTTTTTATACATGAGTGACGCCAGAGTCGTGTATAAAGAGAGTATGGCCAACTAAACAACAGGTGCCATGTTTGCTACCAAGGACGTGTGCGGATGTGCCCGGATGCATGCAAATGCGGTCATTTTGATGTGACTTTTCCTGACAAGATAAACCAAAAATGAGTCTATATATAGCTCTAATCCTACTCCAGCTCATCGACTTACAATAAAGCATGCTTTTATTTTGTCAAAGTATAAATGTGCATCCCTACTTAAAGTCTATATAGTTATACATCTAGGGAAGTGGTTCTCACACTTTTTTCACCAAGTACCACCTCAGAAAACACTTGCCTCTCCAAGTACCCCCATGACGACCAACATTTAAATACAGTAGCGTAGTAGGCCTAAAAGTTCATTAAAATCATTTAACAAATGGGCACTGTAACATTGCACACAGTCTAAAGCAGTTTTTTTCAACCTTTTTTGTTGGAATTGGGGGTTAAATCACCAAAAATGATTCCCTGGCGCGGCCACCGCTGCTGCCCACTGCTCCCCTCACCTCCCAGGGGGTGAACAAGGGGATGGGTCGAATGCAGAGGACACATTTCACCACACCCAGTGTGTGTGACAATCATTGCTACTTTAACTTAACTTAACTTTTGAGCCAGGGCACAGACGCCGTCTTTGCTCCACAGTAAGTCTTTGCTGTCGTCCAGCATTCTGTTATTGTTTACCGTATTTTTCGGATTATAAGTCGCAGTTTTTTTTCATAGTTTGGTCGGGGGTGCGACATATACTCCGGAGCGACTTATGTTTGAAATGATTAACACATTACCGTAAAATATCAAATAATATTATTTATCTCATTCGCGTAAGAGACGAAGCAAATGTCAGCAATCGTCACACACACGTCAACCGAAAATAATTCGGCGGGGGAGGGTCATGGCAGAAGTGCATTGTGGGTCATGGGATGCTAACTGCTACTTTGTCCGTAGCTATTAAAATGGATCATTTCTACATTGGCGGTAACTTATTAAAAACTGAGAAGGGCTGAACTAAAATGGCACCGAAAAGGAAATCATATACTGCAGATTACAAGCCGGACGTAGTGAAATATGCAGCAGAAAACGGCGATCGAGCAGCGGAAAGAAAGGAAGCGGCGCATACCAGAGGCGACACCGAGGAGGAAGATTTCATGGGATTTAGCGATTAGGAGTGACAGATCGTTTGGTAAACAATCTGTTATAGTTATTTGAATGACTCTTACCATAATATGTTACGTTAACATACCAGGCACGTTCTCAGTTGGTTATTTATGCGTCATATAACGCAGTGGTCCCCAACCACCGGGCCGCACAAGAAATTAAAAAAATAATAATAAAATACATTTTTTTTATTAAATCAACATAAAAAACACAATATATACATTATATATCAATATAGATCAATACAGTCTGCAGGGATACAGTCCGTAAGCACACGTTTGTATTTCCTTATGGAAAAAAAAAAAAAAAAAAAAAATTCCCCCCCCCCCCCCGGTCCGTGGGACACATTTTCAAGCGTTGACCGGTCCGCAGCTACAAAAAAGGTTGGGGACCACTGATATAACGTACACTTATTCAGCCTGTTGTTCACTATTCTTTATTTTTTTTAAATTGCCTTTCAAATGTCTATTCTTGGCGTTGGGTTTTATCAAATAAACTTCCCCCAAAAAATGAGACTTATACTCGAGTGCGACGTACATATATATATATGTTTTTTTCCTTCTTTATTATGCATTTTCGGCCGGTGCGACGTATACTCCGGAGGGACTTATAATCCGAAAAATACGGTACTTTGTAGCCAGTTCAGTTTTACTTTCGTTCTGCATAGCCTTCCCTAAGCTTCAATGCCTTTTCTAAAGGGCACTCACCTTTTGTTTATTTTTGGCTTAAGCATAAGACACCGTTTTACCTGCATTTACAAAGCAATTAGCTACCGGCTGCCACCTACTGGTATGGAAGAGTATTACACGGTTACTCTGCCGAGCTCTAGACAGCACCGACACTCAACAACAACACGTCATTTGCAGACTATAATTACTGGTTTGCAAAAAATGTTTTTAACCCAAATATGTGAAATTAGATCATCTCCCACGGCACACCAGACTGTACCGCGTACCACAGCTTGAGAATCCCTCATCTAGGCAACATAGGAAGTGGAAAAACAGGACATGATATTCGCCCTGCAGTTTTGAATCCCTATTCCAATGGGATGGACGGGGATTAGGTGAAGTGCAGAAGGCGGCGTGGAGAGATAGGTCAAGAGCACCCGTTGTAACAGATGGCGTGGAGGTGAGCCCTCAGCGTGGCCGCATACTTGCTTCATGTAAACATGCTCATCTACGTGATGCGTGTCACCTCACGTGGCCTGTTGACACCAACCAGGGTTTTCCTCGACACACACGAAAACGCCGCTCATCTCCATTCTGGTTTTAGCCGCTTGTAGTGTGCCAGGACTGTGTTAATCCCGCCTCTTAGGTGTGGATCCACCTGTTTCGGTTGCCCCCCCCCCCCCACCCTTTTGTCCTCCTGCTCAGATGGAATGAATAGCACCCTTCGAGAGCTCTGCACTGATAAAACCAGGGATGATTCCTGGCCATGGCCTGCAGACACATGTTTTTATGGCCCTTGTACGACACGTGTCCCGTATTGATTTTGACGCCGCCGCATGTCACACAAAAGCCTCACGCGTGTGTATTAATTGTGGAGTTGGACTTGACTCGCTCAGCAGAAATCACACTGTCCGTCACCGCAAACAGGTCCTGTCTAAAAAAAAATATCTGTTTCTCAGCTGTGGTCGATATGGACGGCAGCGGTACTCTGTTGTAATACACTTTTTCACCACTTAAAGGCCTACTGAAATGAATTTTTTTTATTTAAACGGGGATAGCAGATCTATTCTATGTGTCATACTTGATCATTTCGCGATATTGCCATATTTTTGCTGAAAGGATTTAGTATAGAACAACGACGATAAAGATAGCAACTTTTGGTATCTGATAAAAAAAAGGCTTGCCCCTACCGGAAGTAGCGTGACGTAGTCAGTTGAACATATACGCAAAGTTCCCTATTGTTTACAATGATGGCCGCATGAAGTGAGAGGGATTCGGACCGAGAAAGCGACAATTTCCCCATTAATTTGAGCGAGGATGAAAGATTTGTGGATGAGTAAAGTGCAAGTGAAGGACTAGTGGGGAGTTGAAGCTATTCAGATAGGGAAGATGCTGTGAGAGCCGGGGGTGACCTGATATTCAGCTGGGAATGACTACAACAGTAAATAAACACAAGACATATATATACTCTATTAGCCACAACACAACCAGGCTTATATTTAATATGCCACAAATTAATCCTGCATAAAAACACCTGCGTGTTTGTTACGCTAGCTCCTAGCTCCTCTGCTAGCTCCTAGCTCCATAGAACACGCCAATACAATTCAAACACCTGATCAACACACACAATCACTCAGCCCAAAAGACCGTTCACCTAACCCAAGGTTCATAAAGCTTATATATTTTTAAAAAGTTACGTACATACGCAAAAAAAAGTTGCGCACATACGGTCAAGCGATCAAATGTTTAGAAGCCAAAGCTGCATACTCACAGTAGCACGTCTGCGTCTTTGTCATCCAAATCAAAGTAATCCTGGTAAGAGTCTGTGTTGTCCCAGTTCTCTACAGGCGTCTGTGTATCGAAGTCAAAAGTCCTCCTGGTTAGAGTCTCTGTTATCCGAGTTCTTCCATCTTGACTGCATCTTCCGGGAATGTAAACAAAGAAGCGTCGGCTGTGTACTGTTGTTGCTGACTACGTTCGAAAAATACGTCCATTTCGCACCGACAACTTTCTTCTTTGCTTGCTCAGCTTCCTTCTCCATAATGCAATGAACATGATTGCAACAGATTCACGAACACAGATGTCCAGAATACTGTGGAATTATGAAATGAAAACAGAGCTTTTTCGTATTGGCTTCAATGTGGAAGGCATACCCGTGTTCGCCGGTCTACGTCATCCTCAGAGGCGTTTCAAACCGGAAGTTTAGCGGCAAATTTAAAATGTCACTTTATAAGTTAACCCGGCCGTATTGGCATGTGTTATAATGTTAAGATTTCATCATTGATATATAAACTATCAGACTGCGTGGTCGGTAGTAGTGGGTTTCAGTAGGCCTTTAACCGGTATAGCTCGGTTGGTAGAGTGGCCTTGCCAGCAACTTGAGGGTTCCAGGTTCGATCCCTGCTTCCATCCTCGTCACTGCCGTTGTGTCCTTGGGCAAGACACTTTACCCACCTGCTCCCAGTGCCACCCACACAGGTTTAAATGTAACTTAGATATTGGGTTTCACTATGTAAAAGTGCTTAGAATCACTAGAGAAAAGCGCTATATAAATACAATTCACTTCACTTCACTTGGGGCAGTAATGACAATATCAAACAAAGAGAAGAAGTTTGGTGCTAAAGAAGTTTCTGAAGTGCAAAAATTATGACTAAAGCCGTAAAGCTGTATTTTCATTTTACCTTAAATTTTACTGACAATTTAGTTAAGAAACATATACATTATAATTATTTGTTATTTAGTTTTTTTCATTGTAGCGCAATGTAATTGTATGTAAATCCCTTCTTATGCAGTATATTTAGTTAGTACTGTCATGACTCGCTCAGCAGAAGTCACACTGTCCGTCACCGCAAATAGGTCCCGTCTAAAAAAAAATATCTGTTTCTCAGCTGTGGTCGATATGGGCCGCAGCGGTACTCTGTTGTAATACACTTTTTCACCACTTGTGGCAGTAATGACAATATCAAACAAAGAGAAGAAGTCTGGTGCTAAAGTCAAGGAGAAGTTTCTTAAGTGCAAAAATTATGACTAAAGCCTTAAAGCTGTATTTTCATTTTACCTTAAATTTTACTGACAATTTAGTTAAGAAACATATATTTCATAATTATTTGTTATTAATTTAGTTTATTTATTCTAGCGCAATGTAATTGTATGTAAATGGCTTCTTATGCAGTATATTGAGTTAGTACTGTCATGACCTGTTATACGGGTCATGTCTTGATTTATGTTTAGTAGCTTTTTTTCTGATGTTTTTGTAGGAAGTCCTGAAAAACACAGTGGAGTGCTCCTGCCATGTCCTCCTAAGAACCAGCGTCTCATTTGTGTCGTGTGTGTGTGCATGTGTCAAACTTAAGGCTCGGTAGCCACATCATTTTTGCTACTATGGTACATTTTTAGTGTACTTTGTACCTTTTGGTTTTCGCCCTCTTTTTGTGCCCTTGTGTGCATAATATCCTTTCCAACCTTAACCTTTCCATCTTTTTTAACTGAGCTACTGTGTGGACCAATTTCACTTGCAGATCATTATGTTTGTCTAAGTCTAAATGTCCCGCGGAAGCCTTGTAATGCCATGCATCAATGAAATGCCTTAACTTTTCTTAGAAAATGTATTTGTTCCGTCCATTTTGACAGATACAATACAAGTAATTGCATAACTTCTAAACTTTAATATTTTCTAATAATGCAACAAAATATCATACATTCAAAAAAAAGTTTTTCTCAAATACTTAAATATCCGCTTGACTAAGGATTTCAAAGCAAGTAATACATCATATTGTACTACCGTATATTACCAAATAGTAGCCCGGGCGTTAATTTCACAAAATTGATTTTGGAGACAGGCGTTTAAAAGAAGCAGGCGGTTATTTGCACAAGGCTTTTATTAATTTTTGCACCAGCCTGCCCCAGGCCATTATTTGGTTACAATGGTTACTGTCCAGTATTTTTTTTTTTCGTACAAAAAAACTTTAAATGCAAAAGCTATTGTAAACATACAAACAAAAAAACAAGAGATCAACATGAGGTAGGCTATCAAAAGACAAGAGATCAACAAGGCCTCAACATGGCAGTAGTGCAACAATTGTCAAATAGAATACCAATACTAAAAATAAATAAACTTTTTAAATAAAGCAGCCTACCGGGAAAAATAACATTATGGTACCAAGTACTCAAGTATAAAACCCACCATCAAAACAGAACAATAATACTGTCACTTAAATAAAATAAAGGCTACAGTACTCCAAGTTTTAAATAAAGCAGCACACAGGAAAAATAAAATGATGGTACCAAGTACTCTATAAAACCATCAAAACAATAATACTGCAGCAAATGCAACCCCAGTAGCATTTTAATCTAAATTATGCAAATAACATAGGTGGTTATTAGGAAGAGGCGGTTAATTCACAAAATGGGGTCAGACCCCGGGCGGCTATTAGGACATGGGCGGTTATTTGCCCAAGGGCGTTTATTTGGTAATATACGGTATGTAAAAACTACATTAGATTTAGCGGTTAAATTCTGGCGCCTGGGATGCCACTTTTTTTTACTGTAAAATATTTTTTTTACAGCATTTTAGTATGCTTTTAAAACCATTACCACTGGTTTTTTTTTTTGCAATACAATTCTGGCCAGTAAAAGAAAAAGTGTGGTACGGTATTTCAATTTACTTCATTAAAAAAACAGACACAATTTTATGGTAAAAAAATAAATAAAAAATTGCCAGAATTTTACCTTAAAAACAGTGCTTTTACAGTAATATCCTGTAAAAAAAACAAAACAACACATTTTATAGTGAAATCCTGGCAACAGAGCTGCCAGTTTTTTTTTTGAGTAAGATGTAGATCAGGCCTGGGCAATTATTTTGACTTGGGGGCCACATTTAGAGAAAAAAATGTGTCTTGGGGCCGGTATATCTATTTTTAGGAACACTAATACAAAACCTCACAATAATGTCTGATTGAATGCTAAAAACGTTATGACAGACCGCCTTAAAAAACGTAATGGAATTTCAATTTTTTTCTATGAAAGATAAAACACTGAATATTGACAACATATGAATGTCACACAAAAAAATGTGTCTTGGGGCCGGTATATCTATTTTTAGGAACACTAATACAAAACCTCACAATAATGTCTGATTGAATGCTAAAAACGTTATGACAGACCGCCTTAAAAAACGTAATGGAATTTCAATTTTTTCTATGAAAGATAAAACACTGAATATTGACAACATATGAATGTCACACAAAAAAATGTGTCTTGGGGCCGGTATATCTATTTTTAGGAACACTAATACAAAACCTCACAATAATGTCTGATTGAATGCTAAAAACGTTATGACAGACCGCCTTAAAAAACGTAATGGAATTTCAATTTTTTCTATGAAAGATAAAACACTGAATATTGACAACATATGAATGTCACACAAAAAAATGTGTCTTGGGGCCGGTATATCTATTTTTAGGAACACTAATACAAAACCTCACAATAATGTCTGATTGAATGCTAAAAACGTTATGACAGACCGCCTTAAAAAAACGTAATGGAATTTCAATTTTTTCTATGAAAGATAAAACACTGAATATTGACAACATATGAATGTCACACAAAAAAATGTGTCTTGGGGCCGGTATATCTATTTTTAGGAACACTAATACAAAACCTCACAATAATGTCTGATTGAATGCTAAAAACGTTATGACAGACCGCCTTAAAAAACGTAATGGAATTTCATTTTTTTCTATGAAAGATAAAACACTGAATATTGACAACATATGAATGTCACACAAAAAAATGTGTCTTGGGGCCGGTATATCTATTTTTAGGAACACTAATACAAAACCTCACAATAATGTCTGATTGAATGCTAAAAACGTTATGACAGACCGCCTTAAAAAATGTAATGGAATTTCAATTTTTTCTATGAAAGATAAAACACTGAATATTGACAACATATGAATGTCACACAAAAAAATGTGTCTTGGGGCCGGTATATCTATTTTTAGGAACACTAATACAAAACCTCACAATAATGTCTGATTGAATGCTAAAAACGTTATGACAGACCGCCTTAAAAAACGTAATGGAATTTCAATTTTTTCTATGAAAGATAAAACACTGAATATTGACAACATATGAATGTCACACAAAAAAATGTGTCTTGGGGCCGGTATATCTATTTTTAGGAACACTAATACAAAACCTCACAATAATGTCTGATTGAATGCTAAAAACGTTATGACAGACCGCCTTAAAAAACGTAATGGAATTTCAATTTTTTCTATGAAAGATAAAACACTGAATATTGACAACATATGAATGTCACACAAAAAAATGTGTCTTGGGGCCGGTATATCTATTTTTAGGAACACTAATACAAAACCTCACAATAATGTCTGATTGAATGCTAAAAACGTTATGACAGACCGCCTTAAAAAACGTAATGGAATTTCAATTTTTTCTATGAAAGATAAAACACTGAATATTGACAACATATGAATGTCACACAAAAAAATGTGTCTTGGGGCCGGTATATCTATTTTTAGGAACACTAATACAAAACCTCACAATAATGTCTGATTGAATGCTAAAAACGTTATGACAGACCGCCTTAAAAAACGTAATGGAATTTCAATTTTTTCTATGAAAGATAAAACACTGAATATTGACAACATATGAATGTCACACCCCCTTTCGATCGACATATTTTACAATCAAGTGAAACGCAACAAAAATGCAACAAACAGTGAAATATGAACACGAAGGGTACAAAATAAACCCACCCACAATCTGATACATCACTAAGCTTTAGAACTTTGTTGTGAAAATCTCCTTCCGCTTCTGTGGAAACGCTTCCCGCCCACACTGCTTGGTGCCTCGTCTGAGCTGCTGTGACGTAGATTACCATAGTAAATAATTAGATGACCATAGTAACTAATTATATTACCATAGTAACTGTTATATCACCCAAAAGCGCAGATTCCAACCATTGAAATACTTTGTATAGTTCAAGACTTGTCATTGCACATCATAATGGCAGCTACAGTTTCCATCTTAAAGATCTAAAAAAATTATTTGGGAATGTCCGGCGGGCCAGATTGAAAAGCTCAACGGGCCGCATGTGGCCCCCGGGTCTTAATTTGCCCAGGTCTGATCTACATATATAAAATAAAAATAAAAATGCCTATGCAATTGTGTAATAATTCAATGTGGCAAATCCTTGTACATGTATATTGTTCACTGCTACATATTGCCCCCTAAGGGCAGTCATAACTGCAGTGTGGCCCTTAATGAAAACAAGTTTAACACTTTTCCGCTATGTGATTGTTTAGGGTAGGGGTGTTCAAACTTTTTGACTCAGGTGGCCACATTGGAAAAAAAAAAAAAATATACAAAAAATTATTATTAATTTAGTGTGTTTATTCTAGCGCAACATAATTGTATCAGTACTCTCATGACCTGCTATACGGGTCATGTCATGATTTATGTTTAGTAGCTTTTTTCCGATGTTTAAGTCTATTTCCAATCTCTACCCACTTTCCTTTCGTTTACTTTTGGTTGCCATGCACACTAATTGTTTGCACTTGCCTTCGGTTTGTTGATTAGTGTCCTCACCTGTGTCTGCCCCTAATCACTCTGCTTTATATTCTGGTGTCTCCCAGCCTTTAGTTGCTGGGTCAATGTTTGCTTTACGCGACAATTTCGTTTTCTTGTTTTCGCCACGCTCGACTGTTTTTTTCCCATCATTTAAGACTTTCACGCTGTTCGCCCTTGGCGACGTTTTGGTTTGTTCGCTCCACGCTATACTTGATTCTGAGTTTTTGTATTTTTTTGCCCTGCCTGGAAGAAACAAAATAGATTCTTACATGCACGCTGCTCCTGCCGCTTTTACCAAGAATTGATTTACGTGGACCCCGACTTAAAGGCCTACTGAAACCAGGCCTGGACCTAACCAATCTGGCGCGCTAGGCAAGATTTTAGGTGGCGCCCCCCCCCCCCACATCGGCAGTGAAGTTTATATACTCACAAGAAACCGAATAGCTTTGTCTTTGACCTTTTTTTTTACTTAAAGAAAGCAAATTAACATATTATATGAGAATGTTATGTTATGATTATCTTTAACCGAATCACAGCAGTGCTCAAATTAAAAAACAGCATTCCCTCTCATGTGATATTGCTTAATTAACATTAATGATGTGCACTTTAACAACTAGGCTTACAACTATACCTAATATATAAAGGGGTGGAAAAGTGACTATTACCTGCAGGGCAAACATTAGCTAACCAGAAGGCAATAACAATGTAAACAGAAAACACCTGCTTAAAAGATCTAATACAAATGTCTCTGAGGAATGTAAGGTGGGAGTACTGTAATTACCTAACGTTACATTATTATTTTCCATAACAATCTAGCCCCCTCCACAATATTAACCCGACGTTAAAACAGAACTAGCTATTTATTGATTAGCAATTGCCGAATCATGTAACATTAGCTTAATGCTAAAAAGCCAGGTTACTATCACATTCTGTAACAGACAAATAATTTCATGTAGGCTAACGTTACTTCCGTCTTTTTCTCGTTTCTCCTCCTCTTCTTTTCTCTTTTTTCTTCCCTGGGCACCTGACAGTTTTGGCTGTTTTGACATCTTGTGTTGATTTTTTGATGCGGTGACGTCCATAAAGAGTCATGATACGGGAAGGGAGGGGGCGCACAGTACCAACTTTTTTTTTTTTCTCCAACATTTGTGGCACTGGCGTGGCGCCCCCTGATGGACGGCGCCCTTAGCATTTGCCTAAACGGCCTATGCCACGGGCTGGCCCTGACTGAAACCCACTACTACCGACCACGCAGTCTGATAGTTTATATATCAATGATGAAATGTTAACATTGCAACACATGCCAATACGGCTGGGTTAACTTATAAAGCGCAATTTTAAATTTCCCGCCACACTTCCGGTTGAAAACGTCTTTTTATGATGACGTATGCGCATGACGTCACTAGATAAACGGAAGTATTGGTACACCTTTGAATCCAATACAAAAAAGCTCTGTTTTCATCTCAAAATTCCACAGTATTCTGGACATCTGTGTTGGTGAATCTTTTGCAATGTGTTTAATGAACAATGAAGACTGCAAAGAAGAAAGTTGTAGGTGGGATCGGTGTATTAGCGGCTGGCTGTAGCAACACAACCAGGAGGACTTACTTGGATAGCAGACGCGCTAACCGACGCTAGCCGCCGACCGCACGGATGATCGGGTGAAGTCCTTCTTCGCACCGTCGATCGCTGGAATGCAGGTGAGCACGGGTGTTGATGAGCACATGAGGGCTGGCTGGCATAGGTGGAGCGCTAATGTTTTTATCATAGCTTTGTGAGGTCCCGTTGCTAAGTTAGCTTCAATGGCGTCGTTAGCAACAGCATTGTTAATCTTCGCCAAGCTGGAAAGCATTAACCGTGTATTTACAGCACTCCAGCTTGTGACGTCACGCTACTTCCGGTAGGGGCAAGCCTTTTTTTTTTTTTATCAGCGACCAAAAGTTGCGAACTTTATCGTCGTTGTTCTCTACTAAATCCTTTCAGCAAAAATATGGCAATATCGCGAAATGATCAAGTATGACACATAGAATGGATCTGCTATCCCCGTTTAAAAAAAAAAAATGTATTTCAGTAGGCCTTTAAACAAGTTGAAAAACTTATTCGGGTGTTACCATTTAGTGGCCAATTGTACGGAATATGTACTGTACTGTGCAATCTACTAATAAAAGTTTCAGTCAATCAATCAATCCTGCTTGTCCTTCTGTATCCGTGAGGACACAACCGTCACAGCAATGCGACCCGAACGTGACAACTACTTTTGGTCAGTATACTTCTAATCAGCCTGACCTAAGCCTAAGGTTCTTAATCTTTGTGATTAACACATGGTTTCATATCAAGGTTGTAAACTGTAAGTAGGTTAGATATAATTATTGAATATGATTAAAATCAAAAGTAAGCTTACTAATTTATGGTAAATATTTGAGTGGGTACCCGGGCCCCTCTGTAGTGGACAATTTGGGCCCTCAGGGTCAGAAAGGTTAAGAACCTTCAGAAGGGTACTGAACAACAGCATATTTGACAATCTTCTGGTGAAATCTAGGCTGGTAAATATAGCAGGATACCAAAATAACCAACATATTGGAGAGAGGATCTTGGAAATCCCACCGTCTTAGTTTCATTTCAGAGTGTGATTGATCTAATCAAAAATGTACGATCTCAGGTTGCCTCGTCTTGGCTTTCCTCAAACAAGCTTGCACCCCTCTTGCTTCCACCGATACCCTCATCAGGCTCGTAGTCCTCTGGCTCGGGTGTTTCCCGCTCGTAAATACCTCTTCCTGCAGTCATATACAGGCATGGGTTCTTTTATTTTGAAATTGAACATATAGCAGCGCGCTGATAATGAGAGCCATGCTGTCTAGTCTTGTTTTCTAACAGGTCTGTGTCTCATTAGCAAGTATTATATAGTCTACTTGGCATGCAGTGGCAATTCCAAGACGTGAGATGGCAGTAGTGGACAGACTATTGTTAGAATAAATGTAAGTTATCACAAAAAACTTTGTGTTGAAATGAGTTCCAGGCAAGAAGACAAAAGCTGTCTTTGAAACCTACCAAGAGTAAGGCTCGTAAAACGCCACTGTGTAGGTGGGGGGGTGGGGGGGGGGGGGGGGGGAGCAAGATGAAGGTGTTCCTGTGTTCTTTCATGTATGGTAATCAACAGAAAGATATTGTTCTAACCCAATGACTTCAAAGCGGAGAGATGACAGGATCTGCCCAATTTCCAGACGACCTCTTTTTGAAGTATTTTACGAACGTCTTTTTGATCTATTTTATGGACCTCTTTTGGGACTATTTTACAAACTCTTTTTGAACTGACCTTTTCTGTGAATTGTTTGCGACCTTTTCTGTGAACTTTTTGCGACCTTTGTCCTTTGGAATCAGTGGTGGCGATGTGGTCGGGGAGGGTCCAAAATAAAAGAAGGAGGCGTGCAATCTTTTGGCAGAGCATGCTGAGATACTGTGCAAGCTAGAGTGTACAGACGACTCTCCTCAATATTGAGTCCAAATTGAATTCTGTCTGTTTAATTCTTTGCCTCTTGTCTTGTTTAATAGATGTCATCAGTGTTTGAACCTGACAACTATTTTCCATGAATTTGAATGTGCCAGTCTTGTCTTTTGTTGAGTCCTACAGAGGGTTTATACTGCAAGTATTGTACTCATTACCCACCAGCTGTTGAATTGTAACGTGTATCTTAGTTTTTTTTCCATTATCAAACTTGCAGGTGTTGAAATCGCCACACAAAATTGCCATAGCTAATAATTAGCGTGATTATGGCACATCCAATGTAAATTAGCATCGAGCTAGTGCATTTTGAAAAGTCGAGCCTTTTCTTTTGCATAGTTGCTGTCTTGGCATGGATAATGTCAACATTATTCACCTGTTTGACCGCCAAGTGCTTGAGCCGGTGCAGGTATATGCAACTGAGTGTAAAATATGGTTTATGTGTACCGACGGAATTTGGTCTGTACCTAAAAATGTACCGATTTCAGTACCCATGCATATGTATGTAACTTCCCCCCAACTCCTTCCTAGGAATAAATATGTTAGTTTCACAGTAAACTAATATTTCGAAAAACAAATCTTATATAAGAGTTAGCATGCACAAATATTGCGGGAAAACTCAATATATTCTTTCTTTCAAGTGCATTATATTGTAGCATGTAAATATTTGGGTATCATATTCCGTCAGTGCTCAACCCAGCAGACGACATTTTGGTTTGGAACATTGGCGTTACGTCCAAAAAGCTGGCCAATAAAGTTCCTCCTTTATGCATATTATGTTTTTGTTTTTTACTGCACAGCCGTGACAATAACTCAGATTCACACATTCAGAATGCAGAGAGAAGCTAAGAAACGTTGCAAAAGTTGACTGCCCGGGTTCCATTTGTGCGAGTGACAAAAGAGGTGAAAAGGTAGCGTCTGTTGCTTTTTAGCGAGCTATAAAAAATTTAATAAAATCAAACAGCATAAGGGGCCGCAGACGAGGATATTACTGAGGCCGGTGCAAGTAAAAGTGAAGAATACTAATTATATCCTGCGACAGGTGAAAATATATATCAGGGGGTTGCCTTGGCAACCAGCATTAAACATCCACAGGAAGGGACTCAAGATACTTTAACTTCAGAGACGTTTACATAACTGTGGGCTGTTTCATACGTACTTTATATGTATCCGTGCCATTTGTTTGTTGCAACTATCAAAATAAACCTACATTTCAGGTTTTTTTCCCAATTCTAAATCAGATAATACGCATATTAAACATTGAACATTATTGAACTGTTATTGTTTTACAAGGTTCTTATGGTGAAGATGACTGAGGCCATGTCTACACTAAGTCGTTCAACCCCTTAAACAAATAATTATTTAACCTAAGCCCTGTTTCAGCCACACTAAACCAGCGTTTAAGGTCCCCCTCCCACGGGTAAGTCATCCATGTAATTCTTGAATCTCCGGCTCTTGGCCTTGTATGGACTCATTGATCGTTTACAAAGTGAGTTCGGAGAGGAAGTGACGCCAGAACGAACACGCCCACACAGGAAGTGACATCAGAAAGAACACGCCACAGCCAGCTTCATAATAAAGCGGCTTCGTAGCTCAGAGCTAACCACTG
The DNA here is from genome assembly GCF_033978785.1 of Entelurus aequoreus. NCBI lineage: Eukaryota > Metazoa > Chordata > Actinopteri > Syngnathiformes > Syngnathidae > Entelurus > Entelurus aequoreus. Next base: position 63,893,555 of record NC_084740.1, read on the forward strand.
GAAATTTGAAGGCGAGTCATCCAGACATGCCCGTGTTTCTCCTTCTTCTACATGTACAGACGTTTGTGGAAATCACACGTGAATACCTTAAAGGCCTACTGAAACCCACTACTACCGACCACGCAGTCTGATAGTTTATATATCTTGATGAAATCTTAACATTGCAACACATGCCAATACGGCCGGGTTAACTTATAAAGTGCAATTTTAAATTTCCCGCCACACTTCCGGTTGAAAACGTCTATGTATGATGACGTATGCGCATGACGTCAACGATTGATACGGAAGTATTGGTACCCCATTGAATACAATACAAAAAAGCTCTGTTTTCATTTCAAAATTCCACAGTATTCTGGACATCTGTGTTGGTGAATCTTTAGCAATTTGTTTAATGAACAATGGAGACTGCAAAGAAGAAAGTTGTAGGTGGGATCGGTGTATTAGCTGCGGACTACAGCAACACAGCCAGGAGGACAGAGATGGATAGCAGACGCGCTAGCCGGCGAACTCACCTTAACTTCCTCAGTCTCGCCGACCGCATCTGTGATCGGGTGAAGTCCTTCGTCGCACCGACGATCACTGGAACGCAGGTGAGCACGGGTGTTGATGAGCAGATGAGGGCTGGCTGGCGTAGGTGCATAGCTAATGTTTTTAGCATAGCTCTGTGAGGTCCGGTTGCTAAGTTAGCTTCAATGGCGTCGTTAGCAACAGCATTGTTAATTTTCGCCAGGCTGGAAAGCATTAATCGTGTAGTTACATGTCCATGGTTTAAAAGTATTGTTGATCTTCTGTCTATCCTTCCAGTCAGGGATTTTTTAATTTTGTTTCTATATGCAGTTAAGCACGATGCTTTCACGTTAGCTCCGTAGCTAAAGTGTTTCGTCGATGTATTGTCATGGAGATAAAAGTCACTGTGAATGTCCATTTCGCGTTCTCGACTCTCATTTTCAAGAGGATATAGTATCCGAGGTGGTTTAAAATACAAATCTGTGATCCACAATAGAAAAAGGAGAGTGTGTGGAATCCAATGAGCCCTTGTACCTAAGTTACGGTCAGAGCGAAAAAAGATATGTCTCGCACTGCATTCTAGTCCTTCACTCTAACGTTCCTCATTCACAAATCTTTCATCCTCGCTCAAATTAATGGGGTAATCGTCGCTTTCTCGGTCCGAATCGCTCTAGCTGCATTGAAAACAATAGGAAAATGTGAGGAGACTTTCAACTGACTACGTCACGCTACTTCCGGTAGGGGCAAGGCTTTTTTTTATCAGATACCAAAAGTTGCGATCTTTATCGTCGTTGTTCTCTACTAAATCCTTTCAGCAAAAATATGGCAATATCGTGAAATGATCAAGTATGACACATAGAATGGATCTGCTATCCCCGTTTAAATAAAAAAAAAAAAAAATTTCAGTAGGCCTTTAAGAGAAAGCGATTGCAGCTATTTGAGATACAACACTTCTCAGAAAGGCAAGGGAACTTTCCAATGTCCGGTCGCGTTAGCTGGGATGATACTTAGCGAAAAACTTTGTCCATTCGTCAAAGGAGTGTCATCGAGAATGCGGGCTGCCGTGGATGTGATAAAAAAGGTAGCGTGTGCTTTGTATTACCTGGCCGTCGAGGAAAACAGCCAATGCTTTTGGACTGGCAAAGCAGACTGTATCAGTTGTTGTCCGCCATGTATGTCGCGGACTCAACGTCTAGGTCCAGAGTATATAAAGTCACCAAAAACGAATGGACAATGAAGGTGAAGGCAAAAGAGTGAGGAGTGTCCTGACCAGACATCTAGATCCCTAGTTTGATTGATGTAACATTTTCTTTATCACATTGTGTACATGTCTAAATAAAGATTTGATTAACTTATGATGTCTCAGGTGTGATTCACTACAATAGGGCCCCACAGCACACTGGATTCCAGTTAATTGAAATACCACAACACTGGATATTGTCCAGATAAGTTACATTTAATAACTTGCACACAAAGCAACACTGGAGGTGCCTATGACGTGCGCATTTTCCGGCGGACGGAGGGAGGTGGGGGTCAACGGTGGCATTGTTGTGTGTGGATAAGGTCAGGTGTGATTTACCCTGGATAACATTATCCGGCTTAGTGTTAACGGGGCCTCATTTGAGAAACAGGACATAAAGTAACAGCATTGAGTTTGTAGCGTACAATTATTTAAAAACACGAAATATAGCCGCATTTGTGCTAACGGCATGTTGAATGACACTAAGCACATTACAGTCATTCAACAACATAGTGTTTTAAAAATAAACAAACAGTGTACACATGAAAAACATAAATAAATACATTATAAAAATAATGTAAGTAACAGGACTGTGCTGAGTTTTTTACTCTCAACCACAGACAGAGTTGAAATATCATCAAACATACAGAAAAAAATATATGAATGAACTTACTTTTGACTTTCCCATAGCTTGCAAAGGGTCTGTGTAAAAAAGGATTGAAAATGGAAAAAGATGGTGGACATTTTTTTTGTTTTTGTTTTACTATGGTTTTTGTTGTGACACAAACCTTTCGATTTCTTAGAAAGCCCACTGTTTAATATGTTTAATATGAGTATTTGGTGAACATAGTTTTGTCCTATTCATTTCGGCGGTTCTTTGTTTACATGTAAAATCTTCCACTCCTTCTTTGTCTCATTTTGTCCACCAAAAGTTTCATGCTGTGCGTGAATGCACAAAAGGTGCGCTTTGTTGATGTTATTGACTTGTTGGAGTGCTAATCAGGCTATTTAAACTAGCTGTATGTACATATTGCCTCATTTGTAGGTATCCATCCATCCATTTTCTACCTCTTGTCCCTTTTGGGGTTGCGGGGGGTAGGGATGATGTTTGATAAGGAATTATCGAGTTCGATTCCTTATCGATTCTCTTATCGAGTCCAGATAGGTTGTTGTATATGGAAAAAAACACACAATATTTGGTTTAACAAAAGCTCACTTTTATTATATAATAAAAAAATAAAATCTAATAAATAAATAAATATTGACTGTTACAAATCTAAAAAAATAAAATAAAATAAATAAATATTGACTGTTGTTACCCAAAGTATATTAAGTGGGATTTTTCAGAGAAACAAATATATACAGTAACACAAAAACAACCTGTCTCTGTGATCACTATAGGTGTATAAATAACAATATAGTGTTAAATAATATCAGTCCCTTGGGCACAAAACTGAAAATAATACAGCTCTCCAAAAAGTGCACTTCTGCTGCTATTTGACATAACTGTTTGTTATGATGCTTTGACATTTTTGTAATTTATTTCTTTATTGAAAGAAAATTCTATGAAGAGAAAAGTTCTTTGCAAATGTGGTTACAATGCTAAAAAAATGAAAAGTTAAAGCTAAAAAAAGAAATACACTTTATTGAGTTAACATTATTTCTTTATAGGGGGAAAAATGTTATGAGCTAGAGAATATAACAACTACACTACCCAGCATGCAATGGGAGTTACGAGCATGCGCGGTAGCCCCGAAAAGTGTTGCATTGCCACGCTGTGAAAGTAAACGTCAAGAACTCAGCCAACACGCCTCGTCTGCATTATTTATAATTAGACAGACAACACATATACAGTGTGATTTTGTTTTGTTTACAAGGAAAGAAAAACAAAAGTTAAAAAAGGGAGATATGTTGTATATATATGTATGTGCTGCGGTTGTTTTAAAAAGGTTGCGACAGCTGCCGTAAAGGAGGTGCGTTGCTAGCCTGGTTGCTATGTTTCCGGTTGGTCGTAAAAGTGTTGGTCATGTGTTTTACCCTGCTAAAATCTCTCAGTAAAGTTATTCGATGGATGATAGCTTTTGTTTTGAACTTTATTACACCTTGGAGCGCTTTTTCCCGTCCATTGTTTTCCTGCTTTCGCTATCCGCGCCTAATGACTGAGCTACGTGACGTCAATTCTTGTGATGTCCCACGGAGCATTTCTGGTCGAATAAAGAATCAACTCTTTTCCTTTACTATAGTGGTCTCGATAACGGGTACCGGTTCTCAAAGAGGGATTCGAGTCCGAGGACTCGGTTCTTTTCTTATCAAACAACCGGGAAAACCGGTTTCGAGTATCATCCCTAGCGGGGGGTGCTGGAGCCTATCTCAGCTGCATTCGGGCGGAAGGCGGGGTACACCCTGGACAAGTCGCCATCTCATCACAGGGCCAACACAGATAGACAGACAACTAGGTATATTTGAGCTTATTTAATTTCCTTTTACTTTTATCCTCTTTGTATAAGTTGTTTGTGTGCCGTGTTGTTCCAGACCACAGCAAACATGACCTAGCTTGCCAAAGATTGTAATAAATCCATTAAAAGAAGACAGTCTGCCGTTTCCTTTAACCTGGACACACACATCTATACCTTTGGCCATTAAAATCCAGTAATTTCCAGGAGTTATATTTAACCTTCTGAGTAGCCTCTGATTTACTGATGGTTTCTAATGTTGTAAAAATGTATAGAATAAATATTACATTCAACATTTTTTGTCAAAGAAGATTTGCTTCAGCCTGCGACACAGTCATTTTGATAGTAGGCTATTATAGCTAATGTATACACGTATGCCATGTGTTGCCTTCATTTTAAGACTTATTACGGCTTTTCATTTTTTTCGGCCCCAGACAGATTAGTTTTTTTGTATTTTTGGTCCAATATGGCTCTTTCAACGTTTTGGGTTGCCGACCCAGTGTTAGGGTAACAGGACTGAGTGAAGACCCAGGGATTGGACTAAAGTAAAGTAAGTGTCAGAGTAATTGTTTCTAAGTTATCACAAAACTTTGTGTTACATTGAGTTCAGCTCGCCCTGCGAGAGGACAAAAGCGGTCTTTGATCGTACCAAGCAGACGGCTTGTAAAACTCCACTGTGTATGATGGGAAGCGACATGAAGGCGTCTGTTTCTTTGATGTGTTGTAATCCACAGGAAGATTTTGTCTTGACCCGAGATCTACAAAGCGGAGAGGAAGCAAGACCTGACTCCCCTCCAGGCACCTTTTCTTTGAACCGTTTTATGACCTTTGAACTGTTTTGTGACAAAGGCAGCGGCTGTTTACGACCCCCTTCCTTTAGAAACAGCTGTTGCCATGTAATCAGGGAAAGTCCAAATAAAAGAGGAGGCGTACAATCTTTCGTCAGAGCGTGGTGGAGACTGTGCAAGAGTACCTACTCAGTGGCCTGGTGGTTAGAGTGTCCGCCATGAGATCGGTAGGTTGTGAGTTCATACAGAGTCATACCAAAGACTATAAAAATGGGAGCCATTACCTCCCTGCTTGACACTCAGCATCAACGGTTGGAATTGGGCATTAAATCACCAAAACTAATTCCCGGGCGCGGCACCGCTGCTGCCCACTGCTCCCCACTGCTCCCCTCACCTCCAAACAAGGGGATGGGTCAAATGCAGAGGACAAATTTCACCACACCTAGAGTGTGTGTGACAATCATTGGTACTTTAACTTTTAACAGCCCAGACGTTTCTCCTCACTTGAGCCAAATTTAATTCTGTCTCTGTTTAATTCCTTGCTTCTTGTCTTGTTCATTATATGTCATCAGTGTTTGAACCTGACAGTAAGGAAAAGAAAGTGTAGTTTGGATGAGTTAAAATGTAAAAATAAATATGTATTTGTGAAGGATTAAAATGATTACATTTCACCGTAAAGTCAAATTTTAGCTCTGCTATTGTACAGTATGCTAATTCTATTTATTCCCTAGTATTTAAGGTAGTTTGGATTGGTGTTTGTTAACTATGCAATCTCATTAGTTTGTACAGCCCTTTGAGACAGTCGTGATTTAGGGCTATATAAGTAAACTTTGATCGCTTGATTGATCAGTGTGCAGGACACTTTGCTTGGTAAATTTTTTTTTTATATATTTAACTTTATCGCACATGTATACATTGTATTTCCTGCGGACACAAATATCACTGATTCAGTGGCATGGCCCATATGATTACATTAATACCAATGCAAGTAGTGTCAGAGTCTCTTACTTTGGAATATATTCCATTTGTAGCAAATCAAGTGCATTTCCTTGGGGAAATGAAGATATTGGAAGCGTGTTTGTTCAGCTCCACACTCATTGAACTCTTGAACGGTATTAGAATAGCCTGCTCCTCATTGTTTTCTATGCACTCCTCCTCCTTTTCTACTTCACTGAAATGAAGATCACTGCATTCTCATCAGCCAAACCTTAAGTTGCTACCTGAGTTAAATCTAAATTACACCACTGCCCCGTGGAAAATAGAAGATGCCGAGTGCTAATTAACACTTAAGCTGCTCTGAGGGAAAAGTGCATAATTATTTGGTTTGCTGCGGGCGGGAATTGCTTCTGCTGACAAACAATTCTCTTCCCTGCATTGTTGTTCCAGTGTTGGAATGTTGATTGCTGGAGATGTTTTACACGCCCGCCATGATTCTTTTCCCTCCAAGGACGGAGCATTAAATAAACCCAGGCTAGGGAGGAGGTAGACCAGTGCGTGATTCTCATTTAACTGACAGATTAGCTCTCCTGGCATCCACAAGGATGCAGGGGTGTTATATGAGGGAGGTGGACTGCTGCTCCCTCAGCCGTGCAAAGCACCTAAAACTGAATTGAAACTGGGAAAGACTGGTATCCACTCGCCCACTCTACAGCTCATAGCAGCGCTACTCAACCGGCCCAAAGCAGGCACGCTAAGAACATGAAACCAGTCCACAAGTTCAGCTTCCAACTTGGAAAAGAACAATGTTTTGCAGCAGGTTCCTAAATGCAGTCAAACGTTCTGGTCATATAGAGCAGTGGTACCCAACCACCGGTTGGGTACCACTGTTTAGCTATTCCTCGTCCTGCAGGGATGATACTTGTGAGAAACTTACTTTGTTTGTCGCCATGGAGACCAGGGGCCGTACTTATCAAGCTTCTTAGAATTACTCCTAAGAAGTCTGCTAAGAGTTGACTTAAGAGTAAATAAATTATTCGCTGAAAGCTGCACTTAAAAGTTAGTTATCAAGCGTCTTACTCACACTTTCAGCGAAGTGTAGGACTGAATCTTAAGTGTCACACTCAGAGCTGAATTACGACATTACTATGTGCCGTAAACGGAATATTAGGTGACGTCATTTCTGTGTCCATAGAAATGACCAATCACGGAAGGGAATCCGTTGTCTAAGAATAAAGAAATATCTTGGAAATATTGAAGTGGACAATGGGAGTGTATATTTTGACAATAAACTACAAAATAATACAAAACAAACTAGTCCCCGCCGGCACTCACGCTACCGCTCCCTCTCTTCTATCGCCCACACACTCACTGACGTCACTCACCTCACGGCCACACACATACGCTACTGTCATAACATTTTCTTTCCAATTCATTAATTAGGCAACTAATTTGAAACTGGTGTGGGTGGCTCTATATATACTAGCCCACTGCAGACACATGCAGAAATCAACAAGGAATCGAAAAGTATTAAATCTGTGACAAAAATAATATCCGCTCTGTCTAAACGATACCGTTTGATCAGCTGCTCGTCATCAAAAAAAAACAAACATTGTTCCGTTCCCTGAACGTTCGCGCACGTCTCTCTCGCCTCAGTGCCATCCCCTGCTGGCAACTCCTAACCACTTAAGACACCTCTGAAGGTCTCTTAAATATCGTGGAGAGTAGGAGTGATTCTTAGACTTAAGAACGTTGATAAAAAGCTTTTATTCTTAAGTTTGAGAGTAGGACTAAATTTCGCAAATTCTCAGGACTTAAGTGTAAAATGGCACTCTAAGAAGCTTGATAAGTACGGCCCCAGGATTAGTGATTTAGAAGTAGCTAAAACACTGCAGACGGTGGATGGATGTTAGCCACTAGCTAGCTAGCCATGTTTTAAAGCACCTTCAGTGTTAGAACTTCACCTTTATCGTTAAGATTTTAAGCCAAAATGCGTCCGTTCTCCCTTTTCTGTCTCCACACTGTGTCTGCTTGTAAGTCAGGGGTCGCCAACCTTTTTGAAACCAAGAGCTACTTCTTGGGTACTGATTAATGCGAAGGGCTACCAGTTTGATACACACTTAAATAAATTCCCAGAAATAGCCAATTTGCTCAAATTTACCTTTAACTCTATGTTATTATTAATAATGAATGATATTTACACTTAATTGAACGGTTTAAAAGAGGAGAAAACCAGAAAAAAATAAAATTTCGAAACATAGTTTATCTTCAATTTCGACTCTTTAAAATTCAAAATTCAACCGCAAAAAAGAAAAGAAAAACTAGCTAATTTGAATCCTTTTGAAAAAATTAAAAAAATAATTTTTGGAACATCATTAGTATTTTTTCCTGATTAAGATCAATTTTAGAATTTTGATGACATGTTTTAAATAGGTTAAAATCCAATCTGCACTTTGTTAGAATATATAACAAATTGGACCAAGCTATGTTTCTAACAAAGACAAATCATTATTTCTTCTAGTTTTTCCAGAACAAAAATTTTAAAAGAAATTCATAAGACTTTGAAATAAGATTTAAATTTGATTCTACAGATTTTCTAGATTTGCCAGAATAATTTTTTTGAATTTTAATCATAATAAGTTTGAAGGAATATTTCACAAAGATTCTGCGTCGAAAAAACAGAAGCTAAAATGAAGAATTAAATTAAAATGTATTTATTATTCTTTACAATAAAAAAAATTAATTTACTTGAACATTGATTTAAATTGTCAGGAAAGAAGAGGAAGGAATTTAAAAGGTAAAAAGGTATATGTGTTTAAAAATCCTAAAATCCTTTTTAAGGTTGTATTTTTTCTCTAAAATTGTCTTTCTGAAAGTTATAAGAAGCAAAGTAAAAAAAAAAAAAATATTTATTCAAACAACTGAAGACCAAGTCTTTAAAATATTTTCTTGGATTTTTAAATTGTATTTGAGTTTTGTCTCTCTTAGAATTAAAAATGTCGGGCAAAGCGTGACCAGCTTGCTAGTAAATAAATAACATTTAAAAAATAGAGGCAGCTCACTGGTAAGTGCTGCTATTTTAGCTATTTTTAGAACAGGCCAGCGGGCGACTCATCTGGTCTTTACGGGCTACCTGGTGCCCGCGGGCACCGCGTTGGTGACCCCTGTTGTAAGTACTCCGTGATTGTGTGCCGCCGAACATGCTCGTCTGCTCGTAAAACCAGCAATGTCACGACGTGACGACAACGGGTGGGGGACCGGTACTTTTCAGAGGCGGTATAGTACCGAAAATGATTCATTAGTATCGCGGTACCGTACAACCCTAGTACACACAGGTGTAAAAATACTTGAACAAAACTAATTATGCACTCTGCCTTAACTTTAATAAGGGACGAGTCGCTTTTGACCATCACGATGTTACGGCGACCGATACTTGACGAGACCCCGACACGCTCGTAGAGGCTAAAGCAAGCGTGCATGAACCACCGCGCTACGGCGTACGCTCTGGTTTAAGAGCGGCAATCAGCACGACCGAAGCGCTGATCCAAAGCTCCTCTGAGCGGCGGCGACTCAAACGAAGCCAGTCTCTTCACACGCTGCCAGGCTGATCGTGTGTTTGTTTCCCCCCCCCCTTTTTGCTCCCAAAGCCAAGCGATGCGCTTCTCTCCCATGCCTTCCAAAGACAGATGGAGATCATTAGCTCCTCTCTAGCCGTCTCCCTCGACGCACTCTCCAATCTGTCACATCTAAACCACACCGCAGGCGCCGTTTCCCCCCCCCCCCCCCCCCCTCCCACCTTTTCTCCCCTCTTCCCGCCTCTTCGCCGCCATCCCTCAAACGTCCCGCGCTCGGTGGCCCGGTCCGTCCACGCCGCACGGATTTATATCGTGCGGCACAATCATGCAACTTCAAGCGCTCCTTCATCACTCCTGTCTGAGGCAGTTATGGCGGTCACTTCCTCAGGAGGAGGAATTGATGAGAAACCATCCGTCTGGTCTTTCTGTGAACATGAGGGCCCTGCACAGGTTGATGCATGGATACCAATATTTTCTGCTGTACGGTTGCACAGTGGGTCGGGGCTCAGTTTTTGCCTCGTCCCTCACTTAAAGTGTGAGTGAAGAATGCACTATGGACCTGATAAGTCCGAAACGAGATGATACAGTACTATCTGCTCACAGACGCTCCCTGGTGGTTGTTTGAGCACACTGCAGTTAAGTCAAAGCCCCACTGATAGTCACACACACACTAGGTGTGGTGAAATTTGTCTTCTGCATTCACCCCCTGGGAGGTGAGGGGAGCAGTGAGCAGCAGCGTGCGCCGCCCTCGGGAATCATTTTGGTGATTTAACCCCCATTTCCAACTAGGAATGTCCGATAATGGCTTTTTGAAGATATCCGATATTTCGATATTGTCCAACTCTTTAATTACCGATACCGATATCAACCCATACTGATATCAACCGATACCGATATATACAGTCGTGGAATTAACACATTATAATGCCTAATTTGGACAACCAGGTATGGTGAAGATAAGGTCCTTTTTTTAAAAATTAATAAAATAAAATAAATAAATTAAAAACATTTTCTTGAATAAAAAAGAAAGTAAAAGAATATAAAAACAGTTACATAGAAACTAGTAATTAATGAAAATGAGTAAAATTAACTGTTAAAGGTTAGTACTATTAGTGGACCAGCAACACGCACAATCATGTGTGCTTACGGACTGTATCCCTTGCAGACTGTATTGATCTGTATCAGGGGTCACCAACGCGGTGCCCGCGGGCACCAGGTAGCCCGTAAGGACCAGATGAGTAGCCCGCTGGCCTGTTCTAAAAATAGCTCAAATAGCAGCACTTACCAGTGAGCTGCCTCTATTTTTTAAATGTTATTTATTTACTAGCAAGCTGGTCACGCTTTGCCCGACATTTTTAATTCTAAGAGAGACAAAACTCAAATAGAATTTGAAAATCCAAGAAAATATTTTAAAGACTTGGTCTTCACTTGTTTAAATAAATTCATTACTTTTTTTTATTTTGCTTCTTATAACTTACAGAAAGACAATTTTAGAGACAAAATACAACCTTAAAAATGATTGTAGGATTTTTAAACACATATACCTTTTTACCTTTTGAATTCCTTCCTCTTCTTTCCTGACAATTTAAATCAATGTTCAGGTAAATTTATTTTTTTTATTGTAAAGAATAATAAATACATTTTAATTTAATTCTTCATTTTAGCTTCTGTTTTTTCGACGCAGAATCTTTGTGAAATATTTCTTCAAACTTATTATGATTAAAATTCAAAGAAAATATTCTGGCAAATCTAGAAAATCTGTAGGATCAAATTTAAATCTTATTTCAAAGTCTTTTGAATTTCTTTTAAAATTTTTGTTCTGGAAAAACTAGAAGAAATAATGATTTGTCTTTGTTAGAAACATAGCTTGGTCCAATTTGTTATATATTCTAACAAAGTGCAGATTGGATTTTAACCTATTTAAAACATGTCATCAAAATTCTAAAATGTATCTTAATCAGGAATAATTACTAATGATGTTCCAAAAATTCTTTTTTTAATTTTTTCAAAAAGATTCAAATTAGCTAGTTTTTCTTTTCTTTTTTGCGGTTGAATTTTGAATTTTGAATTTTAAAGAGTCGAAATTAAAGATAAACTATGTTTCAAAATGTAATTGTCATTTTTTCTCGTTTTCTCCTCTTTTAAACCGTTCAATTAAGTGCAAATATCATTAATTATTAATAATAACATAGAGTTAAAGGTAAATTGAGCAAGTTGGCTATTTCTGGGAAATTATTTAAGTGTGTATCAAACTGGTAGCCCTTCGCATTAATCAGTACCCAAGAACTCTTGGTTTCAAAAAGGTTGGTGACCCCTGCTCTATATTGATGTATAATGTAGGAACCAGAATATTAATAACAGAAAGAAACAACCCTTTTGTGTGAATGAGTGTGAATGAGTGTAAATGGGGGAGGGAGGTTTTTTGGGTTGGTGTACTAATTGTAAGTGTATATTGTGTTTTTTCTGTTGATTTAATAAAAATAAAAAATAAAAAAATTAAAAAACGATACCGATCATAAAAAAAAACCGATACCGATATTTTCCGATATTATATTTTAAAGCATTTATCAGACATCTCTAATTCCAACCCTTGATGCTGAGTGCCAAGCAGGGAGGTAATGGGTCTCATTTTTTTTTTATAGTCTTTGGTATGACTCACGACCTACCTATCTCAGGGCGGACACTAATCATTTTTAGGGGTGTACTACAAAAAAACTATAGTTAAAGATCCTCTATTTGACAGGAGAGCTCTGCTGTGTTTAGACATCTAGTGCACAAACAAGTCAAATATCATTTATGTGAGAAGAGTAAGGAATGTACTGCAAAAATGATAATCAAAGATCCTCTATTTGACAGGAACACTCTGCTGTTTTAGAATAATCAACTGCAAACATGCTAGTCAAAGATCCTTTATTTGACAGGAGGGCTCTGCTTTTTTTTCAAGAATCCAATGCACAAACACCAGTCAAAGATCATCTATATGAGGAGTGAAGAGCATAGTGCAAATATTGAATGAAATGCAACAAAGAGTTTGTGGGAATGTAGTGCCGGGGTTTGAACTCACGACCTCCCAGTTTCAGGGTGGACACTCTAACCACAAGGCCACTGAGTAGGTAAGTCGTGGATAGTCCCAATCCTGAATGCTTTCGTGCCGCGCAGAATTCTCACAGGAATGACGCAAAAATACAATCTTACCTACGGCGCCTCGCTTTTTGTCAGCAGTCTGTTCCAAAAGAAAAAACTAATTGTCCGAAAACAGTAGAGAAATATTTGGAAATCTTATTAAGCCGCTATAGACGAATACAAAAACATGTATCAATGACTCACAAGTGGACAAAAACTTGTGTTTCACTGACTTACGGGTTGACAAAGACTTGTGTTTCACTGGCTCACAGGTGAACAGAGACTCATGTTTCACTGACTCACAGGTGAACAAAAACTCATGGTTCACTGACTCACGGGTCGACAAAAACGTGTGCTTCACTGACTCATGGAAGGACAAAGGCTCGTTTTTAACTGACTCATGGAAGGACAAAGGCTCGTTTTTAACTGACTCACGAGTTGACAAACACTCATGTTTCACTGACTCACGGGTTGACAAAGACTCCTTTTTCACGGACTCATGGGTGAACAAAGACTCATGTTTCATTGACTCACAAGTGGACAAACACTTGAGCTTCACTGACTCACGCGTTGACAAAGACTCATGTTTCACTGGCTCACAGGTGAACAAAGACTCATGCTTCCCTGACTCGCAGGTGAACAAAGACTCATGTTTCACTGAGTCACAGGTGACCAAAGACTCATGTTTCACTGACGCACGGGTTGACATTGACAAAGACTTGAGTTTTACTGACTCACGGGTTGACAAAGACTTGTTTTTAACTGGCTCACGAGTTGACAAACACTCATGTTTCACTGACTCACGGGTTGACAAAGACTCCTTTTTCACGGACTCATGGGTGAACAAAGACTCATGTTTCATTGACTCACAAGTGGACAAACACTTGAGCTTCACTGACTCACGCGTTGACAAAGACTCATGTTTCACTGACTCACAGGCGAACAAAGACTCATGCTTCACTGACTCGCAGGTGAACAAAGACTCATGTTTCACTGACTCACAGGTGACCAAAGACTCGTGTTTCACTGACGCACGGGTTAACATTGACAAAGACTTGAGTTTTACTGACTCACGGGTTGACAAAGACTTGTTTTTAACTGGCTCACGAGTTGACAAACACTCATGTTTCACTGACTCACGGGTTGACAAAGACTCCTTTTTCACGGACTCATGGGTGAACAAAGACTCATGTTTCATTGACTCACAAGTGGACAAACACTTGAGCTTCACTGACTCACGCGTTGACAAAGACTCATGTTTCACTGACTCACAGGTGAACAAAGACTCATGCTTCACTGACTCGCAGGTGAACAAAAACTCATGGTTCACTGACTCACGGGTCAACAAAAACGTGTGCTTCACTGACTCATGGAAGGACAAAGGCTCGTTTTTAACTGACTCATGGAAGGACAAAGGCTCGTTTTTAACTGACTCACGAGTTGACAAACACTCGTGTTTCACTGACTCACGGGTTGACAAAGACTCCTTTTTCACGGACTCATGGGTGAACAAAGACTCATGTTTCATTGACTCACAAGTGGACAAACACTTGAGCTTCACTGACTCACGCGTTGACAAAGACTCATGTTTCACTGACTCACAGGTGAACAAAGACTCATGCTTCACTGACTCGCAGGTGAACAAAGACTCATGTTTCACTGACTCACAGGTGACCAAAGACTCATGTTTCACTGACGCACGGGTTGACATTGACAAAGACTTGAGTTTTACTGACTCACGGGTTGACAAAGACTTGTTTTTAACTGGCTCACTAGTTGACAAACACTCATGTTTCACTGACTCACGGGTTGACAAAGACTCCTTTTTCACGGACTCATGGGTGAACAAAGACTCATGTTTCATTGACTCACAAGTGGACAAACACTTGAGCTTCACTGACTCACGCGTTGACAAAGACTCATGTTTCACTGACTCACAGGTGAACAAAGACTCATGTTTCACTGACTCGCAGGTGAACAAAAACTCATGGTTCACTGACTCACGGGTCGACAAAAACGTGTGCTTCACTGACTCATGGAAGGACAAAGGCTCGTTTTTAACTGACTCATGGAAGGACAAAGGCTCGTTTTTAACTGACTCACGAGTTGACAAACACTCATGTTTCACTGACTCACGGGTTGACAAAGACTCCTTTTTCACGGACTCATGGGTGAACAAAGACTCATGTTTCATTGACTCACAAGTGGACAAACACTTGAGCTTCACTGACTCACGCGTTGACAAAGACTCATGTTTCACTGGCTCACAGGTGAACAGAGACTCATGTTTCACTGACTCACGGGTCGACAAAAACGTGTGCTTCACTGACTCATGGAAGGACAAAGGCTCGTTTTTAACTGACTCATGGAAGGACAAAGGCTCGTTTTTAACTGACTCACGAGTTGACAAACACTCATGTTTCACTGACTCACGGGTTGACAAAGACTCCTTTTTCACGGACTCATGGGTGAACAAAGACTCATGTTTCATTGACTCACAAGTGGAAAAACACTTGAGCTTCACTGACTCACGCGTTGACAAAGACTCATGTTTCACTGACTCACAGGTGAACAAAGACTCATGCTTCACTGACTCGCAGGTGAACAAAGACTCATGTTTCACTGACTCACAGGTGACCAAAGACTCATGTTTCACTGACGCACGGGTTGACATTGACAAAGACTTGAGTTTTACTGACTCACGGGTTGACAAAGACTTGTTTTTAACTGGCTCACTAGTTGACAAACACTCATGTTTCACTGACTCACGGGTTGACAAAGACTCCTTTTTCACGGACTCATGGGTGAACAAAGACTCATGTTTCATTGACTCACAAGTGGACAAACACTTGAGCTTCACTGACTCACGCGTTGACAAAGACTCATGTTTCACTGACTCACAGGTGAACAAAGACTCATGTTTCACTGACTCGCAGGTGAACAAAAACTCATGGTTCACTGACTCACGGGTCGACAAAAACGTGTGCTTCACTGACTCATGGAAGGACAAAGGCTCGTTTTTAACTGACTCATGGAAGGACAAAGGCTCGTTTTTAACTGACTCACGAGTTGACAAACACTCATGTTTCACTGACTCACGGGTTGACAAAGACTCCTTTTTCACGGACTCATGGGTGAACAAAGACTCATGTTTCATTGACTCACAAGTGGACAAACACTTGAGCTTCACTGACTCACGCGTTGACAAAGACTCATGTTTCACTGGCTCACAGGTGAACAGAGACTCATGTTTCACTGACTCACGGGTCGACAAAAACGTGTGCTTCACTGACTCATGGAAGGACAAAGGCTCGTTTTTAACTGACTCATGGAAGGACAAAGGCTCGTTTTTAACTGACTCACGAGTTGACAAACACTCATGTTTCACTGACTCACGGGTTGACAAAGACTCCTTTTTCACGGACTCATGGGTGAACAAAGACTCATGTTTCATTGACTCACAAGTGGAAAAACACTTGAGCTTCACTGACTCACGCGTTGACAAAGACTCATGTTTCACTGACTCACAGGTGAACAAAGACTCATGCTTCACTGACTCGCAGGTGAACAAAGACTCATGTTTCACTGACTCACAGGTGACCAAAGACTCATGTTTCACTGACGCACGGGTTGACATTGACAAAGACTTGAGTTTTACTGACTCACGGGTTGACAAAGACTTGTTTTTAACTGGCTCACTAGTTGACAAACACTCATGTTTCACTGACTCACGGGTTGACAAAGACTCCTTTTTCACGGACTCATGGGTGAACAAAGACTCATGTTTCATTGACTCACAAGTGGACAAACACTTGAGCTTCACTGACTCACGCGTTGACAAAGACTCATGTTTCACTGACTCACAGGTGAACAAAGACTCATGCTTCACTGACTCGCAGGTGAACAAAGACTCATGTTTCACTGACTCACAGGTGACCAAAGACTCATGTTTCACTGACGCACGGGTTGACATTGACAAAGACTTGAGTTTTACTGACTCACGGGTTGACAAAGACTTGTTTTTAACTGGCTCACGAGTTGACAAACACTCATGTTTCACTGACTCACGGGTTGACAAAGACTCCTTTTTCACGGACTCATGGGTGAACAAAGACTCATGTTTCATTGACTCACAAGTGGACAAACACTTGAGCTTCACTGACTCACGCGTTGACAAAAACTCATGTTTCACTGACTCACAGGTGAACAAAGACTCATGCTTCACTGACTCGCAGGTGAACAAAGACTCATGTTTCACTGACTCACAGGTGAACAAAAACTCATGGTTCACTGACTCACGGGTCGACAAAAACGTGTGCTTCACTGACTCATGGAAGGACAAAGGCTCGTTTTTAACTGACTCATGGAAGGACAAAGGCTCGTTTTTAACTGACTCACGAGTTGACAAACACTCATGTTTCACTGACTCACGGGTTGACAAAGACTCCTTTTTCACGGACTCATGGGTGAACAAAGACTCATGTTTCATTGACTCACAAGTGGACAAACACTTGAGCTTCACTGACTCACGCGTTGAAAAACACTCATGTTTCACTGACTCACAGGTGAACAAAGACTCATGTTTCACTGACTCACAGGTGAACAAAGACTCATGTTTCACTGACTCACAGGTGGCCAAAGACTCATGTTTCACTGACGCACGGGTTGACATTGACAAAGACTTGAGTTTTACTGACTCACGGGTTGACAAAGACTTGTTTTTAACTGGCTCACGAGTTGACAAACACTCATGTTTCACTGACTCACGGGTTGACAAAGACTCCTTTTTCACGGACTCATGGGTGAACAAAGACTCATGTTTCATTGACTCACAAGTGGACAAACACTTGAGCTTCACTGACTCACGCGTTGACAAAGACTCATGTTTCACTGACTCACAGGTGAACAAAGACTCATGCTTCACTGACTCGCAGGTGAACAAAGACTCATGTTTCACTGACTCACAGGTGACCAAAGACTCATGTTTCACTGACGCACGGGTTGACATTGACAAAGACTTGAGTTTTACTGACTCACGGGTTGACAAAGACTTGTTTTTAACTGGCTCACGAGTTGACAAACACTCATGTTTCACTGACTCACGGGTTGACAAAAACTCCTTTTTCACGGACTCATGGGTGAACAAAGACTCATGTTTCATTGACTCACAAGTGGACAAACACTTGAGCTTCACTGACTCACGCGTTGACAAAGACTCATGTTTCACTGACTCACAGGTGAATAAAGACTCAGGCTTCACTGACTCGCAGGTGAACAAAGACTCATGTTTCACTGACTCACAGGTGAACAAAAACTCATGGTTCACTGACTCACGGGTCGACAAAAACGTGTGCTTCACTGACTCATGGAAGGACAAAGGCTCGTTTTTAACTGACTCATGGAAGGACAAAGGCTCGTTTTTAACTGACTCACGAGTTGACAAACACTCATGTTTCACTGACTCACGGGTTGACAAAGACTCCTTTTTCACGGACTCATGGGTGAACAAAGACTCATGTTTCATTGACTCACAAGTGGACAAACACTTGAGCTTCACTGACTCACGCGTTGACAAAGACTCATGTTTCACTGACTCACAGGTGAACAAAGACTCATGCTTCACTGACTCGCAGGTGAACAAAGACTCATGTTTCACTGACTCACAGGTGACCAAAGACTCATGTTTCACTGACGCACGGGTTGACATTGACAAAGACTTGAGTTTTACTGACTCACGGGTTGACAAAGACTTGTTTTTAACTGGCTCACTAGTTGACAAACACTCATGTTTCACTGACTCACGGGTTGACAAAGACTCCTTTTTCACGGACTCATGGGTGAACAAAGACTCATGTTTCATTGACTCACAAGTGGACAAACACTTGAGCTTCACTGACTCACGCGTTGACAAAGACTCATGTTTCACTGACTCACAGGTGAACAAAGACTCATGCTTCACTGACTCGCAGGTGAACAAAGACTCATGTTTCACTGACTCACAGGTGACCAAAGACTCATGTTTCACTGACGCACGGGTTGACATTGACAAAGACTTGAGTTTTACTGACTCACGGGTTGACAAAGACTTGTTTTTAACTGGCTCACGAGTTGACAAACACTCATGTTTCACTGACTCACGGGTTGACAAAGACTCCTTTTTCACGGACTCATGGGTGAACAAAGACTCATGTTTCATTGACTCACAAGTGGACAAACACTTGAGCTTCACTGACTCACGCGTTGACAAAGACTCATGTTTCACTGACTCACAGGTGAACAAAGACTCATGCTTCACTGACTCGCAGGTGAACAAAGACTCATGTTTCACTGACTCACAGGTGAACAAAAACTCATGGTTCACTGACTCACGGGTCGACAAAAACGTGTGCTTCACTGACTCATGGAAGGACAAAGGCTCGTTTTTAACTGACTCATGGAAGGACAAAGGCTCGTTTTTAACTGACTCACGAGTTGACAAACACTCATGTTTCACTGACTCACGGGTTGACAAAGACTCCTTTTTCACGGACTCATGGGTGAACAAAGACTCATGTTTCATTGACTCACAAGTGGACAAACACTTGAGCTTCACTGACTCACGCGTTGACAAAGACTCATGTTTCACTGACTCACAGGTGAACAAAGACTCATGCTTCACTGACTCGCAGGTGAACAAAGACTCATGTTTCACTGACTCACAGGTGACCAAAGACTCATGTTTCACTGACGCACGGGTTGACATTGACAAAGACTTGAGTTTCACTGACTCACGGGTTGACAAAGACTTGTTTTTAACTGGCTCACGAGTTGAAAAACACTCATGTTTCACTGACTCACGGGTTGACAAAGACTCCTTTTTCACGGACTCATGGGTGAACAAAGACTCATGTTTCATTGACTCACAAGTGGACAAACACTTGAGCTTCACTGACTCACGCGTTGACAAAGACTCATGTTTCACTGACTCACAGGTGAACAAAGACTCATGCTTCACTGACTTGCAGGTGAACAAAGACTCATGTTTCACTGACTCACAGGTGACCAAAGACTCATGTTTCACTGACGCACGGGTTGACATTGACAAAGACTTGAGTTTTACTGACTCACGGGTTGACAAAGACTTGTTTTTAACTGGCTCACGAGTTGACAAACACTCATGTTTCACTGACTCACGGGTTGACAAAGACTCTTTTTTCACGGACTCATGGGTGAACAAAGACTCATGTTTCATTGACTCACAAGTGGACAAACACTTGAGCTTCACTGACTCACGCGTTGACAAAGACTCATGTTTCACTGGCTCACAGGTGAACAGAGACTCATGTTTCACTGACTCACAGGTGAACAAAAACTCATGGTTCACTGACTCACGGGTCGACAAAAACGTGTGCTTCACTGACTCATGGAAGGACAAAGGCTCGTTTTTAACTGACTCATGGAAGGACAAAGGCTCGTTTTTAACTGACTCACGAGTTGACAAACACTCATGTTTCACTGACTCACGGGTTGACAAAGAATCCTTTTTCACGGACTCATGGGTGAACAAAGACTCATGTTTCATTGACTCACAAGTGGACAAACACTTGAGCTTCACTGACTCACGCGTTGACAAAGACTCATGTTTCACTGGCTCACAGGTGAACAGAGACTCATGTTTCACTGACTCACAGGTGAACAAAAACTCATGGTTCACTGACTCACGGGTCGACAAAAACGTGTGCTTCACTGACTCATGGAAGGACAAAGGCTCGTTTTTAACTGACTCATGGAAGGACAAAGGCTCGTTTTTAACTGACTCACGAGTTGACAAACACTCATGTTTCACTGACTCACGGGTTGACAAAGACTCCTTTTTCACGGACTCATGGGTGAACAAAGACTCATGTTTCATTGACTCACAAGTGGACAAACACTTGAGCTTCACTGACTCACGCGTTGACAAAGACTCATGTTTCACTGACTCACAGGTGAACAAAGACTCATGCTTCACTGACTCGCAGGTGAACAAAGACTCATGTTTCACTGACTCACAGGTGACCAAAGACTCATGTTTCACTGACGCACGGGTTGACATTGACAAAGACTTGAGTTTTACTGACTCACGGGTTGACAAAGACTTGTTTTTAACTGGCTCACGAGTTGACAAACACTCATGTTTCACTGACTCACGGGTTGACAAAGACTCCTTTTTCACGGACTCATGGGTGAACAAAGACTCATGTTTCATTGACTCACAAGTGGACAAACACTTGAGCTTCACTGACTTACGCGTTGACAAAGACTCATGTTTCACTGACTCACAGGTGAACAAAGACTCATGCTTCACTGACTCGCAGGTGAACAAAGACTCATGTTTCACTGACTCACAGGTGAACAAAAACTCATGGTTCACTGACTCACGGGTCGACAAAAACGTGTGCTTCACTGACTCATGGAAGGACAAAGGCTCGTTTTTAACTGACTCATGGAAGGACAAAGGCTCGTTTTTAACTGACTCACGAGTTGACAAACACTCATGTTTCACTGACTCACGGGTTGACAAAGACTCCTTTTTCACGGACTCATTGGTGAACAAAGACTCATGTTTCATTGACTCACAAGTGGACAAACACTTGAGCTTCACTGACTCACGCGTTGACAAAGACTCATGTTTCACTGGCTCACAGGTGAACAGAGACTCATGTTTCACTGACTCACAGGTGAACAAAAACTCATGGTTCACTGACTCACGGGTCGACAAAAACGTGTGCTTCACTGACTCATGGAAGGACAAAGGCTCGTTTTTAACTGACTCATGGAAGGACAAAGGCTCGTTTTTAACTGACTCACGAGTTGACAAACACTCATGTTTCACTGACTCACGGGTTGACAAAGACTCCTTTTTCACGGACTCATGGGTGAACAAAGACTCATGTTTCATTGACTCACAAGTGGACAAACACTTGAGCTTCACTGACTCACGCGTTGACAAAGACTCATGTTTCACTGACTCACAGGTGAACAAAGACTCATGCTTCACTGACTCGCAGGTGAACAAAGACTCATGTTTCACTGACTCACAGGTGACCAAAGACTCATGTTTCACTGACGCACGGGTTGACATTGACAAAGACTTGAGTTTTACTGACTCACGGGTTGACAAAGACTTGTTTTTAACTGGCTCACGAGTTGACAAACACTCATGTTTCACTGACTCACGGGTTGACAAAGACTCCTTTTTCACGGATTCATGGGTGAACAAAGACTCATGTTTCATTGACTCACAAGTGGACAAACACTTGAGCTTCACTGACTCACGCGTTGACAAAGACTCATGTTTCACTGACTCACAGGTGAACAAAGACTCATGCTTCACTGACTCGCAGGTGAACAAAGACTCATGTTTCACTGACTCACAGGTGACCAAAGACTCGTGTTTCACTGACGCACGGGTTGACATTGACAAAGACTTGAGTTTTACTGACTCACGGGTTGACAAAGACTTGTTTTTAACTGGCTCACGAGTTGACAAACACTCATGTTTCACTAACTCACGGGTTGACAAAGACTCCTTTTTCACGGACTCATGGGTGAACAAAGACTCATGTTTCATTGACTCACAAGTGGACAAACACTTGAGCTTCACTGACTCACGCGTTGACAAAGACTCATGTTTCACTGACTCACAGGTGAACAAAGACTCATGCTTCACTGACTCACAGGTGAACAAAGACTCATGTTTCACTGACTCACAGGTGACCAAAGACTCATGTTTCACTGACGCACGGGTTGACATTGACAAAGACTTGAGTTTCACTGACTCACGGGTTGACAAAGACTTGTTTTTAACTGGCTCACGAGTTGACAAACACTCATGTTTCACTGACTCACGGGTTGACAAAGACTCCTTTTTCACGGACTCATGGGTGAACAAAGACTCATGTTTCATTGACTCACAAGTGGACAAACACTTGAGCTTCACTGACTCACGCGTTGACAAAGACTCATGTTTCACTGACTCACAGGTGAACAAAGACTCATGTTTCACTGACTCACAGGTGAACAAAAACTCATGGTTCACTGACTCACGGGTCGACAAAAACGTGTGCTTCACTGACTCATGGAAGGACAAAGGCTCGTTTTTAACTGACTCATGGAAGGACAAAGGCTCGTTTTTAACTGACTCACGAGTTGACAAACACTCATGTTTCACTGACTCACGGGTTGACAAAGACTCCTTTTTCACGGACTCATGGGTGAACAAAGACTCATGTTTCATTGACTCACAAGTGGACAAACACTTGAGCTTCACTGACTCACGCGTTGACAAAGACTCATGTTTCACTGACTCACAGGTGAACAAAGACTCATGCTTCACTGACTCGCAGGTGAACAAAGACTCATGTTTCACTGACTCACAGGTGAACAAAAACTCATGGTTCACTGACTCACGGGTCGACAAAAACGTGTGCTTCACTGACTCATGGAAGGACAAAGGCTCGTTTTTAACTGACTCATGGAAGGACAAAGGCTCGTTTTTAACTGACTCACGAGTTGACAAACACTCATGTTTCACTGACTCACGGGTTGACAAAGACTCCTTTTTCACGGACTCATGGGTGAACAAAGACTCATGTTTCATTGACTCACAAGTGGACAAACACTTGAGCTTCACTGACTCACGCGTTGACAAAGACTCATGTTTCACTGACTCACAGGTGAACAAAGACTCATGCTTCACTGACTCGCAGGTGAACAAAGACTCATGTTTCACTGACTCACAGGTGACCAAAGACTCATGTTTCACTGACGCACGGGTTGACATTGACAAAGACTTGAGTTTTACTGACTCACGGGTTGACAAAGACTTGTTTTTAACTGGCTCACGAGTTGACAAACACTCATGTTTCACTGACTCACGGGTTGACAAAGACTTGTTTTTAACTGGCTCACTAGTTGACAAAAACTCATGTTTCACTGACTCACGGGTTGACAAAGACTTGTTTTTAACTGGCTCACTAGTTGACAAAAACTCATGTTTCACTGTTTTCTTCAGAACTTTTTTCGAACTTAACAGGATTGTTGTTCAACTGGGATCAAAGATAATAATTACCTCTGCCAAGGCTGTCATGTACTTTTAATCTTTCTAGCAAAAAAAAAAATACATACAGTAGATAAAAAAAAAAAATCGATCCATTTCGTCTATGACATAACTGAAGCATAACGTTTTTATTTGTTTCAAGCTTATGCGTCTCCCCTTAAGACTTTTTGCACCTCACACATTGAAAACCGACAAAACATTACATTTTAGCGCAGATTCCGAACATTTCCCCCGATTTTAATGATTCCAGTGACGATTTCTTTGTTGCACGGCCAGCCTTTCTCGCATCATCCAAAACATGTCTTTACTCTATTTGGCTGCCGCGTTCACGAGGTGCCAAAGTGTTTTGTATTTCCGCCATATGAGGGCCACCGAGGACTCGCTCAGGAGAAAAGTGATGGATCTTGTCCAGATGGTCTGCAAAGCTCGGGCACAAACAACAGGAGTCCTGTTAGCACTGCTCAACACTGCAAACAGGCACAGAACTGTTACCGGGTGCGAACAATAAGCCCTGTCAGTGTTCATTATTTTAATCGTCGCTCCTTATCTGCTAATAACTCCTAAGTGATGCTATTTACAAACGCATTTAAATACATTTAGTACTTTGAGTCGTACTTGGGAAATAATCGTACATACTCAGAACAATCTGCAACAATAAAACGTTACCACATGCCCTGTATAGTATAGTACAGGGGTGCTCACACTTTTTCTGCAGGCGAGCTACTTTTCAATTGATCAAGTCGCGGGGATCCACCTCATTCATATATATAATTGATATTTACTTATTTAGGAAATATATGTTTTTGTTAACAAGTTAAAGGTGTTTAATGATAATGCAAGCATGTTTAACACATATAGTTAATAAATTAAAGGTGTTTAATGATAATACAAGAATGTTTAATACATATAGTTAATATTGTTAACAATTTAAAGGTGTTTAAAGATAATGCAAGCATGTTTAACACATATAGTTAATATTGTTAACAAGTTAAAGGTGTTTAAAGATAATACAAGAATGTTTAATACATATAGTTAATATTGTTAACAAGTTAAAGGTGTTTAAAGATATTACAAGAATGTTTAATACATATAGTTAATATTGTTAACAAGTTAAAGGTGTTAAAAGATAATGCAAGCATGTTTAACACATATAGTTAATATTGTTAACAAGTTAAAGGTGTTTAAAGATAATACAAGCATGTTTAACACATATAGTTAATATTGTTAATAAGTTAAAGGTGTTTAAAAATAATACAAGCATGTTTAACTCATATAGTTAATATTGTTAATAAATTAAAAGTGTTTAATGATAATACAATAATGTTTAATACATATAGTTAATATTGTTAACAGGTTAAAGGTGTTTAAAGATATTACAAGAATGTTTAATACATATAGTTAATATTGTTAACAAGTTAAAGGTGTTAAAAGATAATGCAAGCATGTTTAACACATATAGTTAATATTGTTAACAAGTTAAAGGTGTTTAAAGATAATACAAGCATGTTTAACACATATAGTTAATATTGTTAATAAGTTAAAGGTGTTTAAAAATAATACAAGCATGTTTAACTCATATAGTTAATATTGTTAATAAATTAAAAGTGTTTAATGATAATACAAGAATGTTTAATACATATAGTTAATATTGTTAACAAGTTAAAGGTGTTTAAAGATAATACAAGCATGTTTAACACAGTTAATATTGTTAAGAAGTTAAAGGTGTTTAAAGATAATACAAGCATGTTTAACACATATAGTTAATATTGTTAATAAGTTAAAGGTGTTTAAAGATAATACAAGCACGTTTAACACATATAGTTAATATTGTTAATAAATTAAAAGTGTTTAAAGATAATACAAGAATGTTTAATACACATAGTTAATATTGTTAACAAGTTAAAGGTGTTTAAAGATATTACAAGAATGTTTAATACATATAGTTAATATTGTTAACAAGTTAAAGGTGTTAAAAGATAATGCAAGCATGTTTAACACATATAGTTAATATTGTTGACAAGTTAAAGGTGTTTAAAGATAATACAAGCATGTTTAACACATAGTTAATATTGTTAACAAGTTAAAGGTGTTTAAAGATATTACAAGAATGTTTAATACATATAGTTAATATTGTTAACAAGTTAAAGGTGTTAAAAGATAATGCAAGCATGTTTAACACATATAGTTAATATTGTTAACAAGTTAAAGGTGTTTAAAGATAATACAAGCATGTTTAACACATATAGTTAATATTGTTAATAAGTTAAAGGTGTTTAAAAATAATACAAGCATGTTTAACTCATATAGTTAATATTGTTAATACATTAAAAGTGTTTAATGATAATACAAGAATGTTTAATACATATAGTTAATATTGTTAACAAGTTAAAGGTGTTTAAAGATAATACAAGCATGTTTAACACAGTTAATATTGTTAAGAAGTTAAAGGTGTTTAAAGATAATACAAGCATGTTTAACACATATAGTTAATATTGTTAATAAGTTAAAGGTGTTTAAAGATAATACAAGCACGTTTAACACATATAGTTAATATTGTTAATCAATTAAAAGTGTTTAAAGATAATACAAGATTGTTTAATACACATATTTAATATTGTTAACAAGTTAAAGGTGTTTAAAGATATTACAAGAATGTTTAATACATATAGTTAATATTGTTAACAAGTTAAAGGTGTTAAAAGATAATGCAAGCATGTTTAACACATATAGTTAATATTGTTGACAAGTTAAATGTGTTTAAAGATAATACAAGCATGTTTAACACATAGTTAATATTGTTAACAAGTTAAAGGTGTTTAAAGATAATACAAGCATGTTTAACACATATAGTTAATATTGTTAATAAGTTAAAGGTGTTTAAAGATAATACAAGCACGTTTAACACATATAGTTAGTATTGTTAATAAATTAAAAGTGTTTAAAGATAATACAAGAATGTTTAATACACATAGTTAATATTGTTAACAAGTTAAAGGTGTTTAAAGATATTACAAGAATGTTTAATACATATAGTTAATATTGTTAACAAGTTAAAGGTGTTAAAAGATAATGCAAGCATGTTTAACACATATAGTTAATATTGTTGACAAGTTAAAGGTGTTTAAAGATAATACAAGCATGTTTAACACATAGTTAATATTGTTAACAAGTTAAAGGTGTTTAAAGATAATGCAAGCATGTTTAACACATATAGTTAATATTGTTGACAAGTTAAAGGTGTTTAAAGATAATACAAGCATGTTTAACACAGTTAATATTGTTAAGAAGTTAAAGGTGTTTAAAGATAATACAAGCATGTTTAACACATACAGTTAATATTGTTAATAAGTTAAAGGTGTTTAAAGATAATACAAGCACGTTTAACACATATCGTTAATATTGTTAATAAATTAAAAGTGTTTAAAGATAATACAAGAATGTTTAATACACATAGTTAATATTGTTAACAAGTTAAAGGTGTTTAAAGATATTACAAGAATGTTTAATACATATAGTTAATATTGTTAACAAGTTAAAGGTGTTAAAAGATAATGCAAGCATGTTTAACACATATAGTTAATATTGTTGACAAGTTAAAGGTGTTTAAAGATAATACAAGCATGTTTAACACATAGTTAATATTGTTAACAAGTTAAAGGTGTTTAAAGATAATGCAAGCATGTTTAACACATAATGATTCCTTTCTTTCATGAAGACAAGAATATAAGTTGGTGTATTACCTGATTGTGATGACTTGCATTGATAAGAATCAGACAGTAGTGCTGATAACGTCCGCATTTTCAAAGGGATGAGAAAAAAAGTCCTCCTTTCTGTCCAATACCACATGGAAGTGGTTGGTTTTTGGCATCTTATTTGTCCAGCTTCCATACTCCTTTGTACACACTTTACAAGAAATACATTGGCGGCAAACTCCGTAGCTTGCTAGCTAGCTTGTGCATGCCAGCTTTCTGAGACTCGTATTTTGTTAGCGCAGGCAGGATGAAGCAGAGCTTTTATTGTGCAACTGTGCAGTCGGTCTTTGGAGTTTCGACGGCAGGTACGGCGCCAGAGTCTGTTGAAATAAAAAGTGTTTCTCGCCTTCCTGTCGGTATTTTTTTCTTAATAATGAGCTGGCAGCAGCCAGCGTCATCTCAGAAGACTCTCGGGTGCCGTGAATGTCAATCAAGTGACGAAAGTGACGTCATAGTGAAGATTTATGATCGCTCATTTTTAGGACTATTTTTTTTATGCCTGGCTGGCGATCGACTGACACACCCTCCGTGATCAACCGGTAGCTCGCAATCGACGTAATGAGCACCCCTGGTGTAGTAGTTCATCCCTTCACCTTTAAATAAACTAAACCTGCTTGTAAAACATAACAAGTATGACGGACAAAACATCGTAAACACCAACTGCATAACAGGTGTGTACGATCAAAATGTGGAACATTACGTAATAAAACATTTAAAAAATGATCGTACAATGTTCACAACAGATATCGTAAAATACGATCATTATTGTACATTTGCCAAACCCGTTCAAACGCAAAAACAACAAAGGGGTAACCCACTGCATCGTTTGGAAACACTTCTTATACTTCAGTGACGATTGCAACAGTGGCGTGCAGTCACTAGAGGCAGGGGAGGCGGGGCCTCACCTGCCGTCATGGAAAGAAACAAAATGTAAAAAGAAAAAAATAATAATTAAATTGTTATATGTATCCAGTGATTATACGAAAGTTATTTTCCATTTAACTTCACCAGTTTTAGATTATTTTTATTTTTATTTTCACATTTGCTGTTCAAATACTGAGAAGAGACGGTGCGGTGATCAGCAGCCAGTTGAGGCACGTCACTGATTTGTGCCTCAACATGGATTGTGCACAATGACTCGGCTAACTGCTGAGCTGCTGTGCAGTGAGACTGTATTGCTGTATGAATTATATCAGCTAACTAAACTATGGCATAGTTTAGTTAGCTGAGGTATATAATGTACAGTGTATTTTGTCAAAAACTGTATGTGTGAAACCTATTTCTTGTGCTGAGCGATCATAAATCTGCTGCAAAAGACGTACTGGTTGAGGCTCGCAGTAATCCGGCCTCCTGGTGGTAGAGGGCGGTAGTGATCCCAGAAATCATTCCTCGGCCGCAGAAGAAAAAAAAAAAAAAAAAAAAGTTTGCAAGCGATTGTTTATTTCCTCTAGCCTGGACTTTTATTAAAAACATAGAGGATTACATATGTAAAATGAAACAGTTTTCTAAACTGGACTTTCAATCGAAGCCGGAGGTAATAATTAAAGGTATACCAACGCCGGAGCTAAAAGGTTTGCTTTTGACTTCGGGACAGAAGACCCGTTCTTTTCAAACGACGTGGTACACACGCAAAGGCTGTCCAGCAAGAAAGGTAAGGCCATAATAATGTTTTTTTTTATTAAATGTGCTTTTTTGTGTGCTACAGTTGTGTAAAGAATGCTGGTATGAGCTTTTAAACATAACCCGTTAACTGCTGCCAATCACATGGTGAATAAGATACTATTTAGGGTTCATATGTTTGTAAATCTGACTGTGATGATGCAGTGCCTCACCAGACATTAACCTCACCGCACACCACTGGATTGCAAGGTATATTAGATCAGGGGTGTCAAACTCATTTTAGATCGGGGGGGGCCACATGGAGAAAAATCTACTCCAAAGTGGGCCGGACTGGTAAAATCACGGCACGATAACCTAAAAATAAAGACGACTTCAGATTGTTTTCTTTGTTTAAAAATAGAACAAACACATTCTGAAATTGTACTAATCATAATGTTGTTGTTTTTTTTACAATTACCTGGTGCGGTTAAAAGTATATATACTTTGTCTTTATTTATATTTTCTGAATAAATTATGTGATAATGTTCGTCAATCAAATCATTGGTGTTAATTTTCA
>NC_084740.1:63925684-64020684 GCF_033978785.1 Entelurus aequoreus
TATATATATATATATATATATATATATATATATACACACTACCGTTCAAAACTTTGGGGTCACATTGAAATGTCCTTATTTTTGAAGGAAAATCACTGTACTTTTCAATGAAGATAACTTTAAACTAGTCTTAACTTTAAAGAAATACACTCTATACATTGCTAATGTGGTAAATGACTATTCTTGCTGCAAATGTCTGGTTTTTGGTGCAATATCTCCATAGGTGTATAGAGGCCCATTTCCAGCAACTATCACTCCAGTGTTCTAATGGTACAATGTGTTTGCTCATTGGCTCAGAAGGCTAATTGATGATTAGAAAACCCTTGTGCACATCTGAAAAACAGTTTAGCTTGTTACAGAAGCTACAAAACAGACCTTCCTTTGAGCAGATTGAGTTTCTGGAGCATCACATTTGTGGGGTCAATGAAATGCTCAAAATGGCCAGAAAAAGAGAACTTTCATCTGAAACTCGACAGTCTATTCTTGTTCTTAGAAATAAAGGCTATTCCACAAAATTGTTTAGGTGACCCCAAACTTTTGAACGGTAGTGGGTAGTGTATTTATACACTTACTCACCACACATAAGTGTCATACGTCAGCAGCCAAGAGGAGTTTTTGTAAGTTGTTTTTTTTATTATTATTTTTATACCAAATAACTCTTTGAATCTTGTTAAAGGATTGTTTCTGAATCAAATCGTCAACCCAAGAATCGGAATGAAAACATTAGTTGTTGAAATATTTCCATCCCTCCAGTCCAATCATTGTGTGCCCTATTGCCATCACATGTGTTTGTCAGTCCCTTAAAGGGGAACTGCACTTTTTTGGGGGAATGTTGCCTCTCGTTCACAATTATAATGAGAGACAGGAATGCACGTCTTTTTCTTTTTTATTAGGAATTTAAAGATGATAAAAAAAACGCTTGGAAGATGCCTCTAATGGGAGTCCCTGTTGTAGCCTTCAAAGCCCTCCATCAATGATTTATATACACATTGCAAATGTATATATAATATAGTAACAGACACCTTCATAACAATATGTAATATGTTCAATATTTACCGTATTTTTATCATTTTATGCACAGCCGGAACTAATTATTCGGTGCATTTATGTCCGTTTCCATAGCAGCGCACTTAAAGTGTTTTCATCTGCATTAGAAATGTCAAGCCAATCAGACAAATGGGATCAACTGTGAAGGTTAAATAACATTGCCACTATTCGGTGAAAAAAGAAAAGAAATAGCACATGCAACACAGCGGTCGGCATCATATGACTGCATTTCTTTTGTGAAAGGTGGCAACTATCATTAACTACTGGTGATAACACAGTAAGGAAGGGATTCGTATGGCCCCATTCCTGTGTGGCTATCTCGTGAGAGGAAGGGGAGGGAAGTTAACCATTTTGCACGGGCGGCATAGCTCGGTTGGTAGAGTGACCGTGCCAGCAACTTGAGGGTTCCAGGTTCGATTCCGCCATCCTAGTCAACGCCGTTGCGTCCTTGGGCAAGACACTTCACCCACCTGCTCCCAGTGCCACCCACACTGGTTTAAATGTAACTTAGATAGTGGGTTTCAGTATGTAAAGCGCTTTGAGTCACTAGAGAAAAGCGCTATATAAATAAAATTCACTTCACTTCACTTCACAATGCAGTCTGGTGAAGATGATGGAAAGTGCCACTCAAACAAAACTGACGCTGTGGTCAAAGTTGGAATTGCCACACAACACATTTTAAGATATTCAACACTCTACTGCCATCTACCCCCCTAACTTGTCACGTTTCATGTGTCAGGTGAACTGCGACGAACGGGGCCACATTAATCTCCTTCCTACTGTAGGATGAAACCCATGTGTGGAGGGAGAATGTGACCAGCGCGCCTGCAGGAGCAGAGGTCACCGCCTCTGTCGATGGTGTTGAGGGTGGAGCACCATCGGATAGGGGCGGGGCATGTGCTGACGGCGAGACACAGCTGGCAGGTGATTAGATTTCACAGGTGGTACGTGGTAATCTAATCATCTGTTGTCTTTAACAGTGAGCGGCCAGTGGAGGAGAATAGGTGGGGAGAGACTGGAGAGAGAAAACATCCGAAAAGATTGTTGACTTGTTACATGTCAACAAGCGATTCAGACCGAGAA
The DNA here is from genome assembly GCF_033978785.1 of Entelurus aequoreus. Lineage (NCBI taxonomy): Eukaryota > Metazoa > Chordata > Actinopteri > Syngnathiformes > Syngnathidae > Entelurus > Entelurus aequoreus. The sequence continues at coordinate 63,927,815 of NC_084740.1, forward strand.
AGCGACGATTACCCCATTAATTTGAGCGAGGATGAAAGATTTGTGGATGAGGAAAGTGAGAGTGAAGGATTAGAGGGCAGTGGAAGCGATTCAGATAGGGAAGATGCTGTGAGAGGCGGGTGGGACCTGATATTCAGCTGGGAATGACTAAAACAGTAAATAAACACAAGACATATATATATACTCTATTAGCCACAACACAACCAGACTTATATTTATTATGCCACAAATTAATCCGCATAACAAACACCTCCCCCCTCCCGTCCATATAACCCCCTAATACAACTCAAACACCCGCACAACACACTCAATCCCACAGCCCAAAGTACTGTTCACCTCCGTAAAGTTCATACAGCACATATATTTCCCCAAAGTTACGTACGTGACATGCACATAGCGGCACGCACGTCCGGGCAAGCGATCAAATGTTTGGAAGCCAAAGCTGCGTACTCACGGTAGCGCGTCTTCTATCCAACTCAAAGTCCTCCTGGTTGTGTTGCTGCAGCCAGCCGCTAATACACCGCTTCCCACATACAGCTTTAATTGTTCATTAAACAAATTGCAAAAGATTCACCAACACAGATGTCCAGAATACTGTGGAATTTTGCGATGAAAACAGACGACTTAATAGCTGGCCACAATGGTGTCCCAATATGTCCGCTACAATCCGTGACGTCACGCGCAAACGTCATCATACCGAGACGTTTTCAGCAGAATATTTTGCGGGAAATTTAAAATTGCACTTTACTAATCCAACCCGGCCGTATTGGCATGTGTTGCAATGTTAAGATTTCATCATTGATATATAAACTATCAGACTGTGTGGTCGGTAGTAGTGGGTTTCAGTAGGCCTTTAAACAACTTGGTTGAAACGGCACGCCTGGCTCCTGCGACGTGTGTAATCGTGGAACGAGTAGGAAGCGTTCAATCCCCACCATGTTCAATAAATATACATGTGTTTTATAGAATATATTTTCTGATGTTTAACCTCAAAATAAATACATGAATCATCACTTTTAAAGACAATGCTTGCAAGAAAATTCACTTCATTTGGGTTCCACAAGGAAGAAAACGTCCCAAGGGACGTGGTGAAGCCCACCATAGTCCCACTTTATTCCACTCGGAAGGCAAGGGGCTTATTGCAGAGTCAGCGCGGTTTGTAACCACCTGTTACGTTCAAAGACAGCCCCGCTGGAGAAACAGCGAGGGTTTGACAGTAATGACTAATAATGGCCGGGGTTATGCAAAGTGAGCCTCCTCGCAGGGAGGCTTTGATGCAGGTGAAAAACGCATCCTAAACATACTTAAAAGCAGCGGAGGTGGTGTGGAGCGAGGCAGGAAGACCAAAGAGGGGGGCGGAATTTGTTCCGCGCGTTAGCTGCCATGCTTGGCTGCACGGGAACAGAAGGTCGGCATAATGAATTGTGGCGTGCAAATGAAATAACGAGACCCCGCCCAGCCAGGAGTGTGAGCACAGGAGTGTGTAAACAGAGGAAGGAGGCTTGTGTGAGTTTGTCATGTCGCGATGCTACTGGCTAGCCTGCATAGGGAACAAACAAATGGTTTTCTGCTTGTCTGAAAGTAGGGATGTCCGATAATGGCTTTTTGCCGATATCCGATATTGTCCAACTCTTTAATTACCGATAAGGCAACAAGAGAAGTATCATACACTTCTCTTTTGTAAAGTAAATCTGAACAGCCGATATGGGCATCTACATCTGCTATATGATTTGCCCGAGAAGCTGGGCAGGACATTAAAAAAACAAAAAAAAAAATTAAAAAAAAAAAAAAAAAAAAAAAAAAAATTACCGATACCAACCAATACCGATATCAACCGATATATGCAGTCGTGGAATTACCCACATTATTATACCTAATTTGGACAACCAAGTATGGTGAAGATAAGGTACTTTTTTAAAAAAATTAATAAAATAAGATAAATAAATTAAAAACATTTTCTTGAATAAAAAAAGAAAGTAAAACAATATAAAAACAGTTACATAGAAAGTAGTAATTAATGAAAATGAGTAAAATTAACTGTTAAAGGTTAGTACTATTAGTGGACCAGCGGCACACACAATCATGTGTGCTTACGGACTGTATCCCTTGCAGACTGTATTGATATATATTGATGTATAATGTAGGAACCAGAAATATTAATAACAGAAAGAAACAACCCTTTTGTGTGAATGAGTGTGAATGAGTGTAAATGGGGGAGGGAGGTTTTTTGGGTTGGTGCACTAATTGTAAGTGTATCATGTGTTTTTTTTATGTTGATTTAATAATAAAAAAATAAAAATAAATTAAAAAAACGATACAGATAATTAAAAAAAAACGATACCGATAATTTCCAATATTACATTTTAACGCATTTATCGGCCGATAATCGGACATCTCTATCTGAAAGTATTGTTGATGGAAAAATTGTAGAAAACACCCAGAGGCGGACTAGAGTGTCATGTGACTCAACGGGTGCTGCTGTTTTGGTCAACAGCAGAGTAAGCTGTTAAATTGAACAATAGCGTTTATTAACTGAGGTAATAGTTTTTTTTGAGGAAAGTAGGAAGTGTCTATTTGAGTGGACGAACTGACTTTTTAATGGTGTTCAAACAGCAATACATTACTTGAACTATATTTATATATATAAATAGTTGATTTATATAGGCTAGTAAGGTAAAGTTTTGTACCTGACAAGAGGAAGGCTGCAGAAGCAAGATAGCCGAAACTTGTCAGGTACAAAACTTTACCTTACTAGCCTATATAAATCAACTATTTATAAATACACATTAGTAGGCTAAATGAACCTCTTTAACATATATTTATATAGCGCTTTTCTCTAGTGACTCAATGTACTTTACATAGTGAAACCCAATATCTAAGTTACATTTAAACCAGTGTGGGTGGCACTGGGAGCAGGTTGGCAAAGTGTCATGCCAAAAGACACAACGGAAGTGACAAGAATGGTGGAAGCGGGGATTAAACCGGCAACCCTCAAGTTGCTGACACAGCCACTCTACCAACCAAGCTATACAACCCTTAGTTTAAGTTAAGTTAAAGTTAAAGTACCAATGATAGTCACAAACACACTAGGTGTGGTGAAATTACCCTCTGCATTTGACCCGCCCCCTTGTTCCACCCCTTGGGAGGTGAGGGGAGCAGTGAGCAGCAGCGGTGGCCGCGCTCTGGAATCATTTTGGTGATTTGACCACCAATTCCAGCCCTTGATGCTGAGTGCCAAGCAGGGAGGCAATGGGTCCCATTTTTATAGTCTTTGGTATGACTCGGCCGGGGTTTGAACTTTTAGAAGAATGGTCGAAAGAGAGTTGAAGCTGTAATAGCTGCAAAAGGTGGACCGACATCATATTGAACCCTATGGGATAGGAATGGGATGGCAATTCAAGTTCATATGTGAGTCAAAGCAGGTGGCCAAATACTTTTTGGCAATATAGTGTATGTCAAGCCTTTCTTATAATCTTATTGATCATGATTTACAGTTTTTGAAAACCCAACATTTTCTGAGATTTTAATTTCAAGGTTTTCATAAACTGTAAAACCATATTTATCAAAACTGTATCAAAAGTGGGCTTGAAAATAATTTGAGTTGCATGTTATCAGCCTATGTTTTTTACATATTAGTTTCACCTTGTAAATCTAATTGATGATATGAACAAACCTTTGCACAAAATTCAATGTTTTTAATTTCACCTTCATGTATGTATGTATGTATGTATGTATGTATGTATGTATGTATGTATGTATGTATGTATGTATGTATGTATGTACATACAGTAGGTATGTATGTATGTATGTATGTATGTATGTATGTATGTATGTATGTATGTATGTATGTATGTACATACAGTAGGTATGTATGTACACTACCGTTCAAAAGTTTGGGGTCACATTGAAATGTCCTTATTTTTGAAGGAAAAGCACTGTACTTTTCAATGAAGATAACTTTAAACTAGGCTTAACTTTAAAGAAATACACTCTATACATTGCTAATGTGGTAAATGACTTTTCTAGCTGCAAATGTCTGATTTTTGGTGCAATATCTACATAGGTGTATAGAGGCCCATTTCCAGCAACTATCACTCCAGTGTTCTAATGGTACAATGTGTTTGCTCATTGGCTCAGAAGGCTAATAGATGATTAGAAAACCCTTGTGCAATCATGTTCACACATCTGAAAACAGTTTAGCTCAATACAGAAGATACAAAACTGACCTTCCTTTGAGCAGATTGAGTTTCTGGAGCATCACATTTGTGGGGTCAATTAAACGCTCAAAATGGCCAGAAAAAGAGAACTTTCATCTGAAACTCAACAGTCTATTCTTGTTCTTAGAAATGAAGGCTATTCCACAAAATTGTTTGCGTGACCCCAAACTTTTGAACGGTAGTGTACGTATGTATGTACATACAGTATGCATGTATGTGTGTATATATATATATATATATATATATATATATATATATATATATATATATATATATATATATATATATATATATATATATCTATATATATATATATATATATATATATATATATATATATATATCTAGCTATCTACTGTAAAAAAAGAACAATATATTATATATCTAACTTGTGTGTGTATATATATATATATATATATATATATATATATATATATATACATGTACATTATATATATACTTTTTATTTTTAGCCTGGACATATGGAGGATGAGCTACAAGTTTTAGAAGCTGAGTGATAAGCAGATCAAGAATGTAGCACATTTGCTAAGTGTTAAACAAGAAAGATAAACTACAGACATAATAAAACAATCAATTACTGTACAATGTCTGCTCTCACTGGGATGATGATTTTTATACATTCCCGTTCAGATGAAGAATTAATCATAATCATCACACATATAAAAATAAAAGAAGAAAAACAAAGATAGGTGCAAACATGCGTCTTTTCGTGTCTTTCTCGCCATCTCCAGGCCTAAGTTGAATGGAAAGTTGAGCAACTTCTCGGTTTATGGCCACATCCTTCTACTATCCAGGTGAGAGGCATTATTTATAATCTAGAATTAACTTTCACCAACTCGGAGGCAATGCAGCAGCTCACTGGCTCAATACGTCAACAACAGCATAAGCTAGTTACCTCTCTGCGATAACGACGCCGCTAAAAGTAGTTCCTCGTGTTAGCGTGTTGCTAATACTTAGTTAATATTCAGGTGACGACATGTAAATGAAGTATTGCTGGCAATTTTTAGATGTTTTTTTAAAGGGCTTTGTGGGAGGAATAGTGTACTCTGATTAGCTGCATTCTTAGCCTTGTTCTCTAATATAAATATGAATGCATTCATAAAGAAAGTCATATGTGTTCTTGTCTATTATAGGGATTGTAAATGATAGGCAACATTTAAAAAAAGTGCAGTTTTCCTCTGTTATGTTCTTGTATGTGATATATCAGACCTCAAACTGTGGTACGTGTACATCTACTGGTACAAAGTGTCACGGCCCGTGCGCATTCATCTGTGCACCTCCAATCATTCAGCATTCTGCACACCTGTCACTGATGAGCTCCCTCGGCTTCTTAAGCCAGTGCAAATCTGCGTTCCGGGCCAGAACGTAGCAACCTTTTCCATTGCACAGCATTCCTCCGTTCCCGCGTCAAGAGCTGTGTGTCTCGTCTCCCCGTATTCCCTCTGGTTCCCTGGCTGCCTCTTGGATCTCGACCTCCCGTCTGGGCACGGAATTTGACGCCACACGTAGTCGCACGCATACACATTTTGGATTAGTTTTCACACTCCATACTATTTTATATATTTATTAATAAATAGAGCTAACTACGTCCCTGCATTCTGTGCCGTCTCCCCCCCCCCCTGTACCATAACACAAAGAATAACTTGATTAAGGTACAGTGTTTTATTATCCTATTTTCAAACCCAGTGTTGCCGTTCAAACTGTGTGTAATGGCACAGTGGCCAAAACTATTAAACATACTTCCATCCATCCATCCATCCATCTTCTTCCGCTTATCCAAGGTCACCTCTCCCCAGCCATTTCGTCCACTTCCTGGGGGATCCCGAGGCGTTCCCAGGCCAGCCGGGAGACATAGTCTCCCCAACGTGTCCTGGGTCTTCCCCGTGGCCTCCTACCAGTCGGACGTGCCCGAAACACCTCCCTAGGGAGGCGTTCGGGTGGCATCCTGACCAGATGCCCGGACCACCTCATCTGGCTCCTGTCGATGTGGAGGAGCAGCAGCTTTACTTTGAGCTCCCCCCGGATGACAGAGCTTCTCACCCTATCTCTAAGGGAGAGCCCCGCCACCCGGTGGAGGAAACTCATTTCGGCCGCTTGTACCCGTGATCTTGTCCTTTCGGTCATAACCCAAAGCTCATGACCATAGGTGAGGATGGGAACGTAGATCGACCGGTAAATTGAGAGCTTTGCCTTCCGGCTCAGCTCCTTCTTCACCACAACGGATCGATACAGTGTCCGCATTACTGAAGACGCCGCACGATCCACTCTTACCCAGGCCCGGCCCTAACCAATCTGGCGCCCTAGGCAAGATTTTAGGTGGCGCCCCCCCCCCACATCGGCAGTGAAGTGTATATACCCACAAGAAGCCGAATAGCTTTGTCTTTGACCTTTTTTTTTTACTTAAAGAAAGCAAATTAACAATCAGAATAGTTAACAAGATAAAAAAATATGAATAAATAAATGAATACAAAAAATAAATATATGAAATACAATATTTTTTACATACATAAACACAAAATAAAACGTGTCAACAAGTTGCATAAAATAAATTAAAAATACAATATAAATAAGGCACTGCACAAAACAAGACATCAAACCAGTATGACTTTAACAACTATATTACAAAAAAAGGGGATCCTACAGAGTTCTCTATTTGTGCTTTTTAATATTGCATGAACTAGAATGACTTACAAATGACTGTACACCAGGGAGTACTATAATTACCTAACGTTACATTATCATTTTCCATAACAACTTAGCCCCCTCCACAATATTAACCCGACGTTAAAACAGAACTAGCTATTTATTGATTATCAATTGCCGAATCATGTAACGTTAGCTTAATGCTAAAAAGCCAGGTTACTATCACATTCTGTAACAGACAAATAATTTCATGTAGGCTAACGTTACCTACCTGCTACCTCTGTCTTTTTCTCGTTTCTCCTCCTCTTCTTTTCTATTTTTTCTTCCCTGGGCACCTGACAGTTTTGGCCGTTTTGACATCTTGTGTTGATTTTTTGATGTGGTGACGTCCAAAAAGAGTCATGATACGGGAAGGGAGGGAGCGCACCGTGCGGGGGGAGGGCGTAAGGTTGTAACAAATAATATTTCCATTAAATAGGCTTTACTTTGCATTTTAATTAACGTGGGATTATTTTTTGTATTTAAAAATAATAGTACCAACTTTTTTTTTTTTTTTCTTTCAACATTTGTGGCACTGGCGTGGCGCCCCCTGATGGACGGCGCCCTTAGCATTTGCCTATACGGCCTATGCCACGGGCCGGCCCTGCTCTTACCTGACTCGTGAACAAGACTCCGAGGTACTTGAACTCCTCCACTTGGGGCAAGATCTCTTCCCCAACTCGGAGATGGCACTCCACCCTTTTCCGGGCGAGAACCATGGACTCGGACTCGGACTCGGACTCGCTTCACACTCGGCTGCGAACCCATCCAGTACTTGTTAAATTTAATCTCTGCCTTGTTTTTAATGAATACCTAGGCCTACTACGCTATTTTATTTTAACCCTGGTCGTAATGGTGGTACTTGGAGAGCCGGGTTTTTTCTGAGGTGGTATTTGGTGAAAAAAGTTTGAGAAGCACTGCGTTAGACAAAGAGACGAGGCAGCATTGCACGTGACACAGTATGTTCTCAGCATGGAAGTAGTGAACCAGGCTCTGGTGACAATTTTTAAAGCCTCCGAAGACCGTCTGTCCGCCACCCTCGTAACGCACATTCCCTAATTGAGTGTTAATTGGGTGCTAATCATGGAACACGTTCTCCCAGTGAGACGCTCCCCAGATGTCACCAGATGAAGGTGCTTGGAACAGAACGCCGGCGACGCGTGCGAAGGATACAGCTTTCGGGGTCACCGCCAGGCATCTGTTTCTCAGCTTTGACGAGTCGCACTGACAATTAAGCAACACTTTGTTTCGTCAAACGTGGCGTTGAAAGCAGAAATGAGGTACTTTTCAAACCGCGTCCTCACATGAACCTCCGCAAACTGTCTGTCGAACATGCGTTCCACTCCGGAGACCGGACACTTTGACTTTATCATTGACGGCTTTAAACATTCAACGGCATTAAACATTAAACGCATGTTTTACAGTCCAACTCATTAATATTTAGGCGTGTGTTTTGTTTGCTAACAGAATGCTGCAAATGCATGGTGCAAATCAGCACAATGTATCCTGGATGCCATCCACTGTTTGTGTCCCCGTGCATTCTAATACCCAAGTTGATGAAGGAACAATTGAAACCCTTTTTTCCACTGCACAGTCCCCGCTGCTCACTACTGATGCATTTCCACTGGCAAAGGTAGATACCAACAGGTGCTATGTGGTACTATTTCTAATACCTATATGGTTACAATTGACGCATACAGTTTCATAAAGCACAGTCCCATTTTGCTGCCCGAACTCCTCTTAGATTAAACAACCTGTGCCTTACCCAGAGACGCTGGGTAAGGTTTAAATGTTGCATTTTCCTTATGCCCTCAATCTCCTCTTTGATAACATTTGAGAACACATGCTAATGTTTTGCTTTACTTTGTCTCTAGGTGCTACAGTACTATACACCAGTCTCAATTTTACTGCAATGTTACATTTTCCTTATGCCCTCAGTCTCCTCTTTGATAACGTTTGAGGACACATGCTAATGTTAGCTTACCCTTTTGCTTTGCTTTATCTCTCGATGCTACAGTATTATACTCCAGTCTCCACATTGCTGCAATGCTAAATTTTTTTGATGCCCTCAGTCTTCAATCAATCAATCAATGTTTATTTATATAGCCCTAAATCACAAGTGTCTCAAAGGGCTGTACAAGCCACAACGACATCCTCGGTACAGAACCCAAAAGTCTTCTCTTGGATAACATTTGAGAACACATGCTAATGTTTTGCTTTGCTTTATCTCTAGATGCTACAGTACTGGGGTGAGTTTTCCTTGCCCGTATGTGGGAGGGCTATATAAATAAACATTGATTGATTGATTGATTGATTGATTGATTGATACTATACACCAGTCTCCTCTTTACTGCAATGCTACATTTTCTTGATGCCCCCAGTCTCCTTTGATAACATTTGAGAACACATGCTAATGTTAGCTTACCCTTTTGCTTTGCTTTATCTCTAGATGCTACAGTACTATACTCCAGTCTCCATGTTGCAGCAATGCTATATTTGTTTTGATGCCCTCAGTCTTCTCTTGGATAACATTTGAGAACACATGCTAACGCTTTGCTTCGCTTTATCTCTAGATGCTACAGTACTATACACCAGTCTCCTCTTTACTGCAATGCTACATTTTCTTGATGCCCCCAGTCTCCTCTTTGATAACATTTGAGAACACATGCTAATGTTAGCTTACCCTTTTGCTTTGCTTTATCCCTAGATGCTACAGTACTATACTCCAGTTTCCACTTTACTGCAATGCTACATTTTCTTGATGCCCCTAGTCTCCTCTTTGATCATATTTGAGAACACATGCTAATGTTTTGCTTTGCTTCATCCCTAGATCCAACAGGATTATACTTCAGTCTCCACTTTGCCGCAATGCTACATTTGTGCGATGCCCTCAGTCTCCTCATAGGTAAAATTTAAGGAAACATGTTATCTTACCTTGTTGCTGTGCCTTATCACTAGACACTGCATGATTATACTCCAGTGTCCACTTGCTGCAACACTACATTTGCTTGATGCCCCGAGTCTCCTCTTGGATACAATTTAGTGACACATGCTAATGTTATCTTGACCTGTTGCTTTATTTTATCTCTAGTTGCTACAGGATTATACTCCAGTATCCAGTTGCTGCAACACTACATTTGCTTGATACCCTCAGTCTCCTTTTGAATACAATTTGAGGGCACATGCTAATGTTAGCTTAACCTTTTGTTTTGCCTTATCGCTAGATCAGGGATGTCAAACGTACGGCCCGTGGGCCGGATCAGGCCCGCGAACAGGTTTTATGCGGCCCGCGTGATGAGTTTGCCAAGTATTAAAGTATTTTGAAAGAAAGAAACTGCTGTTCTAAATGTGTCCACTGGATGTCACAATAGCATGTCTGTTAGGACTAGCAAGAAGTACAAAGTAAAGTGTGGCGTCTTCCTCTCCCTCGACCGAAATGAAACAGAAAAAATCTTGGGTTTTATGTCTTCTGCTTCAAACACATCGTTAATTTGGCTCCCTTACTCCCCCATCATGTCTCTGTCAAAAACGAGAAAACTTAACCCTTCTGAATAGTTTTTACCTCCGTTTCTTACGGTTTGTTGAGTTAGCACTGGATTGATACGTGGACATGACAAATGAGGTATTAGATACCTAGAAGAGTTTACACGTTGTGATTTAGGGCTATATAAATAAACATTGATTGATTGATTGATTGAATCTTTAAAGTTTAATCCTAGCTTTGTAGATACACCGAGACAAAGTCTAAGCTCATTGTTTTTTTTGAAGCTGCACCAATTTCCTCAGAATTTTCAACAAACTTGAAGTGATTTGTCCAGAGGATTATCTGTGATTTGTACGTTTTCAGAATGTGCTTGTTCTATTTTTGGCCAAAGTAAAACGAAGAAAACAACCCAGAGTTGTCTTTATTTTTAAGTTATCATGCCATGATTTTACCATTCCGGCCCACTTGGTAATAGATTTTCCTCCATGCGGCCCCTGAGCTGAAATGAGTTTGACACCCCTGCTCTAGATGCTACGGGATTAGATAGATAGATAGCACTTTATTGATTCCTTACACTCCAGTCTTCACTTTTCTGCAACACTACACTTTTGTGATGCCCTCAGTCTCCTCTTGGATAAAATGTGATGACCAAAGCAAATGTTAGTTCACCCCGTGGCTTTGCTTCTCCTCTGTAGAATTATTATCCACAATCTCACCATTGCTGCAGCTCTCTATTTTTTTAGCTGCCCCCAGTCTCCTCTCGGATAACATTTGAGTAGACAACAATTCTTACCTATTGGGTAAATAATGCATGTTTAAAGTACCAGAATTCGGGGAAACACCGTTGATGACAGCTGACATATAACCTCTGCGTTCACGAATGACGCAGGGCATTTTGACACCATTCCTGCTACCGTTGTCATGGCGACGGCAAGAGTGGCCGTCCTCCCACCCTCGTGAAGGAATACCTTGAGGCGGAAGTTCAAACAAGAGGCGCAAAATGACCACGCTCATTAAAAAGCCAGTGCCGCAGAACAAACAGCACTTTGGAAGGCCCCCCGATATCAATTAAAATATATGAAGGAGGTCATTAACAGCCACAGAGGATGGAGTGTCGCACGTTACGGCCGCAGTCTTGGGCAAACTCTTTAATGGTCCAAATTAATTAAGGGCTACAATAGGAGCGCCTGAGTGACTCCTTTGCTCGTTTGCTTTCTTTTGGCATGTGTCCAAATACATATGGCACATTTTTAACTGTACATGTAGAAAAAAAGAGCAGCTCAAAGAATAGGAGAGGAGAATGTTGAACAAGAGCACTGTGACAGCGCAATTATGGCATGATTTATTTGTAATTATTTTTTATTTTTTTGTCTTTTAGTCTATATTTTTTTACTCAACTGATTGCACCCTTTCGACACTTGTTGCCCCAAAATACTGCTATTAAATCATCATTTATAAATACATATTTCAGTTTTTTTTTTTAAATAAATCACCAAAGTTACCAATATTTTAGTACCGGTGCCAAAATTATTCCGATACTTTTCTGTACTTTTCAGTACTTTTTCTAAATAAAGGGGACCACAAAAAAATTGCCTTATTGGCTTTATTCTAACAAAAAATCTTAGGGTACATTAAACATTTGTTTTTTATTGGAAGTTTTATTTTATTAGTAAGTAAACAAACAAAGGCTCCTAATTAGTCTGCTGACATGCAGTACCATATTGTGTCATTTTCCATTCTATCATTTTGTCAAAGTTATTAAGGACAAGTGGTAGAAAATGAATTATTAAATGTACTTGTTCATTTACTGTTAATATCTGCTTACTTTCTCTTTTCAACATGTTCTATCTACACTTCTGTTAAAATGTAATAATGACCTATTCTCCTGTTGTTTGATACTTTACATTAGTTTTGGATGATACCACAAATTTGGGTATCAATCCGATACCAAGTAGTTACAGGATCATACATTGGTCATATTTTTATGTTTATATCTCGCTCTAAATCTCTTCCAAAAGATTAGACGACGACCGAAAACAAAATGCATTTCCTCTTATGCAAATCTAATTAATCCGTTCCACACACCAAAAAATATTACCACACAAAACACATTTTATAGAGACTAGTTTTAGTCTTTAATAAAGAAAACACTTTCAAATACATACAAATAATAAACAAATTGGATACATTAATATTTAACATTATTTTGACCTTAAAGTGCCCCTCTAATGCTGACGACATTGAAATGTATCTCATAGTTCTGGTACTCCCTCCAAAATAGACATAGTAGTGAATTTCAGCACATTTTGGAACACTCACTTTTAGCTCCAAAAAGAGGGCGGGCCAGCATCAGCCATGCTTTAAGACAGGATGTGTTTATGGACCATCTTTATCCCAATATGCTAACACGTCTACGATTGTCTGTGTTAGTAGAATTAACATACAACAGCTATCATTCAGTTTCACTAATTCCTCAGTAAATTCATCAAGATATCACCGTGGAGTTATTGAGTCTGTTTAGCTGATTGCAGAGCTAGCTCCCGCAACTGGTGGGTCCATGATGATGACTTTTGTTTTGTTTGATCAGCCGTTTTACTGCCGTGTTACGTACAGTCGTGGTCAAAAGTTTACATACACTTGTAAAGAACATAATGTCATGGCTGTCTTGAGTTTCCAATAATGTCTACAACTCTTATTTTTTTTGTGATAAAGTAATTGGAGCACATACTTGTTGGTCACAAAAAACATTCATGAAGTTTGGTTCTTTTATGAATTTATTATGGGTCTACTGAAAATGTGAGCAAATCTGCTGGGTCAAAAGTATACATACAGCAATGTTAATATTTGGTTACATGTCCCTTGGCAAGTTTCACTGCAATAAGGCGCTTTTGGTAGCCATCCACAAGCTTCTGGCAAGCTTCTGGTTGAATTTTTGACCACTCCTCTTGACAAAATTGGTGCAGTTCAGCTAAATGTGTTGGTTTTCTGACATGGACTTCTTTCTTCAGCATTGTCCACACGTTTAAGTCAGTACTTTGGGAAGGCCATTCTAAAACCTTGATTCTAGCCTGATTTAGCCATTCCTTTACCACGTTTGACGTGTGTTTGGGGTCATTGTCCTGTTGGAACACCCAGGTTGTCCTGAAGAATTTGGAGGTAATCCTCATTTTTCATTGTCCCATTTACTCTCTGTAAAGCACCAGTTCCATTGGCAGCAAAACAGGCCCAGAGCATACTACCACCACCATGCTTGACGGTAGGTCGGTGTTCCTGGGATTAAAGGCCTCACCTTTTCTCCTATAAACATATTGCTGGGTATTGTGGCCAAACAACTCAATTTATGTTTCAAGTATCTTCTTGGTTAAAAAAATAAAAATAAAAAAGATAGAACCACTATTTTAGAGCATTGCGTATGCATTAGGGTTGTATGGTAAACCGGTATTGGTATAGTACCGCGATACTAATGAAACATATTCGGTACTATACCGCCTCTGAAAAGTACCGGTCCGGCACCACCTCGCACCCCCGTCGTCAACACGTCGTGTTATTGCTGTTTTACAAGCAGAGGAGCATGTTCGGCAGCGCACAATCACAGAGTACTTACAAGCAGACATAGTGTGTAGACAGAAAAGGGAGAACGGACGCATTTCGGCTTAAAAACTAACGATAAAGGTGAAGTTATAACACTAAAACACCCTCAGAAAGAGGTGCTTTAAGACATGGCTAGCCAGCTAGCGGCTAACGTCCAGCCTCAGTCGGCAGTGTTTTAGCTACTTCTAAATCACTAATCCTGGTCTCCATGGCGACAAATAAAGTACGTTTCTTACAAGTATCATCCCTGCAGGACGAGGAATAGCTAAAAATGCTTCACTACACACCGTAGCTCACCGGCGTCAAAATGTAAACAAACGCCATTGGTGGATCTACAGCTGACATCCACTGTAATGATACCAAATACAGGTGCGTATCTAGTCGATACTAGTTTTTGGCATCACAACATCGTCTTTCGTCTTTTTTTTTCATTTAGGAAATATGTCCCTAGACACATGAGGACTTTGAATATGACCAATGTATGATTCTGTATCGATTTAGTATTGGATTAATACCCAAATGTGTGGTATCATCCAAAACTAATGTAAAGTATCAAACAACAGAAGAATAAGTGATTATTACATTTTAACAGAAGTGTAGATAGAACATGTTAAAAGAGAAAGTAAGCAGATATTAACAGTAAATGAACAAGTGGATTACTAATTCATTTCCTACCATTTGTCCTTAATCATTTTGACAAAATACTAGAATGGAAGATGACACAATATGTTACTGCATATGTCAGCAGACTAAATTAGGAGCCTTTGTTTGCTTACTTACTAATAAAAGACACGTTGTCTTGTATGTTCACTATTTTATTTAGTTGAGTTGAGTTGAGTTGAGTTTGAGTTTATTTCGAACATGCAAGCATACAACAGGATACATCACAATTTCCAGTTTCTCTTTTCAACATGTTCGAAAAGGAGTAGGAAGAAGCAGAGCTTATTTAATCCTTCCCCTTTTCTTTACATAACAGTTGCTGAAACTTTTTTTATTCACTTCCTGTTCTCAATTTTTTCACAATAAACTCCATATGTAATCACAATAAAAATAAATAAATACATAATAGTAAGAATTTAATAATAATAATTGGTGAAGAAAGTCATATTTCATATGATGAGATAAGTAAGATTACTTTAAGAATGAATGAATGAATGGATGAAATAAATTGAAAATGTTTGTCATGGTTCTTCTTCTTTGTACTTTGTAAACACTTTAAGTTTGAAGAGTTTCTTGAAGTGGATCATATTAGTACATTGTTTGATTGCTTTGCTTAATCCATTCCATAATTTAATTCCACATACTGATATACTGAAGGTCTTAAGTGTTGTACGTGCGTACAAATGTTTTAAATTAAATTTTTCTCTAAGATTATATTTCTCCTCTTTTGTTGAGAAGAATTGTTGTATATTCTTGGGTAGCAGGTTATAGTTTGCTTTGTGCATAATTTTAGCTGTTTGCAAATTCACTATGTCGTGGAATTTCAGTATCTTTGATTCAATAAATAAAGGATTTGTATGTTCTCTATATCCAACATTATGTATTATTCTAACTGATCTTTTTTGTAACACCGTTAATGAATGAAGTGTACTTTTGTAATTATTTCCCCATATTTCTACACAGTAGCTCAGATATGGTAACACTAGTGAGCAGTATAGACTATGAAGTGATTTTTGGTCTAGAACATGTTTTGCTTTATTCATTATTGACGTGTTTCTTGCTACTTTATGTTGTATATTTTTTTACGTGAGATTTCCAGTTCAATTTATCATCAATCATTATACCTAGAAATTTGGTTTCGTTTACTCTTTCAATTTCTATTCCGTCTATTTGTATTTGTGTTTGACTTTCTCTTCTACTATTACCAAATAGCATTATTTTAGTTTTACTAAGATTCAACGATAGTCTGTTTTTGTCAAGGACTTAACTGCAATAAGAAACATATGTTTAATGAACCCTAAGATTTTTTTGTTAAAATAAAGTCAATAATGCCATTTTTTTGTGGTCCCCTTTATTTAGAAAAGTATCGAAATAATTTTGGTGCCGGTACCAAAATATTGGTATGGGGACAACACTAGTATGCAGATTTGTTGGTAAACATCAAAGCACACCTCTCCAAACCCCAAAGCATACATCCTGCCGTCAGATGACGACACACCAGCGCTACACCGCATGCACTGCAAGATGCGCATTCAGGTCATGTCATGCACTAAACATTGTGACGAGTCCATCTATTTTGAACGCGTTCCGTCACCGACAGAGGAGGATGCAAATATGCACCGGCGTTAACATCAGAGTCAAACGCGGACCTATCCTCCCAGGTGCGTTTGTTCAGTGCACCTGCGCGTGCCTTTGTGTGCACGGCGAACAGGATGTGGGCATCCATGCGTGCAACAGCTGCAAGTAAAGGAGCAAAGTCTCTGTTACACCTGCACCCCCCCCCCCCCCCCGAAGCCACTTGTCACCTTAGACCGGGCAGGTGTGTTTGTGTTGTCTCACCGCCGCTCTGACGCAAAGGACAGAGCTCTTCGGGCGTGCAGGGGGTGCGTTAGCATGTGTGGGGTGCGTTAGCATGTGTGCGGAGAGGCTGATGAGGTGGATGAATGTCGCTTATTGTCAGCTTTCATCATACTCTTGAGTCCGAAAGACAGGATGGTTTGTGGCTGACTGACTGGTTGCCCGTGACAACCGCTGCTCCTTATAGCTGGCAAAACCAGGGGTGTCCAAAGTCTTTCACTTTTTTTTTTTTTTTTTTAGAAGGTTGCCCCCATCATCCACAATACTTATGTGAGACAAGAACACACAGGAATTTTTCTTTGCTGTGCATTCTAAATAGTGAAAAGCTGCGCGTAGAAGGCAGCTAACAACGTAGGTCAGGGGTGTCGAACTCATTTTAGATCGGAGGCCACATGGAGAAAAATCCGGGTAAAATCACGGCACGATAACTTAATGATAAAGACAACTTCCGATTGTTTTCTTTGTTTAAAAATAGAACCAGCACATTCTGAAAATGTACAAATCATAATATTGTTTTTTTGGTTTTTTTTACACGTACATGTTGCGGTGAATAGTATTCTATCTTTATTTGTCGTTATTTATGCTTTCTGAATAAATTATCTGATAATGTTCATCAGTCAACTCATCGGTGTTAATTTTCAATCTATCGAGATGAAAAAATTATATCAAAATCAAACTACAGAATGTTATTCATGTAGTTTTAGTTTAGTTAGACCACATATGCGGTCCTCTCCAAGGTTTCTCATAGTCATTCACCGACGTCCCACTGGGGTGAGTTTTTCCTTGCCCGTATGTGGGCTCTGTACCGAGGATGTCGTTGTGGCTTGTACAGCCCTTTGAGACACTTGTGATTTAGGGCTATATAAATAAACATTGATTGATTGATTGATTGATAGTTTGCTCATTTTCCCGACAAGTGCACTAACATGTGTTTTTTTTTGTTTTTGTTTTTACATATGTAGCATCATCTACAAAGATACAAAGAATTGCTATTGCGACATCTAGGGGACACATTTAGAACAGCAGTTTCTTTCATTCAAAAATGTTGCCTCATTTGAATACTTGGCAAACTCATCCCGCGGGCCGGATAAAACTTGTACGTTTGACACCCCTGATGTAGGTAATGGTGATAACGATCAATTCCACCTAAAGCACTCTTAAAATCATCCAAAAAGGCTATTTTATATACAGGCTGTGAGTATGTATGTAATGTAGAAACAGGCATATTCATGGTAACGTAATATTTCAAGTATTTTGGTCATTTTAAGCGTTACCGAAACGTATTTGATGGACACATTGATTTCAAAAAGCACATAGTAAAAATAGCATTTTAAATAAGAACAAAGAACGGTGAATTACACCAGTGGTCCCCAACCACCGGGCCATGGCCCGGTACCGGTTCGCGGACCGATTGGTACCGGGCCGCACAACAAATTAAAAAAATACAATAAATAAAAAAATAAAAAAAAAATTTTTATTTTTTTTTTTATTAAATCAACATGAAAAACACAATATATACATTATATATCAATATAGATCAATACAGTCTGCAGGTATACATTCCGTAAGCACACCTGATTGGGACGGCGTGGCGAAGTTGGTAGAGTGGCTGTGCCAGCAATCGGAGGGTTGCTGGTTACCGGGGTTCAATCCCCACCTTCTACCATCCTAGTCACGTCCGTTGTGTCCTTGGGCAAGACACTTCACCCTTGCTCCTGATGGCTGCTGGTTAGCGCCTTGCATGGCAGCTCCCTCTATCAGTGTGTGAATGTGTGTGTGAATGGGTGAATGTGGAAATACTGTCAAAGCGCTTTGAGTACCTTGAAGGTAGAAAAGCGCTATACAAGTATAACCCATTTATTTATTTACTGGAAAAAAATAAAAAAAATAAACAAAATCCCACCCCCCCACACCCCTAGGTCCATGGGACAAATTTTCAAGCGTTGACCGGTCCGCAGCTACAAAAAGGTTGGGGACCACTGAATTACACGGTTCGCTCTCACTTTGATGTCGACTGATGGGATGTTGTATCTTTCAGCACTTGTGCGTTCCTTGAGCTGGTAAATTCAGAATAATCCTCTTTACTCAGGTAAAAAAAAATGCTTCTTACTGTATGTTGCGGTGTTTTTTTGTTGCGTTCCATTTGTTGAGAGACATATACCACATTTTCCAGACTATAAGCCGCTTTTTTTTTTCCTACGCTTTGTACCCTGAGGGTTATACAACAGTGCGGCTAACTTATGGATTTTTCTTATGGATTTTTCACAAAACACATGCAGAGAAACTGAAAAGGTGTGTTATTTTTTGTGCTATGGTGCAATCTTTTGGACGAGTTCGCTCACAGCAGGTGCTGCAGGTTGAACATCGACTGTATTCCCTTCTGTTTAAAGCCTTGAACCGGAAGCACAAGTGTTGTTTCGTCTTCTAGTTGTCTATAGCGTTCTACTCGTATTGGTTTCTTTATTATCACTCCAAGCAACGTTTGTAAATTTTACAATATAACTAAAACCGATCATACTTACCGTATTTTTCGGACCACGGGGGCGCACCGCCGATCAGCGGGTCTATTTAGGTCTATAGTCTATAAAGGCGTACCTGTAATAAGGCACATTAAATTTGTCTTATTATGATTATTTTTTTCTACATTTAAAACACTTCCCTGTGGTCTACATAACACGTAATGTTGGTTCTTTGGTCAAAATGTTGCATAGATTATGTTTTACAGATCATCTTTAAGCCGCTTTCTGACTGTCTTTTCACTAGGTCCCGTTTTATGGGCGGTCTTATTTACGTGGCTCCACGTTGACAACGTCATCTTTGTCGTACTGGTAGTTTTAAGCACTTCCATAGCGAGTCTACAGACAGCTATACAAGAAGTTTACGCTTCTTTGTATTCCAAAAGGCAACAGACTAGATAAAAAGAAGAAGCTACATTGGCGGACACGCGCACATTTTCGGAATGTATGCAGATTCCAAATTAAAAAAATGGTTTTGCATAATAGGTAAAAAAAAAAAAACCCCGCCAGATTATATGTTTCCTAATAGTTGCCATTTTAGGGTCCTCATACACACACCATAGTAATACCTGTATGTTGAAGCACAGTACGTCTGACTATGGTGGCTGTAATGCGGCGACAATCCATCAAGCGGTGCGGCTTCGTAGATTACCAAAGTCGTACTAAAACATTTTGACAGATTTTTGAACGCCGTGCGTAATGTTCTATATTCTCAATGAAACATCAAATCAATCAATCAATCAATCAATGTTTATTTATATAGCCCTAAATCACAAGTGTCTCAAAGGGCTGTACAAGCCACAACGACATCCTCGGTACAGAGCCCACATACGGGCAAGGAAAAACTCACCCCAGTGGGACGTCGGTGAATGACTATGAGAAACCTTGGAGAGGACCGCATATGTGGGTAACCCCCCCCCCCCCCTCTAGGGGAGAAGTTTTGGTCTTGCTCACTAGCGTCCTAAATTGAACAGACATCAAACTGCAGTCAACTCACATCTCTTATGTGCTACTGCCATCTACTGGACACATTTGTCATTACATCATGTACCCAATAAAATTGCTCCGAGATCAGTACGGTACTAAACCGTCCCATGTGTGGCGCGGGAGTTCATCATTTTGCAATGCAGTCTGCAGAAAATGATGAAAAGTGCCACTCTACATATCAACTGACACTGTGGTCAAAGTTGGATTTGCCACAGAACACGTTTTAAGATATCCAACACTCTACTGTCATCTGGCGGCTAAAGTTGACAGTGCACCCTCCCCAATTTGTCACGTGTCATGTGTCAGGTAAACCGTGACCAATGGGGCCATTTGAACCCCCTTTTCCGGTATGCCAATATACGCTGAGATATCTGAACAACACGTGAGCTTTGTGTTCGGTGACAAAGCAGAGATGACTCCCAGCATGCTTTGCGGGTTGCTTTGGGCGTTTACTTTGCTTCCTGCCTATTCCGTATGGTGCGGTTGATCTTGTTTTTGTGATTTCACACGTTCCCAAGTTATCATTCTTACTGTAGATGAGATTATGCAGGTGGACTTAAAGGGATATGGATAGGTAGCGCTAAGAGGTAATTAACTGATCAATCAGAGTTAAAAAGCAGAGAGACAGTAATATTGATGGTGTTATTATAATGAAGGTTATCTCTTTCTTTGTTTCCACCTCCTATTATTTCATCTCTCATCCCTTACTCTCCCCTCCCCCCCCCCTTCCTGTGCTTTTAATTTAATTTCTACTTTCTACCTCGCAGTCTTTTTATATTCCCTCCAGTCGCTCCATCGCCATTTTTGCTCCCACCGGCAGTCTCGCCGGTCAATATTTAAATCTCCTTTCATTACTGCAGAAAAGCGGAATTGTCAGGTATCGCCGTCCTCTGCAGAATCCAAACATTCCAGCCTGAATAATGGCACAGGTTTGAATCCCCATTATGATGCGGGCCGCCCGATCCTGCTGCAGTGCACTGGAGCAGGCTTTATGCTGATTACCTGCGTCAAATCTGATGGAGTCCCACTGACCTCTCTGGCCCGCAATGTGGCCGTGACGGGTGGTGGGGCGGGGCTTCAATTTGTAATTAGGCAAGAAAAAGGAAAATCTATTAGAGAATGCAGAGCGTGTAAGTGAGGTTTTGTGGAATAGAGCAGTGGATGCACCCTCTCTTTCCTGCAGATAGGTATCGATTACATTTGAACTGATACTACTACCAATTCAGTACTTTTAAAAGGGTGCTCCAAACGATACTTAAAAATGGAAAATATGCACGTTTTTTGTTTAAAAACAGAAAAAAAAACGGTAGAAAATGGATGGATGGATAGATGGAGTTTTGTGACAGTCAATTTGAACAGACCAGTAATTGAAATACTTCAATTATACAGTGGTACCTCAACTTAAGAATGCCCCAACTTAAGTGTTTTGACATAAGATTATTCTCCCAGCTAAATGACATGCTTTTAGTTGCCAATCAAACTTTGAGGTACAAGCGTCCCCACCATTAGTTGTAGCAAATGCCAGAAAGATCCCATTAAAATCCGACCTAAACATCTGGTCTTACCCGCTACCATGAATTTCGGACTAAAAGCCGCTTCTAGTTTCCTACACTTTGAACCCTGCGGCTTATAAGATGGTGCGGCTAATTTTCTTCGCTGAGAAAGTGTTTTATTGTTTGTGCTATGGCGCCATCTTTTGGACGAGTTCACCCACTGCAGGTGCTGCAGTAACTTCCCATTTAGTGCTTTCAAAGCGGAAGTAGAGTGCTGTTAAGTCTTCTATCCATCCATAGCGTTCTGCTCGTATGGATTCTTTATTCATCACTCCAAGCAAAGTTTTATAATATAACTAAAACATTTTATATTTACTAAAAAGTGTCATGTGTGATGTCTGTTAGAATAATTATGTATATATTATCACACAACTCTTATGCTTAAGGGCCGTTGCTATAGTTATTATCAATTGTGCTGAAGTGGTATTTTTCTTTGTCTGTGCAAAGCTGGCAATCCAAAAGATTGCAAGCCAGTCTCGTATCAGTGTCTGTGTCCAGGAACGGCCTGCTGACTGCCAAGGCCGAACACCGCCGTGACGCAGACAGAGCAGAGACAAGGCGATATCACCGGTGTCAACACATTTGCATTTCTTGTATAATCATACATTGTGTCTAACTGGAGCTGTCGAGATTACCCCCTTCCCTCAGCGACAGCTTCAGTGATGTAACCAGGGACCTCCCAAATAAACAGAGGAAGCACGTGGGCTAGACTTTTAGAGCGTAGTTTGGATCTGTAACTAGAGTACAGCCCAAAAAACGTGTCTCCTCAATTGAGCCAAATTGAACTCTGTCTCTGCATGATTCCTTGCTTCTCGTCTGTTTAATAGATGTCATCAGTGTTTGAACCTGACATCTGTATGAGTGTTTTAATGCATATTTGTACGTGCCATCATAATTTAATGACACTACCGTCATTAGCGTTAGCTAATATGCTAACACGTGTCTGTGTTAGTATTATTAACTCACAACGACATTATTTTTGTATTGTTTCAGTTTCACAAATTCCTCAGTAAATTCCCCCTAAACGTCACCGTGGAGTTATTGAGTCTGCTTAGCTGATTAGATAGCTAGCTTCCACAGATAGTAGGTCCATGACAATGACTTCTGTTTTGTTTGATCAGCCGTTTTACTGCCGTGTAGCAAGCACTGTTTTGAAACAATTAAGGCATGTAAATAAACATTTACTGAATTTTCAGTGTAAATAACTCATTTATTTATTTATTTATTTATTTCGCAACGTATACACTACCGTTTACAAGTTTGGGGTCACCCAAACAATTTTGTGGAATAGCCTTCATTTCTAAGAACAACAATAGACTGTCGAGTTTCAGATGAAAGTTCTCTTTTTCTGGCCATTTTGAGCGTTTAATTGACCCCACAAATGTGATGCTCCAGAAACTCAATCTGCTCAAAGGAAGGTCAGTTTTGTAGCTTCTGTAACGAGCTAAACTGTTTTCAGATGTGTGAACATGATTGCACAAGGGTTTTTTAATCATCAATTAGCCTTCTGAGCCAATGAGCAAACACATTGTACCATTAGAACACTGGAGTGATAGTTGCTGGAAATGGGCCTCTATACACCTATGTAGATATTGCACCAAAAACCAGACATTTGCAGCTAGAATAGTCATTTACCACATTAGCAATGTATAGAGTGTATTTCTTTAAAGTTAAGACTAGTTTAAAGTTATCTTCATTGAAAAGTACAGTGCTTTTCCTTCAAAAATAAGGACATTTCAATGTGACCCCAAACTTTTGAACGGTAGTGAAGTGAATTATATTTATATAGCGCTTTTCTCTAGTGACTCAAAGTGCTTTTACATAGTGAAACCCAATATCTAAGTTACATTTAAACCAGTGTGGGTGGCACTGGGAGCAGGTGGGTAAAGTGTCTTGCCCAAGGACACAACGGCAGTGACTAGGATGGCGGAAGCGGGGATCGAACCTGCAACCCTCAAGTTGCTGGCACAGCCGCTCTACCAACCGAGCTATACCGCCCCATATAATGTAGTGTATGTCTGCGGCTTTTAGTCCGGCGCGGCATATATATGGAAATGTTGTCTTTTTTTTTCCTAAAATTTTGAGGTTCAAAATTAAGTTTAAAATTAGTGTGCGTTGCCGTCCATGCACTTTTGCTCGTATTACCAACAATGTCACAATGGGGCGCTGTAATGTCTGTAAAAAAATTTTTATAAATAAATAGTGCCGGTATTATAGTACTGTTTTTAATTCATTTGTACCGCAATACTTTATTAGTACCGGTTTACCGTACAACCCTAAAAACATTGATGGTGGTTTGGGATGTTTTTTAGAGCGCTATATATACACCGTATTTTCCGCACTATAAGGCGCACCTAAAAACCTCAAAAGCTGACAGTGCGCCTTATAATCCGGTGCACCTTATATATGGACCGATATTGAGCCACAACAGGTCTCGCAACTACGGGATGCATAAAGTAACCCCAGCCTCTACTGTAGCGTCTATTCCAGACCTGGGCATTCTGCGGCCCGCGGGCCGCATCCGGCCCTTTGTGCGTCCCTGTCCGGCCCGCGTGAGGCCAATTATAAATTACAAAATACATTTGAAAAAGTATCTATGTCGAGTGTGCAATACAACGGTGCTGCTTTTGTTTTGAAAATCGTTATTTGTATTACTTCCGTGTGGACGTATGCGTGTGCGTGATTGTGAGTGAATGTGAACAGCTGCAATCACAAAATAAAGTTGAAAAAACATCTATGTCGTGCGCGCAATACAACTGTGCTGCTTTTATTTTGAAAAGTATTATTTATGGGCGTGTGTCCGTGTGTAACCTGCGAGTGAAGGTGCACATGCAGCGACAAGTGATGCACAGTTTACACCCGAGACGCTAAAAAGAGAAAAGTTGATGAAGAATGGCGTGTTTTCAACAAGACATGAACTGCAAAGCAACGTTCCCTCTAAGGTGCGTGCCTGTGCAATTGCGCACTGCTCAAGCGTCCGCTGCGCGCAGCAAGTATATGCCGCGCACCAAATCAAATCCCATCTGAATTCTAAACAAAATAAACATATTTATTCTATGGAATTTTGCAATGCAACTTTGAGTGACAGTGACAACAAGCGGCCCTAAGTGTGTTCGTCAACACCGTTCAATTGAACACCGTTCAATTATTGTAACGTCTATCGAGATGCTTCGAGGACAGGAATTATATCGATCACTTTATTTAGCAAAACTGTTTATATTCGGACATAACCACACCAAAAACATGAGTAAAACAATTCTATCTCGAAAAACTAGTCATTTTCTGCCGTACAAACCAGGCCAAAACCAACTTGTCATCTGTCACCAACACGCATAGCACTAAACCACTGGTGCGTTTATGGCCACACAAAAAGTCGGACAACTCAAACACCACACAAAGTTACACTATGACTCCTCAGTCATACGTGTGCTTATTTTACTGTCATTTATTATTAATGTTAATTTATTTATATTAGTCACGGAATGCTGTTACACACACCATGTTGAAGTATTACTATTATTATTCATTATTATTATTATTATTATTCATCTTACGGTATATATCAAAAATAATATTGAGCAAAATTTAATTGAAATATTGTCGATGTGGCCCTCCAGCAGTGCTCGGGTAGCTCATGCGGCCCCCGGTAAAAATTAATTGCCCACCCCTGGTCTATTCTATGCGCCTTATAATGCGGTGTGCCTTATAATGCGGTGCGCCTTATATATGAACAACGTTTTAAAATAGGCCATTCATTGAAGGTGCACCTTATAATCTGGTGCGCCTTATAGTGCGGGAAATACGGTACTCCTATTGGCTCCATGGTTAGCTGACTTTTGCGAACTATTAAAACGCATAAAATAAAAGAAAAACGTGTTCTTGTCTTACATAATGATTGTAAATGATAAGCGAAATAAAATGTAAAAAAAAAAAGCAGTTCCCAATCAATGCAGCAAAACCATTAAACTATTAAGCACCTAAGAAATATGATACCCCGTTTTATTTTGCTGTAATTTTTCTTTTTCCTTTTGATTCATATTTCAATGAAAGCAAGTGATATTTACACCCCCTCAAAGGCACCGGCTTAATTCCCTACCTAATTGGAGTCAGGAACAGGAGCTAATTAGTTAACCTATGCTGCATTAGACACCTGCTGCAAATTAGCAAGCCTGAAGATGTCGCAACTAAAGAGAATAGACACCAAAAAAGAAGCACTTCATTGAACAAGAAGCCTGCTATTGACCACGCGGGTACTACCTTGCAGAGAAGAGACGAGCCCAAATTCCAGGGGAGCCTCTGCCAAATACTGTGATTAAAGCGCTGGATTAGATGGTGCAAACTATCAGATGTTCCTTGCAGACCTTCAGTGACAAGGTCCTCCTGTGCATGCGGCCTAAGGAGTTTCGTGAGGGGAAGCAGATGCGGCGTGAGATTATACGCCTTTTTGCATATGACCTTCAAGGGGGAATGGAAAAAAAACCAGCAGAAAGCCTTTGTTTCCAATACTGATAACGTTTAAAACGGACAGCAGGTTTCAAGATAATTTCATGAGAAGGAAGAAGATTACAGAACTAAAGAGGAGCTTTGGTGTTATTAGGCATGGCGTGGTCAAATCCACGTTAAGAATGAGAAAAAGTTTACAAGACGATGTCGTTTCAGAGGGTAGGAGTTACCATTTATGACAAACTGTGCAATGTTGTCCTTTTAAATATTATAATAGGAGTCACAACGTCTTGACTTTGAAGGGCAGGAGAAAGCAGCAGAAACATTCACGTTACTTTTATGACAGCATCGTAACTCCGACGTTATTTGCTAGCTGAACAGCAAGACTTGACATCCGTTCATGCTTACAGACTTAGATAGGACAGCTCTGGTCTTGAGTGCGGATACACCATCCCCTCAGACTTGAGCGGTCCTATAGGTCCGTGAGCAAGAACTGATGAAGCCCGCTCGGATGAGAAGCAAAACTTCTTTCACAGTCCAGTTGAGATCGATTTAAAGAATCCCATGAGACTCCAAGTCACTGGTATGTGTGAGTGACAGGAAGAAAAGCTTGCTCAGTTTACGTGCGGCCATGACGAATAGTGTGATTAATTTTGATTCTTATATGGTAATGCATTGCTTTTATTTTATCAATCATATGCGTTTACACATTAACATTGACTATCCTAATATATATATATATATATATATATATATATATATATATATATATATATACATATATATATATATATATATATATATATATATATATATATATATATATATATATATATATATATATATATATATATATATATATATATATATATACACTACCGTTCAAAAGTTTGGGGTCACCCAAACAATTTTGTAGAATAGCCTTCATTTCTAAGGACAAGAATAGACTGTCGAGTTTCAGATGAAAGTTCTCTTTTTCTGGCCATTTTGAGCGTTTAATTGACCCCACAAATGTGATGCTCCAGAAACTCAATCTGCTCAAAGGAAGGTCAGTTTTGTAGCTTCTGTAACGAGCTAAACTGTTTTCAGATGTGTGAACATGATTGCACAAGGGTTTTCTATTCAATTAGCCTTCTGAGCCAATGAGCAAACACATTGTACCATTAGAACACTGGAGTGATAGTTGCTGGAAATGGGCCTCTACACACCTATGTAGATATTGCACCAAAAACCAGACATTTGCAGCTAGAATAGTCATTTACCACATTAGCAATGTATAGAGTGTATTTCTTTAAAGCTAAGACTAGTTTAAAGTTATCTTCATTAAAAGTACAGTGCTTTTCCTTCAAAAATAAGGACATTTCAATGTGACCCCAAACTTTTGAACGGTAGTGTATATATATATATATATATATATATATATATATATATATATATATATATATATATATATATATATATATATATATATATATATATATATATATATATATATATATATATATATATATATATATATATATTCGCTTTTCATGAAATCTAAGCAGGTAAAAATATCAGCATGTGAAAAAAAAAAAATGTTTAGTCAACTCAGTAAACAATTTTAGTTTGGAATATTTCATTAATGCCACATGTTGTCAAAAATTTTAGAAGCTTTTTTGCTAAAATCCAAGATGGTAAAAATTTCAGAATCTGAAAAAAAACTTGCAGATGGCTTTTTGGTTTGGCATATTTGAACCATGCCACCTATGTCACAAAAGTCCTTTAAAAGTGTATTTTAAAAGCTTTTTAGAAAAATCTTAAAAAGTAAAAATATTGGAATTTAAAAACAAGATATGTGTTATGGCAGAAAAGCTATTTAAACATATGTTATACAGTCTTTTAATAAAAGCTACGCTAAGTAAATATGTCAGAATATAACATTTAGCAAAGAAATCAACCCGTCAGAAGGCATTTTGGTTTGGAATATAAGATTCATGTAACATGATAAGTCACAGAAGCTTTTTAAAAAGTATATTGTCGAAGCATTTTGGCGAAATGTACGATGGTAATATACCCTACATATGTTTGGTTTGGCATATTTCAGTTATATCACATAATAAGTCACAACATATTTAAAAATGTATATTTTAGAAGCTTTTTGGTGAATATAAAAATAATCCAACATTTTCAACCAGGCATACTGCATTTTGGTTTGGAATCTTCAATTCATGTCACAGATTGTGTCACAAAATATATTTAAAAGTATATTTTGGGATTTCGGACTGCATTGTGCTGAGTGTAAAATTTGGTGGAGGAAGAATTAAGGTGTGGGGTTGTTTTTCAGGATTTGGGCTTGGCCCCTCATTTCCAGTGAAAGGAACTTTGAATGCTCCAGAGTACTAAAACATTTTGGACAATTCCATGCTCCTGACCTTGTGGGAACAGTTTGGTGCGGGCCCCTTCCGCTTCCATCATGACTGTAAACCAGTGCACAAAGCAAGGTTCATAAAGACATAGATGACAGAGTCTGGTGTGGATGAACTTGACTGGCCTGCACAGAGTCCTGACCTGAACCCGATAGAACACATTTGGGATGAATTAGAACGCGGACAGAGCCAGGCCTTCTCGACCAACGCCTCACCTATGCGCTTTTGGAAGAATGGTCGAAAATTCCTATAAACACACTCATCCCAGAAGAGTTGAAGCTTTAATAGCTGCAAAAGGTGGACGGACATCATATTGAACCCTATGGGTTAGGAATGGGAGGGCACTTAAAGGCCTACTGAAACCCACTACTACCGACCACACAGTCTGATAGTTTATATATCAATGATGAAATCTTAACATTATAACACATGCCAATACGGCCGGGTTAACTTATAAAGTGACATTTTAAATTTGCCGCTAAACTTCCGGTTCGAAACGCCTCTGAGGATGACGTATGCGCGTGACGTAGCCCGGGGAACACGGGTATGCCTTCCACATTGAAGCCAGTACGAAAAAGCTCTGTTTTCATTTCATAATTCCACAGTATTCTGGACATCTGTGTTCGTGAATCTGTTGCAATCATGTTCATTGCATTATGGAGAAGGAAGCTGAGCAAGCAAAGAAGAAAGTTGTCGGTGCGAAATGGACGTATTTTTCGAACGTAGTCAGCAACAACAGTACACAGCCGGCGCTTCTTTGTTTACATTCCCGAAAGATGCAGTCAAGATGGAAGAACTCGGATAACAGAGACTCTAACCAGGAGGACTTTTGACTTCGATACACAGACGCCTGTAGAGAACTGGGACAACACAGACTCTTACCAGGATTACTTTGATTTGGATGACAAAGACGCAGACGTGCTACTGTGAGTATGCAGCTTTGGCTTCTAAACATTTGATCGCTTGACCGTATGTGCGCAACTTTTTTTTGCGTATGTACGTAACTTTTTTAAAATATATAAGCTTTATGAACCTTGGATTAGGTGAACGGTCTTTTGGGCTGAGTGATTGTGTGTGTTGATCAGGTGTTTGAATTGTATTGGCGTGTTCTATGGAGCTAGGAGCTAGCAGAGGAGCTAGGAGCTAGCATAACAAACACGCAGGTGTTTTTATGCAGGATTAATTTGTGGCATATTAAATATAAGCCTGGTTGTGTTGTGGCTAATAGAGTATATATATGTCTTGTGTTTATTTACTGTTGTAGTCATTCCCAGCTGAATATCAGGTACCGTGAGTATGCAGCCTTGGCTGCTAAACATTTGATAGCTTGACCGTACGTGCGCGTCACGTACGTAACTTTTTAAAAATATATAAGCTTTATGAACCTTGGGTTAGGTGAACGGTCTTTTGGGCTGAGTGATTGTGTGTGTTGATCAGGTGTTTGAATTGTATTGGCGTGTTCTATGGAGCTAGGAGCTAGCAGAGGAGCTAGGAGCTAGCGTAACAAACACGCAGGTGTTTTTATGCAGGATTAATTTGTGGCATATTAAATATAAGCCTGGTTGTGTTGTGGCTAATAGAGTAAATATATGTCTTGTGTTTATTTACTGTTGTAGTCATTCCCAGCTGAATATCAGGTCACCCCCGGCTCTCACAGCATCTTCCCTATCTGAATAGCTTCAACTCCCCACTAGTCCTTCACTTGCACTTTACTCATCCACAAATCTTTCATCCTCGCTCAAATTAATGGGGAAATTGTCGCTTTCTCGGTCCGAATCTCTCTCACTTCATGCGGCCATCATTGTAAACAATAGGGAACTTTGCGTATATGTTCAACTGACTACGTCACGCTACTTCCGGTAGGGGCAAGCCTTTTTTTTTTATCAGATACCAAAAGTTGCAATCTTTATCGTCGTTGTTCTATACTAAATCCTTTCAGCAAAAATATGGCAATATCGCGAAATGATCAAGTATGACACATAGAATAGATCTGCTATCCCCGTTTAAATAAAAAAAATTCATTTCAGTAGGCCTTTAAAGTTCATATGTGAGTCAAGGCAGGTGGCCAAATACTTTTGGCAATATAGTATATGAGTCATATCATGTAATATGTTCTAAGGACTTTTAAAAGGTTTATTCTAAAAGCTTTTTGGTGACGTTTAAGATGGATAATGTAGCAGAATAATGAAAAAAATAATTTCCTGCACGTTATTCCTAATTAGACACTTCTATTCCCTCCGTGAGCTTCCAGCGAGCACGTGACTGGTTGCTGGTGTGCATATTCACCAGGCGCATGTTTCTAATGTAATCTCAGGCCTGAGAGCATCAGTGTCAAGTCCAATGTGTAATGTCGCTGGTGGCGTTACAGTGCCAGGAACGACCTTCAGGCCATGGGGGAAATGTCCCACGGAGCTCCCGACGGACCGTGAGCCAGAGACAAAAAAGATTTTTAATTGCTGCGCACACACTTGGAAGAAAAAAAAACAAAAAAAAACTTCAAAAGACGGAATTGTGATGTTAATTTTGTACATGCTCTAGTAGCAGCTCTATAGACCTAGATAATGATAATGAGCGGGGAGAGAGGGGTGGGTATGTGGGCGGAGCAGCGGAGGTCAGCCAAGATTAATTGTGGGGGGATGTAAATTTCATTCGTCACATGCAGATTGATGTCAGTTTTAATTGAATTAAAACAATGCGACTGCTGCGCCGCTTGGAGCCGAGGAAGAATGGTGATGGAGTGACTCGGAGAACGCTTAAGAGAAAACGGGGGGTCTGGAGGGGGTGGGGGGGTGGACACACACACGGAGAAAGACTGGCTGGAGGGGGGGAGGAACTGTCGGAGATGACCCCAAACTAATGAGCTGTCGTTCTCCACCCTCTTCTACTAATAATACATGTTGATGATCAATGGTGCTGCTGGCTGGAATCAAAGGGTATGGAAGTGAGCGAGCACACACGCCGCACAGCGTAAATATCTAAATACTCCGAGAAACGCTGACAGAGGTGGAGGGAAAAATGGCTAAAAAAACGAAAAATCTCCTTTCAACAGGAAACATTGACGGGCACCTTTATTAGGTATCAAAAATCACACACAAACACATGCTATACATATACATTCACTGTACAAACACACATATACACATACTGTACATATACATTCACTGTACACACACACACATACACATACTATACATATACATTCACTGTACAAGCATACATATACACATACATTCACTGTACAAACACACATATACACATACTGTACATATACAAGTACATATGCACACATACACTCATGCACATAATCACGTTTCATCAAACATATATTAACGTTGTTGCCTGGGTATAACACATGGCACTCTGACAAAGCTTAACCTATTGTTACTATAACAATCTACAAGGTTAATGTAGGTTGCTTCTCTTTCTTCCCCTCCATTTTTCTGCATTCTTTCGTATCTCAAGTTATCATTACGTATATGTATTGTTGCATTTGAACAACTGTATTGTTGATAATAAAAGGTAAAGTATTGGTATTGTTCATTATCAATAGCGCTATTTCTATTGGTATTTGTATTGCTCCATTTTTAGTGTAATAATGCTCATTGTCATTTCTGTATTATTTTTTTATTTTCGCTAACTGCTTATTTGCTATTACTTTTACCATCATATTTGTACATGTCGTATTTGCTGATGTTGCTCTATTGTTGTTGTTGTTGTTGTGTTTGCTGTTGTTGTGTTTTGTCTCTCTGTCTAATCCTCCTCTTGTCCCCACAATTCCCCCCTCTGTCTTCCTTTTTTTTTCTCTTTCTATCCCCTCCTGCTCCGGCCCGGCTGCACCAAATGATAATATAAATACATTTAATAAAGTCAAATACAAATAAGGCAACAGGAGACGTATCCTACACTTCTCTTTTGTAAAGTAAATCTACTATATGATTTGCCTGAGAAGCTGGACAGGACACACACACACAAAAAAAAAAAAAAAGGTATCAACAATCAAAAAAACATGACTGACTAATTGATGTGAGGTATGGACTTATCTACACTGCACACTATTTACCATATTTTCCGGGCTATAAGTCGCTACAACACTTTGAATCCTGCGGCATATAAATCGGTGCAGCTAATTGATATACTTTTCTTCGCCAACGGCCACAATGCTTTTTATACAACAAATACTTTTCATATAACGCAGACAGACAAACTAAAAAGGTGTGTTATTGTTTGTGCCATGGCGCTATCTTTTGGACAAGTTCGCTCACTGCAGGTGCGGCGGGGTTGACAATGTACTTCCTGTTTCGCGCCTTGACCCGAAAGAAAAGCCGTCCACAGCGTTTCTGCTCGAAAAGGTTCTTCGTTCATCACACCAAGCAACGTTTGTTAGTTTTACAATATAAATACAACTGTTAGGCAACACTAATTGGGCCCTAGTGTGTGAATGTGAGTGTGAATGTTGTCTGTCTATCTGTGTTGGATGTACCCCGCCTTCCGCCCATGTGCAGCTGGGATAGGCTCCAGCACACCCCCCACGATCCCAAAAGGGACAAGCGGTAGAAAATGGATGGATGTTTATACTTACTAAACCGTCCCATGTGTGAGGTCTGCAGGAGTGTTTTCATGCATATTTGTACGTGCTATCATAGTGTAGTCAAGCTAGCGTCGTTAGCATTAGCGAATATGCCCACATGTTTACAAGTGTCAAGTGTTAGTATTGTTAACTTGCAATGGCATTCTTTTTGCTTTGTTTCAGTTTCGTAAACTCACCAAAACATTACAGTGAAGTTCTATTTTCTCATGCACTCAAATGCTAAAACTTTGAAAAAGTGTACTTTCATAACGGTAAGTACCGTATTTTTTGGAGTATAAGTCGCTCCGGAGTATAAGTTGCACCGGCCGAAAATGCATAATAAAGAAGGAAAAAAAACATGTACAAGTTGCACTGGAGTATAAGTCGCATTTTTTGGGAGAAATTTATTTGATAAAACCCAACACCAAGAATAGACATTTGAAAGGCAATTTAAAATAAATAAAGAATAGTGAACAACAGGCTGAATAAGTGTACGTTATATGAGGCATAAATAACCAACTGAGAACGTGCCTGGTATGTTAACGTGACATATTATGGTAAGAGTCATTCAAATAACTATAACATATAGAACATGCTATACGTTTACCAAACAATCTGTCACTCCTAATCGCTAAATCCCATGAAATCTTATACGTCTAGTCTCTTACGTGAATGAGCGAAATAATATTATTTGATATTTTACGGTAATGTGTTAATAATTTCACACATAAGTCGCTCCTGAGTATAAGTCGCACCCCCCGGCCAAACTATGAAAAAAACTGCGCCTTATAGTCCGAAAAATATGGTAACTCTGTTTATGTCTGAAAGCCTACTGGACTAATATTTGTAAACATATTGCAGATGCACTACATTTTAAATTGACGCCTTGTGCTGAATTGGCTATTTTTGGAATTCCACCAAACTATCAAAAAATTATGCAGACTTTTCGGTAGAGATGTCTGATATTATCGGCCCGCCGATATTATCAGCCGATAAATGCTTTAAAATGTAATATCGGAAATTATCGGTATCGTTTTTTTATTATCGGTATCGTTTTTTTTTTATTTTTTATTTTTTTAATCAACATAAAAAACAAGATACACTTACAATTAGTGCACCAACCCAAAAAACCTCCCTCCCCCATTCACACTCATTCACACAAAAGGGTTGTTTCTTTCTGTTATTAATATTCTGGTTCCTACATTATATATCGGCCCTGCGATGAGGTGGCGACTTGTCCAGGGTGTACCCCGCCTTCTGCCCGATTGTAGCTGAGCTAGGCTCCAGCGCCCCCCGCGACCCCGAAGGGAATAAGCGGTAGAAAATGGATGGATGGATGGACATTATATATCAATACATATCAATACAGTCTGCAAGGGATACAGTCCGTAAGCACACATGATTGTGCGTGCTGCTGGTCCACTAATAGTACTAACCTTTAACAGTTAATTTTACTCATATTCATTAATTACTAGTTTCTATGGAACTGTTTTTATATTGTTTTACTTTATTTTTTATTCAATATTTTTTTATTTTTTTATTTATCTTATTTTATTATTTTTTTTTAAAAAGGGCCTTATCTTCACCATACCTGGTTGTCCAAATTAGGCATAATAATGTGTTAATTTCACGACTGTATATATCGGTATCGGTTGATATCGGTATCGGTAATTAAAAGTTGGACAATATTGGAATATCAAATATCGGCAAAAAAAGCCATTATCGGACATCCCTAACCAAAACCCTTAAAACAAGTAAAACACTAACATAAAATCTGCTTAGTGATAATTATCTTATCAGACAGAAAATAAGCAAATATAACCCTTATTTGAGATATTTAATCTTACTTAGCTTTCACTTTTTGCAGTGTGGTCAGAGAGTGTTTGGGCCTGTGTGTGTGTGTGTGTGTGTGTGTGTGTGTGTGTGTGTGTGTGTGTGTGTGTTTTGTCTCGTCTTGTCTCATACCAACAGTGGTACTATTGTATTGTTAGTGTACAGGAGTTTTTCTTGTTTTTGTTTGTATGGCATTGTTCTTGTATTATATTGTTTATGTGAAATGTGGAATGAGTGAGAGGGTTTGGGATATTATAAGCATCTGCTTCAGCCAACCCCTTTTCAAGCCTTGCACAAATGTCTCTGCCAAGATGTAAAAAAAAAAAAAATGTGTTGTTGTACTGTGCAGGTTTGAAATAAATACTTCAATTCAATTTATTTGATTTGATATATTATATTTGGGACATCCTGGAGCAGGGGTCACCAACCTTTTTGAAAGCAAGAGCTACTTCTTGGGTAGTGATTAATGCGAAGGGCTACCAGTTTGATACACACTTAAGTAAATTGCCAGAAATAGCCAATTTGCTCAATTTACCTTTAACTTTATGTTATTATTAAT
Organism: Entelurus aequoreus; assembly: GCF_033978785.1. Classification (NCBI taxonomy): domain Eukaryota; kingdom Metazoa; phylum Chordata; class Actinopteri; order Syngnathiformes; family Syngnathidae; genus Entelurus; species Entelurus aequoreus. Next base: position 63,963,193 of record NC_084740.1, read on the forward strand.
AATTAATGAAATTTACACTTAATTGAACGGTTTAAAAGAGGAGAAAACACGAGACAAACGACAATTAAATTTTGAAACATAGTTTATTTTCAATTTCGACTCTTTAAAATTCAAAATTCTACCGAAAAAAAGAAGAGAAAAACTAGCTAATTTGAATCTTTTTGAAAAAATTAAAAAAATAATTTATGGAACATCATTAGTAATTTTTCCTGATTAAGATTAATTTTAGAATTTTGATGACATGTTTTAAATAGGTTAAAATCCAATCTAGACTTTGTTAGAATATATAACAAATTGGACCAAGCTATATTTCTAACAAAGACAAATCATTATTTCTTCTAGATTTTCCAGAACAAAAATTTTAAAAGAAATTCAAAAGACTTTGAAATAAGATTTAAATTTAATTCTACAGATTTTCTAGATTTTCCAGAATAATTTTTTTGAATTTTAATCATAATAAGTTTGAAGAAATATTTCACAAATATTCTTCGTCGAAAAAACAGAAGCTAAAATGAAGAATTAAATTAAAATGTATTTATTATTGTTTACAATAAAAAAAATAAATTACTTGAACATTGATTTACATTGTCAGGAAAAAAGAGGAAGGAATTTAAAAGGTAAAAAGGTATATGTGTTTAAAAATCCTAAAATAATTTTTAAGGTTGTATTTTTTCTCTAAAATTGTATTTCTGAAAGTTATAAGAAGCAAAGTAAAAAAATTAATGAATTTATGTAAACAAGTGAAGACCAAGTCTTTAAAATATTTTCTTGGATTTTCAAATTCTATTTGAGTTTTGTCTCTCTTAGAATTAAAAATGTCGGGCAAAGCGAGACCAGCTTGCTAGTAAATAAATACAATTTAAAAAATAGAGGCAGCTCACTGGTAAGTGCTGCTATTTGTGCTATTTTTAGAACAGGCCAGCGGGCTACTCATCTGGTCCTAACGGGCTACCTGGTGCCCGCGGGCACCGCGTTGGTGACCCCTGTCCTGGAGTGTTAAAAAGAACAGAACACCGTGCCACCAAACCGTGACAAGACCCGAACCCTGGATTTGGTCCACCCCTAATATCCTCAGGGTTGCGGTTTATTTCTGGCGAGCTCAAACGCGTGCAACACAAACTTTTTTTTTCCCCCACACAAATCCGCAATGCCGCATTACTCACACAGTAAAGCTAGTGGGCTCGGTGTGTTTACTGTATGTGCACGTAGGCGTGAGGGGAAAAAGTCAACTTCCCCTCCATTCCTTCCTGAGTGACACTTTCAGGTGTGATTGGATCATCCAATTGCCCACGGGGGACATTGGACGCCACGCATTCGCACCCCCAACATATAGAACACGTTCCAGTTGAGAGCGCCTCTTATCTCGCACATATCAGCCCCAAACCACTTCCTCTCCAGTCGTGCCAACACCGCCCAGAGGGTTCATCTTTACTAGACTTCCATGATATATGATTTCACACAGTAAAAGCCACGGCGAGTGGTATTCACGCGCACACACACACACCAACGCCCGCGCGCTCGCTGATGTTTTATAAGGTTATATGAAGTGATCACGCTTCCTAAAGGTGACCTTATAGATGTGCAGCCTTTTACTGCAATCAGGCACCGTCTCGGGTCACCTCGACTTCACGGCGCCCAATGCACAGCTTATATGCATGCCTGATGCCCGGGCAGCCACCCCGAGGAGGGAAGGGCGATGAGGATACCGTGACGTGCGATGGATGACTTGTTAATGGAATGTAACGCCGACGGGGGAGTTGAGCGGCACCGGGAGGAACGCTTCATTTCGCTACGGTTGCCGTCAGCTAAACCCTCATCTGGCTGGCGTTTTCCAGCGCCAGGCGCCCGTGGCTGCTATGTAAATAGCTGTACATAACACCAGCGAGACGGTGTATAATCCGCCAATTCATGCAACAAGACACGTGATGGATTTCAATCCTCTACTTCCGTTAAAATTGTTGTTTGTGTAACACTCTTCTTAATATGCTTCTACATTTATAGATGAGATATTTTATATTAGTGCTTCTTTCAGTCAAGTACACGTATTAATATGCAACATTGTGTACTTTTATTAAACATTGAACAGAACAATTTGACTGAAAAGGTGAGAGTAAACAGTACAACAGTGTTTTTCAACCTTTTCTGGTCCAGGGCACATTTTTTTTCATTGAAAGAATTTCGAGGCACACCACCAGCAGGAAACATTAAAACAGCCGATATTGACAATAAAAAGTTGTTCTCGCTATTGTTGGATAAGAATTCAAACCATAACCAACCATGCATCACTATAGCTCTTGTCTCAAAGTAGGTGTACTGTCCCGACCTGTCACATCACGCCGTGACTTATTTTTAGTTTTTTGGTGTTTTCCTGAGTGTATTGTTTTAGTTCTTGTCTTGCGCTCCAATTTCGTTGTTGATTGTCATGTCATGTACGGATGTACTTTGTGGACGCCGTCTGCTTCTCCACACGCTGTAAGTCTTTGCTGTCGTCCAGCATTTCTGTTTTTGTTTACTTTGCAGCCAGTTCAGTTTTCCCTTCGTTTTGCCATCCCTAAGCTTCAATGCCTTTCCTTAGCGGCACTTACCTTTTGTTTATTTTTGATTTAAGCATTAGATACCTTTTTCCCTGCACACTGCCTCCCGCTGTCGTCTGCAAATTGTGATCACGACAAACCATGTTCCCGACATCTACAAAGCAATTTGCTACCTGCTGCCACCTACTGATATGGAAGAGTATTACACGGTTACTCTGCAGATCTCTAGACAGCACAGACACTCAACAACGGCACATTTGCGGATTATTGGTTTGCAAAAAATATTTTGAACCCAATTAGGTGAAATTACATAATCTCCCACGGCACACCATACAATATCTCACGGTACACTAGTGTGCCGCGGCACAGTGGTTGAAAAACACTGCAGTACAAGACATATTTTACATACAATAAACATTTTATGTGTATATATATTCATCATACAATTTTAGACTTATTCATAATAGTGTTTTTATAGGTGTTTGAAATATTGAAGTATTACATATTTTTTATTTCTAGTTGTTAATGATCCCATAGATTAGCACCTTTATATGATATACATATTTACTGGTTCACATCTGAAACATCTTCTGGACCACTTCAGGAAGCATATTATTATTTACTTTATACATCATTTGAACAGTTGTCTTTTGTACAATTTTAAAATGTGTGATTTTATGAATCATTTGTTGGGTCTCTATAATCCATTGTATTATTATTATTCGGGACGGCGTGGCGAAGTTGGTAGAGTGGTCGTGCCAGCAATCGGAGGGTTGCTGGTTACTGGGGTTCAATCCCCACCTTCTACCATCCTAGTCACGTCCGTTGTGTCCTTGGGCAAGACACTTCACCCTTGCTCCTGATGGGCAAGACAATTCACCCTTGCTCCTGATGGGTGCTGGTTAGCGCCTTGCATGGCAGCTCCCTCCATCAGTGTGAATGGGTGAATGTGGAAATAGTGTCAAAGTGCTTTGAGTACCTTGAAGGTAGAAAAGCGCTATACAAGTGTAACCCATTTATCATTTATTTATCATTGAATTCTGACAATACCTTAAGAAAGCCTCAATCTACATCATTCAAGTGACACAATTAAACGTTTTTTTTTTGCTTCACACTAGGGTTGTACGGTATATCGGTATTAGTATAGTACCGCGGTACTAATGAATCATATTCGGTACTATACCGCCTCTGAAAAGTAGCGGTCCACCACCGTCGTGTCATTGCTGGTTTACGAGCAGACGAGCATGTTCGGCAGCACACGATCACAGAGTACTTACAAACAGACACAGTGTGTAGACAGAAAAGGGAGAACGGACGCATTTTGGCTTAAAAACTAACAATAAAGGTGAAGTTATTACACTGAAACACCCTCAGGAAGAGGTGCTTTAAGACACGGCTAGCGAGCTAGCGGCTAAAGTCCAGCCCCAGTCGGCAGTGTTTTAGATACTTCGTAATCACTAATCCTCGCTTCCATGGCGACAAATAAAGTACGTTTCTTACAAGTATCATCCCTGGGTTAAAAAAAAAGAGATAAAGAAGTAAAATACAGCACGATGTCCTCAGTTTCTGATTTATTAAATTGTATAACAGTGCAAAATATTGCTCATTTGTAGTGGTCTTTCTTCAACTATTTGGAAAAAAAGATAGGTTTTTATTTATATTTATAAAGGATTTTTGAATTGTTGCTATTTTTAGAATATTTAAAAAAAATCTCACGTACCCCTTGGCATACCTTCAAGTACCCCCAGGGGTACGCATACCCGCATTTGAGAACCACTGCCGTAGCTCACCGGCGTCACAATGTAAACAAACGCCATTGGTGGATCTACACCTGAAATCCACTGTAATGATACCAAGTACAGTAGCGTATCTAGTCGATACTATGATACGTCGATATTTTCTGGCATCACAACATCTTTTTTTTTTTTTTTTTTAATTTATATTATGTTTATAAACTCAGGAAATATGTCCCTGGACACATGAGGACTTTGAATATGACCAATGTATGATCCTGTAATGACTTGGTATCGGATTGATACCCAAATTTGTTGTACCATCCAAAACTAATGTAAAGTATCAAACAACAGAAGAATAAGTGATTATTACATTTTAACAGAAGTGTAGACAGAACATGTTAAAAGAGAAAGTAAGCAGATATTAACAGTAAATGAACAAGTAGATGAATAATTCATATTCTACCATTTGTCCTTAATCATTTTGACAAAATAATAGAATGGAAAATGACACAATATGTTACTGCATATGTCAGCAGACTAAATTAGGAGCCTTTGTTTGCTTACTTACTAATACAAGACAAGTTGGCTTGTATTTTCACTATTTTATTTACGGACAAACTTGCAATAAGAAACATATGTTTAATGTACCCTAAGATTTTTTTGTTAAAATAAAGCCAATAATGCAATTTTTCTGGTCCCCTTTATTTAGAAAAGTACCGAAAAGTATCGGAATAATTTTGGTACTGGTACCAAAATATTGGTATCGGGACAACACTACTTCTGATAAATTCAGATGAGTTTACAGCAGCGTAAAGACAAACATAACATTGACTCAAATTTTTTCCAAATATCCGACCGAGAACCAGCCTCTTCTGCAGTGTTTTAAAAAGAGATAGTTTTAAGTTGAATATCAGCGATATTTTGATAAATACATACAGGAGAAAAAAAAATGTGTGATGTATAAATACATGCAGGACATATACAGGGTGAGTTCAAACCCCGGCCGAGTCATACCAAAGACTATAAAAATGGGACCCATTGCCTCCCTGATCAACAACAGCAACTCAGCCACCAAGTGGTAGTTAAGTTAAGTTAAAGTTAAAGTACCATTGATTGTCACACACACTAGGTGTGGTGAAATTTGTCCTCTGCATTCGACCCATCCCCTTGTTCACCCCCTGGGAGGTGAGGGGAGCAGTGGGGAGCAGTGGGCAGCAGCGGTGCCGCGCCCGGGAATCATTTTGGTGATTTAACCCCCAATTCCAACCCTTGATGCTGAGTGCCAAGCAGGGAGGTAATGGGTCCCATTTTTTTTATAGTATTTGGTATGACTCGGCCGGGGTTTGAACTCACAACCTACCGATCTCGTAAAGTGACAGAGAGGGGTCAGCGGATGCTGAAGCGCATAGTGCAAAGAGGTCGCCGACTTTCTGCACAGTCAGTTGCTACAGAGCTCCGAACTTCATGTGACCTTCCAATTAGCCCACGTACAGTACGCAGAGAGCTTCATGGAATGGGTTTTTCCATCTGGCAATCTGATGGACGAGTCTAGGTATGGAGGTTGCCAAGAAAATGCTACATTTTGGACTGCATTGTGATGAGTGTAAAATTTGGTGAAGGAGGAATTATGGTGTGGGGTTGTTTTTCAGGAGTTGGGTTTGGCCCCTTACTTCCAGTGAAAGGAACTTTGATCGCTCCAGGATACCAAAACATTTTGGACAATTCCATGCTCCCAATCCAACATGACTGTGCACCAGTGCACAAAGCAAGGTCCATAAAGACATGGATGACAGAGTCTGGTGTGGATGAACTTGACTGGCCTGCACAGAGTCCTGACCTGCACCCGATAGAACACCTTTGGGGTGAATTAGAACGGAGACTGAGAGCCAGGCCTTCTCGACCAACGTCAGTGTGTGACCTCACCAATGCGCTTTTAGGAAGAATGGTGGAAAGTTCCTATAAACACACCCCGCAACCTTGTGGACAGCCTCCCCAGAAGAGTTGAAGCTGTAATAGCTGCAAAAAGGTGGACCGACATCATATTGAACCCTATGGGTTAGGAATGGGATGGCACTTCAAGTTCATATGTGAGTCAAGGCAGGTGGCCAAATACTTTTGGCAATATAGTGTATGTTGGCTCAGATGCTGGACAGTCTCTAGGTCAGGGGTCACCAACGCGGTGCCCGCGGGCACCAGGTAGCCGTTAGGACCAGATGAGTAGCCCGCTGGCCTGTTCTAAAAATAGCTCAAATAGCAGCACTTACCAGTGAGCTGCCTCTATTTTTTAAATTGTATTTATTTACTAGCAAGCTGGTCTCGCTTTGCCCGACATTTTTAATTCTAAGAGAGACAAAACTCAAATAGAATTAAAAAATCCAAGAAAATATTTTAAAGACTTGGTCTTCACTTGTTTAAATAAATTAATTTTTTTACTTTGCTTCTTATGACTTTCAGTAAGACAATTTTAGAGAAAAAATACAACCTTAAAAATGATTTTAGGATTTTTAAACACATATACCTTTTTACCTTTTAAATTCCTTCCTCTTCTTTCCTGACAATTTAAATCAATGTTAAAGTAAAAAAAATGTTTGTGTGTAAAGAATAATAAATATATTTTAATTTAATTCTTCATTTTAGCTTCTGTTTTTTCGACGGAGAATATTTGTGAAATATTTCTTCAAACTTATTACGATTAAAATTAAAAAAAAATATTCTGGCAAATCTAGAAAATCTGTAGAATCGAATTAAAATCTTATTTCAAAGTCTTTTGAATTTCTTTTAAAAAATTTGTTCTGGAAAATTTAGAAGAAATAATGATTTGTCTTTGTTAGAAATATAGCTTGGTCCAATTTGTTATATATTCTAACAAAGTGTAGATTGGATTTTAACCTATTTAAAACATGTCATCAAAATTGTAAAAATTAATCGTAATCAGGAAAAATTACTAATGATGTTCCATAAAATTTTTTTAAAATGTTTTTCTCTTCTTTTGTTCGTTTGAATTTTGAATTTTAAAGAGTCGAAATTAAAGATGAACTATGTTTCAAAATTTAATTGTCATTTTTTTTCGTGTTTTCTCCTCTTTTAAACCGTTCAATTAAGTTTAAATATCATTAATTATTAATAATAACATAGAGTTAAAGGTAAATTGAGCAAATTGGCTATTTCTGGCAATTTATTTAAGTGTGTATCAAACTGGTAGCCCTTCGCATTAATCACTACCCAAGAAGTAGCTCTTGGTTTCAAAAAGGTTGGTGACCCCTGCTCTAGGTGTATCAATTGTTTTGGCACGTGACACATTTAAAAACATCAACCAGCAGCTGCACCGTATATCCCATTACCTACACCCCCCCAGTGTGTATACATTCAAAATGCATAACGTCCACCGCCCCTCTCCCCCCGCCTAGTCGACAATGCGAGGCGGATGATTCCCTACTCTCGATTCCGTCTTGCCCTCTCTCCGCCGCGCCAAACGCTACATCTACATTGGCCGTAACCTCAATCACCGTTTTTTTTTTCTTTTTCAGCCCGCGCTGAATGTTCACGCAGATATTTGTGTGCTGCAGATAAAAGCAGCAAAGAGTGGGGAAAAAGAGGGGGGCTCGGGATAGAAAGGCACGCCTGAGGCATCCATCAAACCAAACGACTCCATTACAGTAAGTCCGACGGAGGCAAACGATAATGTGCGCTGTGATAAACACTAGGATAATAGTGTGTTTATAGTCCCGAACACACGCTTTCTGCCGGGAAACAGGGGCGAGTAATACCGATAAGGTACAGGAGCAAAACCGACTCTACATCTACCCACTTTCTTTCCATGGCTACTTTTGGGTTATCAGTCACTTTCCCTCCCATTATCCTTCCACCGCTCGCTCTCTGTAATATTTTCATCTCAACAGAACGCAGGGGGAGTGAATATATATCAGCCGAACGAGGACTTTTATCTGCGGCATTGTAGCACCAGCGGGCCTGGTTGTGTGCGTATGTGTCCGGTAACGAGTCTCGATCCAGCCTTTTTTAGCTTCTTTATTGCTCCTAATTATAAAAAAGTAAACAATTATTCGCTGCTAAGCAATAAGATGGGAAATATGTCATGAAACAATGAAGGTCAAAACACTTTTTCATTCTACTGGATTTTTTTTACCCAAAGGAAATTAATATTTGCCAGGTTCTTGTCTCTCATAGAGATTGTGGATGATGGGTAACATTACAAAAAAAAAAAAAAGTGCAGTTTTCCTTTAAAGTACCAGTAAAGTGGAAAAACAAGTTGCCTCTATACCAGACCTGGGCATTCTGCGGCCCGCGGGCCGCATCCGGCCCTTTGTGCGTCCCTGTCCGGCCCGCGTGAGGCCAATTATAAATTACAAAATACATTTAAAAAAGTATCTATGTCGAGTGTGCAATACAACGGTGCTGCTTTTGTTTTGAAAATCGTTATTTGTATTACTTCCGTGTGGACGTATGCGTGTGCGTGATTGTGAGTGAATGTGAACAGCTGCAATCACAAATTACAAAATAAAGTTGAAAAAACATCTACGTCGTGCGCGCAATACAACTGTGCTGCTTTTATTTTGAAAAGTATTATTTATGGGCGTGTGTCCGTGTGTAACCTGCGAGTGAAGGTGCACATGCAGCGACAAGTGATGCACGGTTTACACCCGAGACGCTAAAAAGAGAAAAGTTGATGAGGAATGGCGTGTTTTCAACAAGACATGGACTGCCAAGCAACGTTCCCTCTAAGGTGCACGCCTGCGCAATTGCGCACTGCTCAAGCGTCCGCTGCGCGCAGCAAATATATGCCGCGCACCAAATCAAATCCCATCTGAATTCTAAACAAAATAAACATATTTATTCTATGTAATTTTGCAATGCAACTTTGAGTGACAGTGACAACAAGCGGCCCTAACGGTGTTCGTCAACACCGTTCAATTGAACACCGTTCAATTATTGTAACGTCTATCGAGATGCTTCGAGGACAGGAATTATATCGATCACTTTATTGAGCAAAACTGTTTATATTCGGACATAACCACACCAAAAACATGAGTAAAACAATTCTATCTGGAAAAACTAGTCATTTTCTGCCGTACAAACCAGGCCAAAACCAACTTGTCATCTGTCACCAACACGCATACCACTAAACCACTGGTGCGTTTATGGCCACACAAAAAGTCGGACAACTCAAACACCACACAAAGTTACACTATGACTCCTCAGTCATACGTGTGCTTCTTTTACTGTCATTTATTATTAATGTTAATTTATTTATATTAGTCATGGAATGCTGTTACACACACTATGTTGAAGTATTACTATTATTATTAATTATTATTATTATTATTATTATTATTATTATTATTTATCTTACGGTATATATCAAAAATAATATTGAGCAAAATGTAATTGAAATATTGTGGATGTGGCCCTCCAGCAGTGCTCGGGTTGCTCATGCAGCCCCCGGTAAAAATTAATTGCCCACCCCTGCTCTATACTGAAGTTATTATATTGAAGTGAGTTGTGTGGTCTTCTGTGTTTAGTTTTTTTTTAAATACATTTTGATTTCTATTTACTGTTTTAATTGGTTTTACCCTTTAAAATCGTTTTAATCATATCAATTTTTATATTGTTTTTGTATTGCTTTTATATTTATTTATTTTTTGTTTTTATTCAGTCATTGGTGGAGCATAATATTGTTTTTAATATTGTTTTTAATATGGCTGTGCAGCACTTTGGAAACATTGTTGTTGTTTAAATGTGCTATATATGTGCTCTGCCCCTCCATGTTCAAACTGCTTCCACGGTGGAGTGTTTTAAGTCTCGTCTTAAGACCCACTTTTATTCTTTGGCTTTTAACACTACGTGAGTTGTGTGGTCTTCTGTCCTCTGTTGTCCTGTGTGTTTTTTATACATTTTTATAAATTTTGATGTCTATTTTACTGTTTTAATTGGTTTTACCCTTTAAAATCGTTTTTAATCATATTTATTTTTTATATTGTCTCTGTATTGGTTTTCTATTCATTTATTCTTTGTTTTTATTCAGTCATTGGTGTAGCGTAATATTGTTTTTAATATTGTTTTAACATGGCTGTGCAGCACTTTGGAAACATTCTTGTTGTGTAAATGTGCTATATAAATAAAGTGGATTGGATTGGATATAAATAAAGTGGATTGGATTGGATATTATCATATAGTCGTGTTCAAAAGTTGACATACCTTTGTAAAGAACATAATGCCATGGCTACATTTCTACAACTCTTCTTTTTTTGTGATAGAGTGATTGGAGCACATACTTGTTGGTCACAAAAAAACATTCATAAAGTTCAGTTCTTTTATGAATGTATTATGAGTCTACTGAAAATGTGAGCAAATCTGCTGGGTCAAAAGTATACATACAGCAATGTTAATATTTGGTTACATGTCCCTTGGCAAGTTTCACTGCAATAAGGCGCTTTTGGTAGCCATCCACAAGCTTCTGGTGGAATTTTTGACCACTTCTTCTGACAAAATTGGTGCAGTTCAGCTAAACTTGTTGGTTTTCTGACATGGACTTGTTTCTTCAGCATTGTCCACACGTTTAAGTGAGGACTTTGGGAAGGCCATTCTAAAACCTTCATTCTAGCCTGATTTAGCCATTCCTTTACCACTTTTGACCTGTGTTTAGGGTCATTGTCCTGTTGGAACACCCAACTGACCCAACCTCCGGGCTGATGATTTTAGGTTGTCCTGAAGAATTTAGAGGTAATCCTCCTTTTTCGTTGTCCCATTTACTCTCTTGTCAAAGCACCAGTTCCATTGGCCCCAGAACATAATATTACCACCACCATACTTGACGGTAGGTTTGGTGTTCCTGGGATTAAAGGCCTCACCTTATTTATATATTTCCTCAGTTTATAAACATAATATACATTTAAAAAATCAAAAGAAGATTTTGTGATATTTAAAAATATCGATGTAACCATAGTAGTATCGACAAGATACGCTATTGTACGTGGTATCATAACAGTGGATGTTTGGTGAGTTTCCAAACATTAACATGGCTGTATGTATCCTTTTGACCCAGCAGATTTGGCCACATTTTCAGTAGACCCATAATAAATTCATAAAAGAACCAAACTTTATGAATATTTTTTTGTGACCAACAAGTATGTGCTCCAATCACTCTATCACAAAAAAACAGGCCCAGAGCATTAAACTACCACCACCATGCCTGACGGTAGGCATGCTGTTCCTGGGATTAAAGGCCTCACTTTTTCTCCTCCAAACATATTGCTGGGTATTGTGGTCAAACAGCTCCATTTTTGTTTCATCTGACATCACACGGATAAAGATAAGACCTTCTGGAGGAAAGTTATGTGGTCAGATGGAAAAAGAATGAAGGTTTTTAGACTGCCCTTCCCAAAGTCCTAAACGTGTGGACAATGCTGAAGAAACAAGTCCATGTCAGAAAACCAACACATTTAGCTGAACTGCATCAATTTTGTCAAGAGGAGTGGTCAAAAATTCAACCAGAAGCTTGCCAGAAGCTTGTGGATGGCTACCAAATTATTATTATTATTATTGCAGTGAAACTTACCAAGGGACATGTAACCAAATATTAACATTGCTGTATGTATACTTTTGACCCAGCAGATTTGCTCACATTTTCAGTAGACCCATAATAAATTCATAAAAGAACCAAACTTCATGAATGTTTTTTGTGACAAACAAGTATGTGCTCCAATCACTTTATCACAAAAAAAGGGTTGTAGAAATGAATGGAAACTCAAGACAGCCATGACATTATGTTATTTAACAAATGTATGTAAACTTTTGACCACGACTGTACATCGGATTTATGACACCAAAAAATGTACAAAGTTTGTGAGTAAATAGATATGATTAAATAGATCGAAGTCCTGAAATAAACACCACAGCCATTTTTGGGGTTCCGCAGAGTCCTCAAAGGAACATGTAAGTGGCGGCAACGTTAAACGAGCCAAACGTTTCTTTTACATTTCCATTAACCCGAGGAGCATCGCCGCTTGATTAAGGGTCTCCTGCGTGAGCCTGATCTGAGCGGGCCCGTGTTTATGCTCCTCGCTAACCTCTATTACAAGCCTGACCCCATCGGCCCTGATGATGACTCAGCTACCGCTTCTAACGGGGAGTTGGGAGGGGCGAAGGACGGCAAGTAGACTCACGTGGCGGACGGTCATCGCGCCGAGGCAAAAGGTTGAGGCGAAGACAAGCGCTCCTTGCTCTATATTGAAAAGCAGTTAAACGTAACGACCTCCTTCATCCTTCCGGCATTACGGAATATAGTAGCACTGCTCTGAGGCAGTCTGGACTTTTTTTCATTAGGGCAAGGTCGTTTTTTAACAGGACGTGATGAAAAAAAAAAAGTGCATAATCTCAAACCCATTTAATGGCATGATGATGTAGATTCAGTGGAAGGAAGGAGTCTGTGTGCTCAGGATGTGCACGTCGGTCAGGAACCTCCGAAAGGGAACACTCCAGAGGTTGTGCAATTTCAGAATTGGGAAAACATTTATGTGTGAAATACGCCTCTAGAACCTAAAGTCACTTTTTACCTGACCCATATTACAGGACGGCCCATTTTGGGCAAAGTTATTTTCTGAAAACAAAAAAAAGAATTACAATAATAATCAAATTAATAAAAAAAAAATAAAACAATTTAATTTTTTTTTAAACAAATATATATATATATATATATATATATATATATATATATATATATATATATATATATATATATATATATATATATATATATATATATATATATATATATATATATATATATATATATATATATATGGTAAATGGGTTATACTTGTATAGCGCTTTTCTACCTTCAAGGTACTCAAAGTGCTTTGACAGTATTTCCACATTCACACACTGATGGCGGGAGCTGCCACGCAAGGCCCTAACCACAGGAGCAAGGGTGAAGTGTCTTGCTCAAGGACACAAGGGACGTGACTAGGATGTTAGACGCTGGGGATCGAACCAGGAACTCTCGGGCTGCTGGCACGGCCACTCTCCCAACCGCGCCACGCCGTCCATTATATATATAATATATATATATATATATATATATATATATATATATATATATATATATATATATATATATATATATATATATATATATATATATATATATATATATATATATATATATATACACACACACACACACACACACACACGTTAGGTCAGGAAAAAACACATACGTCAAGACCTGCGAAACAGGCTTGTAGGGATGAAATAGCCTCTGTGTTTTTTCCTGACCTAACGTATATTCCGCTCTACCTATTGAGCACTGTACCACAGAAACCTCGACTATATATATATATATAATATATATATATATATATATATATATATATATATATATATATATATATATATATATATATATATATATATATATATACACACACACACACACTACTGTTCAAAAGTTTGGGGTCATCCAAACAATTTAGTGGAATAGCCTTCATTTCTAAGAACAAGAATAGACTGTCGAGTTTCAGATGAAAGTTCTCTTTTTCTGGCCATTTTGAGCGTTTAATTGACCCCACAAATGTGATGCTCCGGAAACTCAATCTGCTCAAAGGAAGGTCAGTTTTGTAGCTTCTGTAACGAGCTAAACTGTTTTCAGATGTGTGAACATGATTGCACAAGGGTTTTCTAATCATCAATTAGCCTTCTGAGCCAATGAGCAAACACATTGTACCATTAGAACACTGGAGTGATAGTTGCTGGAAATGGGCCTCTATACACCTATGTAGATATTGCACCAAAAACCAGACATTTGCAGCTAGAATAGTCATTTACCACATTAGCAATGTATAGAGTGTATTTCTTTAAAGTTAAGACTAGTTTAAAGTTATCTTCATTGAAAAGTACAGTGCTTTTCCTTCAAAAATAAAGACATTTCAATGTGACCCCAAACTTTTGAACATTAGTGTATATATATATATATATATATATATATATATATATATATATATATATATATATATATATATATATATATATATATATATATATATATATATATATATATATATATATATATATATATATATATATATATATATATATATATATATATATATATATATATATATATATATATATATATATATATATATATATATATATATATATATATATATATATATATATATATATATATATATATATATATATATATATATATATATATATATATATATATATATATATATATATATATATATATATATATATATATATATATATATATATATATATATATATATATATATATATATATATATATATATATATATATATATATATATATATATATATATATATATATATATATATATATACATATATATATATATATATATATATATATACAGTATGTATATATAAAAAAACATAACATTCATTCATTCCACAGTCACACAGGGTGGTGGTAAGCTTAGTGATGGATACCAAATCTGCTACTTTTTTGGCACCGACCGATTCCCTCCGATCCTACTGGGCACCGATTCACGTAAAATCCAACGGGGACGTCTTACAATACCAGGGTGGCGCGTGACGTCACACTTGGCTCTTTGCAGTTTGGCACTTGGAGACCACTCAGCCAAATTACCTCTATTATAACATTACAATGCCAACAAAGTCCCATCCATCCATCCATCCATCCATTTTCTACCGCTTATTCCCTTCGGGGTCGCGGGGGGCGCTGGATTGACTTAAAAAGCGCTTCAATATAAGTCAAGTAAGGCTAGACTTTTCCAAAAATGCTCTAGCTTGATGCTAATAAACATTGGCTTTGCTATTGACATGCTACTGATAAGCATTAGCTGTTTACATGGCGATTTTGGGATTGTGCTGAAAACCTAATTTCCCCTCGGGGAATATTAAAGTATTTCTGATTCTGATTTCAACATCTGCAAAGTTGTTAATGAAATCTACAATGAAGATGCATGTTACAACCAAACAGCTGGTGCGAAACAAGTAAAATGCTTATAGTATCAACACTTTGTAGTGTGCAACAAAAATACACAAACCATAAGCTTCATCCTAATGTGATCTAACGTCTTGGACTTGCACCTGTAAATGCAACCTAATGTCATACCTGCAAACGAGCCTCAGAAATGTGTTAATCCAACAAGATATAACAACTGGATAGCATTTATCATAATTATCTCAATACAATTTATAAAAATAAATAAAAAAATATATTTAATTATCAAAAACAATTCATATTTATTAACAGACACAAAAGTATCAAATATCGGTACTGTAGAGTACTGGTATCGATTCCTAGGTACCGGAAATTGGTACCAAATCAGTTTAAATGTGAACGGTACTAACTTTTAGGTAAGCTACATGCAAGGATGGGAGTGGAAGAAGTGTCAAAAGATGGCGCTAACTGTTTTAATGACATTCAGACTTTACTTAAATCAATAACAGAGCAGCTTCTCCACATCCGTGGCTCACTAGTGCAACAACAACACCAGAAATGTGCACTGTGAAAAACCGTCTGACCGGAATTCTCTAATAACTAAAGTTCCTTGGGTGAATAATGTAAACTCAGTACACCGGTATGTTTTAGCGCTTTCATGGCGAGTTTACTTACAGATATAAGTAAGAACTTTACGCTACTTTATATTAGAAATGGCAACAGCGGAGGATGAATATCCCATAACAAGAAGATAAAGAAAAAGAAGAAGCTTATCGACTACGGTGTCGGCAAGGACTACAAAGGCGGACGCGGGCAATTTTTCAGGATTCATGCAGATCCCAAATACAGATCAGCAGGTACCAGAAGGTAAAAAAAGTTGCTTTTGTATAATATTGCAAAACAAAACGCCAGATATGTCTTACCTTATACACACCAAAATAATACTCGTATGTTGAAGCACAGTACAATTTATCAGGCGGTCTGGCTTCATTGCTTACCAAAGTTGTACTAAAACATTTTGATAGATTTTTGAGCGCCGTGTGTAATGTTCTATATTCTCAATGGAACATATAACATGTTGGTGTATCAAGTATCAAATATCGGTACTGTAGAGTACTGGTATCGATTCCTAGGTACCGGAAATTGGTACCAAATCAGTTTAAATGTGAACGGTACTAACTCTTAGGTAAACTACATGCAAGGATGGGAGTGGAAGAAGTGTCAAAAGATGGCGCTAACTGTTTTAATGACATTCAGACTTTACTTAAATCAATAACAGAGCAGCTTCTCCACATCCGTGGCTCACTAGTGCAACAACAACACCAGAAATGTGCACTGTGAAAAACAGTCTGACCGGAATTCTCTAATAACTAAAGTTCCTTGGGTGAATAATGTAAACTCAGTACACCGGTATGTTTTAGCGCTTTCATGGCAAGTTTACTTACAGATATAAGTAAGAACTTTAAGCTACTTTATATTAGAAATTGCAACAGCGGAGGATGAATATCCCATAACAAGAAGATAAAGAAAAAGAAGAAGCTTATCGACTACGGTGTCGGCAAGGACTACAAAGGCGGACGCGGGCAATTTTTCAGGATTTATGCAGATCCCAAATACAGATCAGCAGGTACCAGAAGGTAAAAAAAAGTTGCTTTTGTATAATATTGCAAAACAAAACGCCAGATATGTCTTACCTTATACACACCAAAATAATACTCGTATGTTGAAGCACAGTACAATTTATCAGGCGGTGTGGCTTCATAGCTTACCAAAGTTGTACTAAAACATTTTGATAGATTTTTGAGCGCCGTGTGTAATGTTCTATATTCTCAATGGAACATATAGCATGTTGGTGTTGTTTGCTTGAGTCATATTGCCATCATATTGCAGTCTACATGTATCTCTTATGTTTGACTGCCATCTACTGGTTACACTTATCATTACACCATGTACCAAATAAAATTGCTCCGAGGTCGGTAAGCACAACTAGAATTATTCCGTACATTAGGCGCACCGGGTTATAAGGCGCACTGTCGAGTTTTGAGGAAAAAAAACAGATTTTAAGTGCGCCTTATAGTCCGGAAAATACGGTATATAAGATGACCTTAGATATAAGACGACCCTTATTTATGGAGACCGGTTTTAGGTAAACAATTACGATTATTTTTAGACCGTGTGAAATAATTATTGATAGAACAATACACATTTTTTATTCAGCATTATGACTCCTCCTCCGTAGTTTGCCATTCACAGTAAGACCGGTGGGTCTTTGTATCACGGCTGCATCTCCCAAGGTCACTGAGTGAGCGACGGGAAGAAAAGCTCAGACTGGCATGCAAAGAAGTCAATCGGCGCCCCCTGTTGGTTTGTTGGCATGAATCTCTTGACCCTAAAAATAAAACCATGTTTTTTTCTAGGGGAATAAGTACTGTCTTACATTCGGGTCAATGTAATACTAACCTAGTTTTTCAATTTCGACATTTTACAACGGTTGACTACTTTTTTGCATTTTTATGACAATAAAATCTTTAAAAAAAATAAAAATAAACACATCACCTGTACAGTTAAAGGCCTACTAAAAGCCACTACTACCGACCACGCAGTCTGATAGTTTATATATCAATGATGAAATCTTAACATTGCAACACATGCCAATACGGCCGGGTTAACTTATAAAGTGACATTTTAAAATTCCCGGGAAATATCCGGCTGAAACATCGCGGTATGATGACGTATGCGCGTGACGAAGTCCGAGTAACGGAAGTTATGGTACCCCGTAGAATCCTATACAAAAAGCTCTTTTTTTTATTTCATAATTCCACAGTATTCTGGACGTCTTTTGCAATTTTTTTAATGAACAATGAAGGCTGCAAAGAAGACAGTTGTAGGTGGGATCAGTGTATTAGCAGCGGACTACAGCAACACAACCAGGAGGACTTTGTTGGAGCGCTAGCCGCGCTATCCGCGCTAGCCGCCGACTTCACCTTGACTTCCTACGTCTCCGGGCCGCCAAACGCAAACCGATGATCGGGTGAAGTCCTTCGTCCTTCTGCCGATCGCTGGAACGCAGGTGAGCACGGGTGTTGATGAGCAAATGAGGGCTGGCTGGCGTAGGTGGAGAGCTAATGTTTTTAGCATAGCTCTGTGCAGTCTGGTTGCTAAGTTAGCTTCAATGGCGTCGTTAGCACAGCATTGTTAACCTTCGCCAGCCTGGAAAGCATTAACCGTGTATTTACATGTCCACGGTTTAATAGTATTGTTGATTTTCTATCTATACTTCCCGTCAGGGGTTTATTTCTTTTGTTTCTATATGCAGTTAAAGCAAGATGCTATCACGTTAGCTCGTAGCTAAAGCATTTCGCCGATGTATTGTCGTGGAGATAAAAGGCACTGAATGTCCATTTCGCGTTCTCGACTCTCATTTTCAAGAGGATATAGTATCCCAGGTGGTTTAAAATACAAATCTGTGATCTACAATAGAAAAAGGAGAGTGTGGAATCCAATGAGCCAGCTTGTACCTAAGTTACGGTCAGAGCGAAAAAAGATACGTCCATCGCTGCCTCTCAAGTCATTCACTGTAACGTTCCTCATCTACGAATCTTTCATCCTCGCTCAAATTAATGGGGTAATCATCACTTTCTCGGTCCGAATCTCTCTCGCTCCATTGTAAACAATGGGGAATTGTGAGGAATCCTAGCTCCTGTGACGTCACGCTACTTCCGGTACAGGCAAGGCTTTTTTTTATCAGCGAGCAAAAGTTGCGAACTTTATCGTCGATTTTCTCTATTAAATCCTTTCAGCAAAAATATGGCAATATCGCGAAATGATCAAGTATGACACATAGAATGGATCTGCTATTCCCGTTTAACTAAAAAAAAATCATTTCAGTAGGCCTTTAACAGGGATATTATAAAGGCCACAGTTGGACTCTAGAACCGATTAATTGTATTTTCCTGTTATTTATTGCTTGACCATTGGACATATGAGCCAATGAGGTTTGGCTGTATTTGCGCAGAAATCATCATATTCCAGAGACATTTATTTATAGAGGTGTTGGCTGAGAAAACATCAGAGTGACTCACGTTGAGTCGGTTTTGGTCGAGGATGCGTGTACTTCGACGCAAAATCATTCCGTGCGCTGGGAGAAAGGAAGCAATAATGGCATCCCAGCATCAACCTGCTGCATTAAAGCACAAAGGTGTCACATCTAATTACCTCCTTTAATTTGACAACTTATTACTTATCTGGCGCTTCTAGGCGTGCAAAAGGCATGGAGGCACACGCCGTGCGCATATACGCATGAAACAAGGGGGATAGAGTATTAAAAACAATGGGTGCTTTAATTCAATGGCTGCGTTCTGGCTAATTTGCTGTTTTTAATAGAATAAAGGAAGCGTGGAAAATAGATGCAGAGGCACAATAGCGCAGGGCCGACAAAAACAGTAGGGTGTCCTACTTTAATTAGCTGCAAACCCCCTGCTGCTTTGAAATAATGTCAAGATATATTGTCTTGGTGGAACAAAATGTAATAATAGCTAATGTGGTGCTTAACTTTTGTTTGATTTCCTACACAATAAAGTTGCAACACATCACAGGACGGTTAATAAAAGGCGTTTTCTTTCGCTGACCTCTTTCTTACAGTATCGTTGTGTCAAATGGAAATGTATTACCGGTAATAGAGGAATACATCTTTTATGGTGGCCATCATCGTTGAACGTGGAGGTCGGGCTAACTGGTTGTCAAGGAAACAAGTGTAGAATCTAACAGAGGAAACATAGTATTAACTTGTGTATTAAAACATACAGATAAGTTCCACGTAGATCAGGGGTGTCCAAACTTTTTCCACTGAGGGCCGCACACGGAAAAATTAAAGCATGTGGGGGCCATTTTGATATTTTTCATTTTCAAACCATAACAAAATATATGGATTTTTTTATTTATTTTACCTTTAGGGGTCCCGGGGACCATAAAGGGTCTCAGTCATTAAAATGTTAAAAATAAGTCAGATTATTATTTTTTTTTAATTATTTAATGCTTACAGTAAATCTCTATATCAACTTGAAGTTGATATAAAGTAATACAAATTAAAAAAAAATGTTTTATGGCTTTTCTGTCAAAAACAACTTAGTTTATAGTAAAACTGAAATATGCAGTATTTAGTAATTAGAGCCCTAAAAGATCAATAATAGTGCCTGTGGTCAAGGCTCATATCGTTCAGTTTCGCTCCCACACCAACGGCACAACATCATTTTTACTTCATAAAATAGATTTACTGGTAGTAAGTAAGATACCAAAAGTTCGGAAATTGACACCTAGCCCATTTTGTGTAATCGGTGTTGAAAGCCGGTACTATTTTTCAGTGAGGCGCAGTGATATCTAGTGGGGAGTGGCGCGGTTTTGGTCACATGGACCAATCAGGTAGCAGCTTTATTCTAACAACATACCTGCTATGGCGACGACAACATCCGAGAGTGAAGAGGAACGAAAGACCTCAAAAGTTAGAAAAAAAGTGCGTAAAGAGGAAAATAAAAGATGCTATATGCATCTTTCATCTGTGAACAATGAGGACGTCCAGCACTTCACTCGGACACGGTGGGACACATACAGAAACTATTTAAAACAGTGGCTTTGTCTGCAAGACCAGAACAAGCATCTGGCAGAAATCTATAAACATTGCTCGGATGTAGATTTTGACGCTATTCCTGACGACGCTGGGTTTCACGCAAAATGCTACCGACGTTTTACAGATAAATCTGCATTGTTTTATGCCGAGAAAAGGACCGCACGGGCGGTGGGAGAACCATCTGCAGCCGCAGGTCAGTCAGCAGGCACGTCTGAAACTCCCCGAAAGAAACTTCGATCTCGTTCAGGTTTGCCCGTTGCTTCTGCCGGCCCCGTCCTGCCAGCCATCTGTATAATTTGTCAAAAAGTGGAAAAGTACACTCGTGTGGGAGGAAAACGCCAGAGGGATCAACTCACACAAGCAGAAACCGTGTCGGCAGGTATGTGACACACACACACACACACACACACACACACACACACACACACACACACACACACACACACACACACACACACACACACACACACACACACACACACACACACACACACACACACACACACACACACACACACGTGTGTGAATCTATAGTAATAATGTTACAGTACATAGCGTAGGATTGAAAGAATGTGTTGTTACTTTGTAATAACCAAATGGACCATTTATACACTGTCAGAGTTAAGGGGAGACCTTGGAATTTAAAAGTTTGAGAACCACTGGCCTAGAAAAGGAAGCCCCACCCATCCCCCCATATACCTTCACACCACAGCCCCAATCTCTCTCTCCCCCCCACACACACACACACACACACACACACCATTTTGGGCAGGGACTTCAGCTTGTACATAGCACATGGAGAACTGTGTCACTGTGTTACTGTGAAAGAGGGTTCACAAACTGTCAGTGCTGTTCACGAACTGACATGTGACCATGAGGAATGTGACACTAGGGTGTTTTTACATGCACAGCATGCTGCACAAGAACATCAAACTGTTGTCATCAAAAGCCCTGACACTGATGTGGCAGTGATTGCTGTAAGTCTTCAAAGAGCTTTACAGTGTAGCTTGTATTTTTTCACGGGAGTAGGCAACAGAACGAGGATCATAGACGTGGCTAAGGTGGCAGCAGCTCTTGGCAACAGTGTTTGTTCTGCACTCATTGGCATCCATACCTTCACAGGTTGTGACTCGACCAGTGCCTTTCATGGCAAGGGCAAAAGGAAGACATTTTCTCTTGCTTGTCAGAAAGACGAATACCTGACTGCGTTCTCAAATCTGGGCAGCAGTTTTAACCTTGACCAGTCTACGTTCAAAACACTGAGCAAATATGTGTGCCACCTGTATGGACAGGCATCTGCCAAAGACGTGAACGATGCAAGATACAAAGCATTCTGTATGGCATCGTCAGCTTTGCCAGAACTGTCCATTCCCCCAACAAGTGATGCCCTCCACCAACACTGCAAAAGGGCAAACTACCAAGCAGCAGTAATGCGACATTCCCTGACTGGTATGATGTGTGCCCCTTCACCCATTGGCAATGGATGGTACATTGAGGATGGGGAGTTAACAGTAAGATGGATGACTAGAAATCCTGCCCCAGATAGTGTGCTGCAGGTAGTCCACTGTGGTTGCAAGACAAGCAAATGTGAAACAGAAAGATGTTCATGTATGTCTGCAAAAATGTCTTGTACTGATTTATGTCACTGCCAGAACTGTGGAAATGTTTCAAAGGAAACAGAAGAAAGAGGTGCATGGGATGATGACACAGATGAAAGTGATATTGATGAGTAATTACGCACCATGTCACCATGTAAAATTTGCCACTTTTGTTTCTTTATCAAGATGTTTGATTATCGAGATGCCACACTGCCATTTTAACGGTAAAGCTTAAATAATGTCTGTATTACCTTTTTTTTCAAATTTGTTTTGGTCTTTTGTGTGTGTTTGTGTGTGTGTGTGTGTGGGGGGGGGGGGGGGGGGGGTATAAATGACACATGCTGTGAAACAATTTGCTACTTTAATAAATATTTATCATATTTTATACCAATTTGGGCCTTTACTGCATCTATTTTAATCTTGTCCATTTTTGCCTTATTCCAGTTTTGGGGTGCATGGTAATATTTTGCTAGATTTTAAGCCACTTTTGGCCACGGTGTGTTACTTCTTTTGTACCTTTGATTACATAGAAGGTTGTGACATTTTTTTAATGTATGATACATAAGCTTTTAGCTAAATTTAATAAGTGTGTGCTTCATTGTGCTGGGGCAAATCACTTCAGTTGAATCGTTTTTTAAGAAATTTGCTACATTTCATGATCTAAATTCACATATGAGTATACTAAGGCACCAATATTTGTTTCAGATGTTAGGTATATGTATTTATGATATTTGAGAAAGATTTTGTGTTGCCAAAATGAATAAGACATATTTTACAAGCCAAAACTGCAGCACAAGATTTTCGTTTTTTGTGATTTACCTCTATATACATTTCTGGCTTGTGACAAAATTTGGCTAGGTATCATGTTCTGAACTTTTAACCCAAAGTCCAGAAGGGTATTATCTATGCAAAAATGCATTGAACAAGTTGTGCTTAGACGTGGGAGCGAAATTCATTTTCTAGGCACTTTTTCTCATGTCAGCTCACCGTCTATAATGCAGGACACCATTGATTTTAATCCTTACATATTTGTGAGTAATCACAGTGAAAAGATAAATAAAAAATCACTAAATATTTTTGGGATCCAAAAGGTGCCCCACTCATAAAGTGATACATTTTGATTAGGTTTTTCTTTTACTTTCAACACTTAAGTTACGAGATCAACTTCAGATATATGTGTCGATTTTATGCTGGAACTATTATTTTGTTTGTTTTATGCGCTTTTGTCAAAGAAAACTTTGATGTTTTTATATGGCAACCACACAATATATGCAATATTTACCACATAAAACATTTTAAAGTGAAATATTTGAAGTAATTGGAGCCCTGGAAATAATTCATTATAACATGTTTTTTTTGTCATTATTATTATTTTTTTGAGCAATGGCAAAAAAAGAAAAATGAACAAAGACAAAAGAAAAAAAAACAGCCTGCATGGCAGCTTTTGTGTCAACATTGCAACTTTTTCTCGTTAGATTTCACCTCATTCCACTTTTTTTAATGTTCTTTTTTATTTTTACAATAGTATTTCCAGAATGTGTGGCGGGCCGGTAAACAATTAGCTGCGGGTCGCAAATGGCCCCCGGGCCGCACTTTGGACACCCCTGACATAGATGTAGATGTGGGCTCTGTACCGAGGATGTCGTTGTGGCTTGTACAGCCCTTTGAGACACTTGTGATTTAGGGCTATATAAATAAACATTGATTGATTGATTGATTGATTGATGTATCAGAACCAACATTTTAGCCCTGATGCCGGAATTTGGAGAGTTTAAAAGTGCTTTTACTAAGCCCGATTGATGACATGCCATTTTTGTGTGTCTGTCGCTTTAATGCTAATGAGCTGCATTTGTCCACACCCGCCTCCGACTGTGTGTGTTCTCCAACAGACCCATAGGGCCATTTACAAAAGTTTTGCGTGTAGTAAAACCTGTGCAAACCTGATAGCACACGCAAAGCTAAACGTGTGCAAAACGGATTGATTCTGTTGAGTGAGCAGAATAAGGCGTGCAATCCAATATGCGTCTCTGTCTTAATTGATATGCTAATTATATGCAGATCATCAAAACTCCTACATTAATGGGAGGAGAAGATGCAAATAGAATTTTTTTAGCACGTGCAATGTCATTTGTCGACACTCATCACCTTTTTGCGGGCATTCCAATGCGCACTCATCTTTGCGTCCTGACGAGCGCACCGCGGGCCACGCCCACCGGCGCTCTCTCTCCACTGCGGGCGTGCCTCCTCGCGCCTGCAGACAATCTGCAATTTCCGCACCTGTCTGTGATGAGCGAGCTGCCTTCATAAGCCTGCTCAACCTGCCATCCCGGGCCGGAATATAACCTTCTGTTCGCGTACAGTAAGCGATGTCCTGCTTGATGCAATCCTGCTCTCTGTGTGTTTGCTCCTCCGTGTTTTCAGTGTGAGTTTTCCTGTGTCGTCCCCGCAGTACCCTCCGTCGCCTGGAAAGTGAGCTGTGCGTCTCACTTTTCCCTGGATCTCCCTCTGGACTCTGACTGCCTCCCTCGATCCTTGACTTCCCCCTCTTTGGACTCGGACCTGTCGACTTCTCTCTCCCCTGGACTTCCTCGTCTCTCGTTCAACATTTACGGTAACACTCAACAGCTAAGCTACACACAGTCTTACACCATACACCCTCTTCGATTTTGTCACACTCCGTTTATTTAGATTCGTTTATTAGTTAGTATTGTTTAGTTTTATATATATTTATATATATATATATATATATATATATATATATATACACTACCGTTCAAAAGTTTGGGGTCACATAGAAATGTCCTTATTTTTGAAGGAAAAGCACTGTACTTTTCAATGAAGATAACTTTAAACTAGTCTTAACTTTAAAGAAATACAGTCTATACATTGCTAATGTGGTAAATAACTATTCTTGCTGCAAATGTCTGGTTTTTGGTGCAATATCTACATAGGTGTATAGAGGCCCATTTCCAGCAACTATCACTCCAGTGTTCTAATGGTACAATGTGTTTGCTCATTGGCTCAGAAGGCTAATTGAATAGAAAACCCTTGTGCAATCATGTTCACACATCTGAAAACAGTTTAGCTCGTTACAGAAGCTACAAAACTGACCTTCCTTTGAGCAGATTGAGTTTCTGGAGCATCACATTTGTGGGGTCAATTAAACGCTCAAAATGGCCAGAAAAAAATAACTTTCATCTGAAAGTCTATTCTTGTTCTTAGAAATGAAGGCTATTCCACAAAATTGTTTGGGTGACCCCAAACTTTTGAACTGTAGTGTGTGTATATATATATATATATATATATATATATATATATATATATATATATATATATATATATATATATATATATATATATATATATATATATATATATATATATATATATATATATATATATATATATATGTATATATATATATATATATATATATATATATATATATATATATATACACACACTACAGTTCAAAAGTAGTATATATATATATATATATATATATATATAAATTATTGAACATTATAGCCCCCTGGTGTCTGAGCAGTCATCTCCCTTAGTCAACTATAACAACTATTTTGCATTTTATTTAGCATCTGTGAGAAGAGCGTGCTAACTGACAGTTGCGTATTGTCTATTCAGCAACATCGTTTTATAATTGCATAGCTGGTAGAAGACTTAAGGGGCTGACTAAAAAAAATCCAAATAATTTAATATTTTTTTAATGACGTTTAGGAGGATTAGTATCTTAGAAGTGGCTTCGCACTGTGGACAGACGACGCGTACATACAGGTCACACTGAGGGTGGCCGTATGAACAACTTCAACACTGTTACAAATATGCGCCACACTGTGAACCCACACCAAACTAGAATGACAAACACATTTCGGGAGAACATCCGCACCGTAACACAACATAAACACCACAGAACAAATACCCAGAACCCCTAGCAGCACTAACTCTTCCAGGATGCTACAATATACACCCCCACCCCCCGCCCACCTCAACCTCCTCATGCTCTCTCAGGGGGAGCATGTCCCAAATTCCAAGCTAGGAAAACCTTGTTACATTGTTTAATGCATCCAGCAAGGCATCACAACAAATATAGGCATACTAATGTGTTCATTCCACAACTGTATGTATCTGTATCGGTTGATATCGGAATCTGTGAGAGTTGGACAATATCGGAATATCGAATATCGGCAAAAAAGCCATTATCGGACATCTCTAGTTTTTACATATACACCGGAACTCTGCACTTGTCTGACTTAATAGATAACATATATCACATACAACAACGTTACACTAAAGACTGGGACAGCAGCAACTGTTAGCAACACTAGCAGAGCTATATTAGCTACAATGCTAACATTAACCTCACATTTTAACAGCAACAATCATGCATCCAACCATCCATTTTCTACCGCTTGTCCCTTCTGTTACGCCCCTCCTAGGAAGAAGAACATATTTTCAGTCCGAAGGACCGTGAAAGGTAAAGCCGAACGTGGCCTTCAAAAACCACGAAAAAGTATCCGTTTGAGCGTAGCTTCTCTCAAAATATTTTTAAAGATGTGTGGCAAAGCCTGTTTGTATTCTTTTTTTTTTTTTAAAAGCTGTTCTCTGTGAAGCGGATGGTTTAGCTGCAGGAGCAAAGATTTTACTCTCGCAAAACAGGTGAGAGAGATGATGGCTTTTTCCTACGTTTAGTGCTCACAAAACAAGCTCTAGGGCAGGTGTGTCTAACTCGTTTTTATTGATGGCCACATCGCAAATATGGCTGCCCTCAGAGGGCCGCATGTAATCGTAAATATACTTAATTATCAAAGTGTAATAGCCTCGTTACACAATTTGAATAGGAAACTGTTTTTGATTTCTAGAATTTTGATTACCAGAACTTGATTTGCTTGTTGCAGGATCAGATCATATTATAAATAGCATAAATGTCCCGAATGAGCTGAAATGGTTGGTGTTGGAAGTGTTTGAATCGGTTAAGAAATGCTGAAGTAGTAGCATGTTATAATTGAGACATCTGTTCCTGGAATTCCTGAAATTTCGGGAAAACCGGAAACTTATGGTTTGAAAACCAACCTATTTTTTTGTCGTGACTAAGAGAAATGGTTTCATGGTGGAATGGTTGGAATGTGTTGAAAATGGTACGGCGTGGTTGGGAGAGTGATCATGCCAGCAACCTGAGGGTTCCTGGTTCGATCCCCAGCTTCTACCAACCTAGTCACGTCCGTTGTGTCCGTGAGCAAGACACTTCACCCTTGCTCCTGATGGGGTCGTGGTTAGCTCCCGCCGTCAGTGTGTGAATGTGTGTGAATGTGGAAATAGTGTCAAACAAAGTTCCCTCTAAGGTGAGCGCCTGCGCAATTGCGCACTGCTCAAGCGTCCTCTGTGCACAGCAAATATATGCCGCGCACCAAATCAAATCCCATCTGAATTCTAAACAAAATAAACACATTTATTCTGTGTAATTTTGCAATGCAACTCTGAGAGACAGTGACAACAAGCGGCCCTAACGGTGATCGTCAACACCGTTCAAATGAACACCGTTCAATTATTGTAACGTGTATCGAGATGCTTCGAGGACAGGAATTATATCGATCACTTTATTGAGCAAAACTGTTTATATTCGGCCATAACCACACCAAAACATGAGTAAAAAACTTCTATCTCGAAAAACTAGTCCTTTTCTGCCGTACAAACCAGGCCAAAAGCAACTTGTCATCTGTCACCAACACGCATAGCACTAAGCCACTGGTGCGTTTATGGCCACACAAAAAGTCGGACAACTCAAACACTACACAAAGTTACACTATGACTCCTCAGTCATACGTGTGCTTATTCTACTGTCATTTATTATTAATGTTAATTTATTTATATCAATCATGGAATGCTGCTACTAGAGAATACAGGAGTGCACACTTCATCCTATGCTTACATTTCATTGTGCAACATGAGGATGTTTTAAGGGGAACTAAATGTGATCTCTGAAAGGGGTACAAATGATTTCCAAAGCAGGACCCCCACCCAGACATATTGTACAATACTAATCCATAGCTTATGAAAAACAAGATTTCTTTTATTTTCATTACAAGTGGGCCAAATCACTAATATTACAAAATAATCTCATGAAAATGACTCCTCTCATTTGAGTGTTATAATAAAATATTGGTTTGAGACAGGTGTGCTGCTGGTATTGCCACGTGTGATGTTGCTCACATGTGCTCCACGGAATGCTCAGGGAGTTTTTGTGGTTGCTCACACAATTAGAGGGAACATTGGTGTCAAAGCGCTTTGAGTACCTTGAAGGTAGAAAAGTGCTATACAAGTATAACCCACAAAATGTGGAAAGACTAGTCGGAAGAAAAAGGGTGAAAAGAGGGTTTGGAAAACTGGGAATTCTGGGAAATCCTGAAAATGTTTTGAATTTGGAAAAAATGGTAGTTTGAATTTCCAGGTTGAGTGGAATGTGTTCAAAGTGGAATGGTTAGAATCAGTTGAAAAATAATTGTGGAAGTTTGAAAAAATGGCCAATTCATTTTGAATGGGGAAAAATGTCCCGAAAAATTGGGAATTCTGGGAAATCCGGGAATTTCGAAAAATTGTCGACGGACAGGCTGAACAGTTTGAAGCTGGAACGGTTTGTATCGGATGAAAAATGTGGTAGGTGCAGCGCACCAAAGTATGGAGAAGAATAATAATAATAAATAGATGAATTTTGGTGTATAAATGCACAATTAAAGTCAACAATTGGATGGAGTACGTGTACATTTTATGTCAAAATTGAAAGAATGATACATGCATTTATAGTTAGATAGCTTTTCCCGCCTTTTTTCGCAGGCCACTTAAATGTAACGGCAAGCTCCACTTAAAACAGTCCTTCTCAAATAGTGGGGCGGGACCCTTGGGGAGGGTGCGGTGCAATACTAGTGTGACCTCGGGGAACATGTTATTTTTTTCCGTACCAGAATATGATACCAGAATATGATTTAGTTAGAGATGCTACCTCAGTAGAAGCATTTAAGTCCCATCGTAATACTCATTTGTATACTCTGGCCCTTAAATAGACCCCCTTCTTAGACCAGTTGATCTGCCGTCTCTTTTTCTGTTTTGCCCCCCCTATGTGACCACAGATGACGCGCTAGCTGTTCAAAGTCGGGACCACTCAAGATGATCCCCTGCTGGCCCCACTGTGGACTAGACCAGGGGTCAGGAACCTTTTTGGCTGAGAGAGCCATGAAAGCCAAATATTTTAAAATGTATTTCCGTGAGAGCCATATAATATTGTTTAACACTGAATACAACTAAATGCGTGCATTTTTAAGTAAGACCAACATTTTTAGAGTACAATAAGTTTCTTATTATTTTTAATAACATTGTTATTCTGAAGCTAACCAATAATACATGAAATACTTTTTTTACCATTAATGCGACTTCTTGAACAGGTGCGAAAACGGATGGATGGATTAAAATGCATGAGAATGTTTTATATTTTGAACGTTATTTTTAACAGTGCGATTACCAGCGGAATTCTTCATTACTTATCGTGTTAAGCAATGTCAGCTAAGATTTATCTGAGAGCCAGATGCAGTCATCAAAAGAGCCACAGGTTCCCTACCCCTGGACTAGACTCTCACATTATTAACTAGATCCAGTGTTTCCCACACATTCATTTATTTGTGGCGGCCCGCCACAAAAGAATTACGTCCGCCACAAATAAAAAACTTTTTTTTTTTTTTTTTTTGTCCTGTTCAGCTTCTCAGGCAAATCATATAGTTGATGTAGATGCCCATATAGGCTGTTCAGATTTACTTTACAAAAGAGAAGTGTAGGATACTTCTCTTGTTGCCTTATTTGTATTTGACCACTACTGTTTTCTGTTTATTTGTGACTGACTGTGGCAGGACACCTCTGCCTCTGTTTCACTTTATGTTGCTGGTAAATAATATGGTTGTAGTAGTAGGCTA
Source organism: Entelurus aequoreus (assembly GCF_033978785.1). Classification (NCBI taxonomy): domain Eukaryota; kingdom Metazoa; phylum Chordata; class Actinopteri; order Syngnathiformes; family Syngnathidae; genus Entelurus; species Entelurus aequoreus. The sequence continues at coordinate 63,993,629 of NC_084740.1, forward strand.
AAGTTAAATGATTTAGTATGCACTAATTAAAGGGGCAGAGCTTTAAGAGACATTTCAGCTTTTATATTTTATAAGATATATTTTTTGTAACAACCACAATTAATAAATATATTTCAGTGAATAACTTATTGTTCAAATCTGTATATAAATATGTACATAAAGTGTTGTAATTATATTGTAAAATGGATGGATGGATGGACGTTAAAAACAAAACTGTTACTATTAATTAGTAAGTATACATTTTTTTAGCCTTTTTAGAGAAAATCATATCATTGTCGTAAACTATGCAAATTACTCGATGATGTCATGGTGGCCACGCCCATAGCCACGCCCATAGCCACAGGTATCTTGGCAGTTTATGGGAAACACTGAGATCCACTCGACGTCCATCACATCTACAGTCCCCTCCAAGGTTTCTCATTGTATCCCAGTGGGTTGAGTTCTTTTCTTGCCCTGATGTGGGATCCGAGCCGAGGATGCCGTTGTGGCTTGTGCAGCCCTTTGAGACACTCGTGATTAAGGGCTATATAAATAAACTTTGATTGATTGATGATGAAGGGTATGTAGCACTTGGCTTTACCGTAACCACGGTGGAAGACGAGGTGTTGTTTCCTTTACTGTTAATAAACGTACAATGTTATGCAGAGGTGTACTTAAAACCATTTTATAAACAAATAAAAACGGTGGTGAGTGGGTGGGGTGGGGGGCTGCAAATTGTTTTCTTCTCCCTAAGGGGGGGCGTAACAGAACATATTTGACAAGCACTGACTTAAAATGACATGGTGGGCCACTTTAAATCATGTGGCCCCCGGGCCTTGAGTTTGACATCAGTGCTCGAGGGACACAGTTTAATGTTAGAACATCATTAAAATGTCACTTTTACATAATGTGTTATTCGATAAGACATTTTGGAGCAGAAATAACAAGCAAAGATGATTTAAGGTCAGAGACGTTGACCAAGAACAAAGAGCAGATTAGTGGCCAAGGTCAATTTCCTGACCTTGGCCTTTTCTCTTTTGAACCTGGTGTGTTAAATATTTCTACCAAAGAGCGCTCGGCCGACTGCAAACTGACCAGGATGTAGTGGCCCCAGCCTCCCGCTGCATTTAAGCGACAGCGGGATGTTGCCGCTGTGCGTGTTGGCCATCAATTCCCTGCGTCAAATACACCCCCCCACCCCCCACATGCATAACAAGCACATTTTCCCAGCGTGAATCACTTACCGGTGACTGTGAGCTCCGTCGTCCTCCTGACCACAAAGCCGCCAAACTGAACCTCGCAGGTGTAATTTCCAATGTCGTCCTCCTTCACCTCATGGAAAGACAGGATGTCCCTCTTCTGGATGACGCTGGCTCGCCACTGCTTTGGACGGCATTCCTGGACATCAGAGGACAATCGTGTTAGACCCGCATCCCCATTTCGGGATTTTTGGATCTGCACTCAATGTTACGCGAATGTAAGGCGTCCGTTTTTTCCCCCCAAAATTTCTTGTTTCTACCAAATCAAACACAAAACAAAATAGATAATTTCAAAAATATTTATATGGCAATGTCAGAGCCCTATGACCCAGATATAAGACATGTTTATTTTTTCCCCTCAAAATTTTTTTTATAAAGACCAGGGGCCGTACTTATCAAGCTTCTTAGAGTGCCATTTTACACTTAAGTCCTGAGAATTTGCGAAATTTAGTCCTACTCTCAAACTTAAGAATAAAAGCTTTTTATCAACGTTCTTAAGTCTAAGAATCACTCCTACTCTCCCCGATATTTAGGAGACCTTCAGAGGTGTCTTAAGTGGTTAGGAGTTGCCAGCAGGGGATGGCACTGAGGCGAGAGAGACGTGCGCGAACATTCAGGGAGCGGAACGATGTTCTGGATTTGTTTGATGACGAGCAGCTGATCAAACGATATCGTTTAGACAGAGCGGGTATTATTTTTGTCACAGATTTAATACTTTTCGATTCCATGTTGGTTTCTGCATGTGGCTGCAGTGGGCTAGTATATATAGAGCCACCCACACCAGTTTCAAATTAGTTGCCTAATTAATGAATTGGAAAGAAAATGTTATGACAGTAGCCTATGTGTGTGGCCGTGAGGTGAGTGACGTCAGTGAGTGTGTGGGCGACAGAAGAGAGGGAGCGGTAGCGTGAGTGCCGGCGGGGACTAGTTTGTTTTGTATTATTTTGTAGTTTATTGTCAAAATATACACTCCCATTGTCCACTTAAATATTTCCAAGATATTTCTTTATTCTTAGACAACGGATTCCCTTCCGTGATTGGTCATTTCTATGGACACAGAAATGACGTCACCTAAAATTCAATTTACGGTACATAGTAATGTCGTAATTCAGCTCTGAGTGTGACACTTAAGATTCAGTCCTACACTTCGCTGAAAGTGTGAGTAAGACGCTTGATAACTAACTTTTAAGTGCAGCTTTCAGCGAAGAATTTATTTACCCTTAAGTCAACTCTTAGCAGACTTCTTAGGAGTAATTCTGAGAAGCTTGATAAGTACGGCCCCAAATCAAAGAAAAAACAAGATAAAAATTAGCAACTTTTCATCATGTTTTCAATATATTTCATCAACACTGTCAGAAGTCATATTGTTGATATTGACCCATGTATAAAACATCCATTTTTTAAAGACGTTTTAAGAAACACATGCACTGCAAAAACTGAAATCTAAGTAAGATTAAATATCTCAAATAAGGTGATATTTGCTTATTTTCTGTCTAATAAGATCATTCTTCTCACTAAGCAGATTTTATGTTAGAGTTTTTTACTTGTTTAAAAGTTTTGGTCCTAAATGATCTCAGTAAGATATTACAGCTTGTAGCTGAGATTTTATGACCTAAATTGAGTAAAACATGCTTGAAACTAGAATATCAACTGATGCAAAGCTGTGTCATCAACACTCACAAGTATAAAACTACTTTTTTAAAGTAATAATTTCTCACTTCAAGCATGAAAAAAAAAATATCATGATGCCGTGCGCATATCATTATGTCCAAATAATGGCACTAGCATTTACTTAATTTTAGAATATTTTTCAACATATTGAGCAAAAAGGTCTCTTTTTTTCTACCAAGAAAAGTGCACTTGTTATTAGTAAGAATATACCGTATTTTCGGAGTATAAGTCACTCCGGAGTATAAGTTGCACCGGCCGAAAATGCATAATAAAGAAGGAAAAAAACATAAATTGCACTGGAGTATAAGTCGCATTTTTGGGGAAATTTATTTGATAAAACCCAACACCAAGAATAGACATTTGAAAGGCAATTTAAAATAAATAAAGAATAGTGAACAACAGGCTGAATAAGTGTACGTTATATGAGGCATAAATAACCAACTGAGAACGTGCCTGGTATGTTAACGTAACATATTATGGTAAGAGTCATTCAAATAACTATAACATATATAACATGCTGTACGTTTACCAAACAATCTGTCACTCCTAATCGCTAAATCCCATGAAATCTTATACGTCTAGTCTCTTACGTGAATGAGCTAAATAATATTATTTGATATTTTACGGTAATGTGTTAATAATTTCACACATAAGTCGCTCCTGAGTATAAGTCGCACCCCCGGCCAAACTATGAAAAAAAAACTGTGACTTATAGTCTGAAAAATACGGTACTTATTTTAAGGTATTTTTGGGTTCATTGAGGTTAGCTAATTTTACTTGTTTTGGAAAGTCTTGACAAGTCGAATTTTCTTGTTCTATTGGCAGATAATTTTGCTTAGTTCAAATAAAATACCCCTAATTTTAGTTTGGTTTTTTTCTTATATTTGAACACTGACTTTTTGCAGTGTATATCCTCGTCTTCTGGTCTGGAGCGGCCAATACATGTCAGCATGTTTTTTTCTTCTCAAGTTTGGTGGGTGCGCTTTGAATACGCGCTCTATAGCCCAGAAAGTACAGTATATGGAATTACCAATTATTTCAATAAGCGTTTTTTTTTACTTGGTTTTGACTTTAAAGAAACATTTTTAATTGTGCATATATTGACACACTTCAGCCTCAATGTACAGTACATACAGTATGTATCGGCATTCCTGTTTAATGTACTTTTTAAGTGCAACGCTACAGTACATAAACTCACAAAGGACAGTGAATGTTATTTGTGAGACTCCAAGACAAGATCTTCGTCTCCGCGGCCTGGGACATCGATGCCTTCGATGGATTCTATTCCACCGTCGCTCCCGGCATTGTCGGAATTCAATCAAGGTGGCTCCGCAGTGGTCCAAATAACTGCAGGTTCCAGCACTCGCTGTCATTATGGGGGATGTAATTGAATTCTGGAAAAACCTAGAGGTTGCACCCGGGCCTGCTAATCTACTGCTGATCTGCCTTTGATTAGTCCGGCTGAACCCTTTAACCTGGGCGTCCGTAAGACTTGCCGGACCCCAGGAGAGGACGGGGGGGAAGGGGGCGGCGAGCCATTGTTGGACATGGACTTGATCCTCAGAGTGGGTGAGACATTGTGCAATTTTCTCTCATTGCTTTGATTACAAAAAGCCAGCTGTGACCCATCTTTTAGTCCCTTGAAGATGATGCGGCGTGCCGTGTTTATATAATCCATCACGCTCATTTGCATCCATACATAATCTGCTTAACTCATCTGAATGCTTATCTTTTTTAAAAAAAAAAAAAAAAAAAAAAAAAAAAGATGCCAGGAAATGAGGCGAAGAGAAAGCCATGGATCTTTGAGAAACGGAGACAATCAAGAAGGACAATGTGATGATACGCCTACCTTGTACCAGGTGATGTCCGGATCCTTGCCGGGCTCCACGTAGTCGTCGATGTCGGGGCACAGAACGTCTTTGCTCTTGCTGAGCTCGGCCTTCTCCGTCCGCCGCATGTTGGAGTTGTAGCACATGCTGGTGTCGTTTTCCGCCACCGTTAAAGACATGGACACCTTCATGCAGTAGGTGGAGTTCCTGCAGACACAAGAACGTTACTTAGTCCAGTGGTTTTCAACCAACGTGTGCCGTGAGATAAGAGTCTGGTGTGCCGTGGGAGAGTATGTAGTTTCACCTATTTGGGTTAAAAATATTTCTTGCAAACCAGTCATTTTAATCCGCAAATAATGTGCCGTTGTTGAGTGTCTGTGCTGTCTGGAGCTTGGCAGAGTAACCGTGTTATACTCTTCCATATCAGTATTTGGAAGCTGGTAGCTAATTGCTTTGTTTGTGATCACAATATAAACGACAATGAGAGGTAGCATGCAGGTAAAAAGGGATCTAATGCTTCAACCAAAAATAAACAAAAGGTGAGTGCCCCTAAGAAAAGACATTAAAGCTTAGGGGAGGCTATGCAGAAATAAACTAAAACCGAACTGGAGACAAAGTAAACAAGAACAGAATGCTGGACGACAGCAAAGACTTACAGCGTGTGGAGCAAAGACGGTGTCCACAAAGTACATCTGTACATGACATGACAGTCAACAATGTCCACACAAAAAAAGATAGCAACAACTTAAATATTCCTGATTGCTAAAACAAAGCAGGTGGAATAGCGCTCAAAAGGAAGACATGAAACTGCAACAGGAGAATACCAAAAAAACAGGAAAAGCCACCAAAATAGGAGCGCAAGACAAGAACTAAAACACTATGCACAGGAACACAATGAAAAAACTCCAAATAGGTCACGGCGTGATGTGACAGGTGGTGACAGTACACCTACTTTGAGACAAGAGCTATAGTGATGCATGCTTGGTTATGGTTTAAATTCATATCCAACAATTGCGACAACAACTTTTTATTGTCTACTGTGTTTCATTTCTTAATGATTTCTACTGGTGGTGTGCCTCTGGATTTTTCCATGAAAAAAATGCGCCTTGGCTCAAAAAATGTTGAAAAACACTGACTTAGTCAGTGGGGCAGCGCTTATAGCGCTTATCCGTCCTTCTTGACTGCACTTAAATGTAGAATATACACTACCGTTCAAAAGTTTGGGGTCACATTGAAATGTCCTTATTTTGGAAGGAAAAGCACTGTACTTTTCAATGAAGATAACTTTAAACTAGTCTTAACTTTAAATAAATACACTCCATACATTGCTAATGTGGTAAATGACTATTCTAGCTGCAAATGTCTGGTTTTTGGTGCAATATCTACATAAGTGTATAGAGGCCCATTTCCAGCAACTATCACTCCAGTGTTCTAATGGTACAATGTGTTTGCTCATTGGCTCAGAAGGCTAATTGATGATTAGAAAACCCTTGTGCAATCATGTTCACACATCTGAAAACAGTTTAGCTCGTTACAGAAGCTACAAAACTGACCTTCCTTTGAGCAGATTGAGTTTCTGGAGCATCACATTTGTGGGGTCAATTAAACGCTCAAAATGGCCAGAAAAAGAGAACTTTCATCTGAAACTCGACAGTCTATTCTTGTTCTTAGAAATGAAGGCTATTCCACAAAATTGTTTGGGTGACCCCAAACTTTTGAACGGTAGTGTATGTATAATATATTTATATTATTCATATATTATATATATATAATAAATTATATATATTATATTATTTATTATTATTATTGTCTATTGTGAGTGAACTGTGGTGCTGAATGTCCCCCAGGGATCAACAAAGTACTTTCTATTCTATTCTATAGCTGTTTAGCAATCACGTGACCCAGAGGAACATCCTGGCACTTCTAGGTTTCAGGTGATGGTCTAGAGCAGGGGTGTCAAAATCATTTTAGATCAGGGACCACATAGGTAAAAATCTACTCCCAAGTGGGCCGGACTGGTAATATCACGGCAAGATAATTACAAAATAAAGACAACTTCAGATTGTATTCTTTGTTTAAAAATAGAACAAGTACATTCTGAAAATGTACAAATCATAATGTTGTTGCGTTTTTTTTTTTCCACGTACATGTCGCGGTTAATAGTATTCTACCTTTATCTGTTGTTATTTATACTTTCTGAATAAATGATGTGATAATGTTCATCAGTCAACTCATTGGTGTTATTTTCAATCTATCAAGATTAAAAATATATATAAAAATCCGATTACAGGATGTTATTTTTGTAGTTTGCTCATTTTCCTCCACTGGTGCACTAACATCATGTGGTTTATATATTTTTTTACATATGTAGCATCATCTACAAAGATACAAATAATTGTTACTGTGGCATCTAGTGGACACATTTAGAAACAGCGGTTTCTTTCATTCAAAAATTTCGGCTCATTTTTATACTTGGCAAAATCATCCCGCGGGCCGGATGCAACCTGTTTGCGGGCCCAATTTGGCCCGCGGGCCGTACGTCTGACACTCCTGGTCCAGACCCCCATTAGGCCACTACTGTACCTGAATCAGTGCATATTTTATTTGTTTTGAAAGGTTTAGAGGCAAATATAAAAGCGATCATGAAATAAATATTTAAAATGGGATGAAAGATATTTTTTTAAGATTTAAACTACTTATCATCACCAAAAAGGGTATGCTTGCTACTACCTCACATCTGAGGGGTCCACAAATGAAGCATTAATCCGTGAAAGACAATTTTGGATTTATTCGTGCATCGCTAGCTAACGTATTTGATTGACATAACGAGTGCCGTACTGCAGTGATCGCGACGCTAATGAGAAAAAGGATGAGTTTGTTTGCAGTTGATTTCCTGCGACGGATATTAGTCTCATCTCCAATTCATGTCTGCAGTTGTTTTGATGGGGTTAGGTTTATATTTTGTCTCATTATTTAGCTATAGATGTCCCTGTTGTTCGGCAATGTTTGCTAACCATATCAAGATTCGGTATATGCTGTTGAGATCTAGTTTATTAATACTATTAGGGATATTTTCTTGATGCTAACAAATATCAGCAAAGACGTTATAATGTTGTCATCCGTGTCGAAAAAAGCACTTGGCTTTCCTGCACAAAAAGCTTTTAGTTTCAGTTTTGAAAATCGACAATGGAAAAACGGTGGATTGGACCAACTATCACAATATTTATTACTAGGACTTAACATGATGTGAATTTATTTGCACAACCAGATCTTTGTAGTTATATTTAGGCATAGCAACCACAAAAGAACACAAACTAATGTGATCTCTTGTCCTTGCTTTACGTTTAGTTCTGCTCTCAAACACTACTAATATAGTAGAGAATAAACCTGATTGTATCACAGAAAGTTTGTCAAACAAATCAAATGTTCAATCAAACATTTTACAAAGTGATCACTGCAGACACAGGCATGGTCCGATTGTATTCCACAAGATGATGACAGTGATGTTTTTAAGAGCAATTTCCTTCGACACACTAAAGTGTTTTCCTGATTTTATTACCTTTAATGAACCATTTATTTTGGGACTCTATGAAAGCCCTTTCCTTTCCCTCTATTTGAACGATTGGAGCACCCAAGAACAAAACAACAATACTGCATTTTCTGCTCAAACTCTACACTCACTCTCACTTGTTTTAATGCTACGCTCAAGCTGCTTGACCACCAAGTGAATTAATCCACAAAGAAGAAAAACGAATGTGACGTCATATCCAACGTACCTGGCTTAGTATAAGATCTGAAGCAGGGCTGCCCTTGCCTAAATTGGGGCCCTAAGCAAAATTGTATTTGCAGCCAGTCACCATTAAAGCATTTTTTTTCATTAATGTGTGTTTCTTTTTGAATCAAACTTGAATTGAATTTGATGCATATTGTGCACTGAAATTAATTAATTACAAAACAATTGTTCAGTAATTAGCACAAACAATTTTAACATCACTAAAACTAAAACACACAGTCGGGAAGGTATTCATGTGGCCCCATTCCTGGGTGGATCTCAATGCTGTGGTCAAAGTTGGAATTGCCACAAAACACATTTTAAGATCCTAAACAGTCTACTGCCATCTGCCGACTTGATGGATAGTACACCCCCCATTCGTCATGTTTCATGTGTCAGGTAAACCACGACGAATGGGGCCTGTCAGGACTTGGACTATGGCGTGGTTTGTTCTCCCGTGGTGCAAATGATTTGGACCAGACATGGCGTGAAGGTGAATACATATTTAATTTTAACCCTCAAAAAAAGGAATAAACAAAAGGCGCGCACAAGGGCGGAAGTACAAAACTTGGCTATAAAAACAAAAACTCGCACAAAGGCAGAACTATGGACATAAAACAAAACTTGCAAACTATGGCATGAATAAAGAAAACTTACTTGGACTAGAAAAGGGCATGAAAAAGAGCAGCTTGGATCATAAGGGTGTGTAGAGAGTGTGATGTCGCCAGGCTGACTTCCTGGCAACAATGGGCTTAAATAATAGTGACATGATTAGTGAAAACAGGTGCGTGACTCAAAACGTGAAACAGGTGCGTGACATGACAGGTAAAAACTAATGGGTTGTTATGGTGACAAAACAAACAAAAGTGAAACCAGGAACTAAAAAGCGTCCAAAAAACAAACAGCACATGGCCAAACAAAAACATGATCAACACAGACATGACAGGGCCATGTAAATCCTTTTCCTATCGTACAGACAAGCGCTAGAACCGTGCGCCACAGGAGCCAATGAGGTAGTTCAATATATTCTAATCAGTGATGGAGCAGGAAGGGTCCAGGAATCACTTTGCGTTAAAATGTAATATGAAGTCGCCTGTCATTCATTAATTGACATTTTCCATGCAATTCTTCAGACAAAATGGCCGGGTCCTACGCACAGTGCGTTATCTGTGTGTGAGGTTTGAGGGACATTTTGGCTACACTGATTGAAAATAGGTGGAATTTACCAGAGGACATCCATTTTTAAATCTTCTGAGTGTTAAATTAGTCATAAATTACTAAGATTGACAAAAAGCAATTCACGTGTCAAAAAAGTAGACCATTAAAAAACTCTATTTTTGGTCTCTAGCATACTTGCCAACCTTGAGACCTCCAATATCGGGAGGTGGGGAGGGGGGAGGGGGGGTTGTTTGGGGGCGGGGGGCGTGGTTGGGGGCGTGGTTATTTACAGCTAGAATTCACCAACTCGAGTATTTCATATATATATATATATATATATATATATATATATATATATATATATATATATATATATATATATATATATATATATATATATATATTAGGGCTGTCAAAATTATCGCGTTAACGGCGTTAATTAATTTTTGGAATTAATTACGTTAAATTTTTTAACGTAATTAACGCATGCGCAGAATCCCTCCACCCATACTTCCCATAATTCCTCCCGACACTGAACGGAGCAGCAACATGGAGCAAGACGAACAGGTTGGCCCTCTGGAGGGATTTAAGTTTAAGAAGAACAAAGATGGAACAATAAATAAACAGACAGTCATTTGTACGCACTGCAACAGAGAGTTTCAGTTTCACCGAACCTGTTCAAGCCTTAAATACCATCTCAACGCTAAACATGCATTTGTGGGGGCTTCCAGTGCTACACCTGGCTTGCGTCAGACAACCCTGAGTGAACGCAGACCAGTAAGCAAGTCCAACTCGGATAAATTAACTAACACAATTGCCAAATGGGTCGCAAAGGACTGTAGACCGATTTGCATTGTTGAAGATAAGGGCTTCGCTGATGTTTTGAAAGTGGCGTCCCTCGATACATCCTACAAGCCACCATGCAGAGGCACAATAATGAAAAGTATCCACGCACTCTATGAAACAGAAAAGGGGAAAAAAGAGGCGGCTTTAGCTCAAGCGGAATATGTCGCCCTGACAGGAGACCACTGGACGTCAGTGAGTAACACAAATTACTTGGGAGTAACTGCACATTTAATAACTAAAGCATGGGAATTGCAGTCCTTTGCGCTAACTATAATGAAAACGGAAGAACGCCACTTTGCAGAGGCATGTGCAGAACAGTTTCAAACTGTGGCATGCAAGTGGGAAATTGAAAGAAAAGTTACAACCATTGGGACTGACAGTGCACGCAATATGATTGCTGCGGCTCGTATTCTACCATACGAGCATATGCCCTGTATCGCGCACGTCATACAGAGAAGCATCACTGTGAGTCTCGCTGACAGCGGATTTGTTCCTGCATTAGCCAAGTGTCGCAAGATTGTGGGACATTTTAAACACAGCCCGGCAAACTTAACGGAGCTGAATGCAGAGCAGGTGAAACTCGGACAGCAGCAGGAGCCACTGATCCAAGACGTTCCAACGCGGTGGAATTCCACACTTGAAATGGTCAAACGCATCATCCCCAATCAAGCAGCAATAAAAGCAACCCTGGATCAACAGCAGCATAATCTCGTCATGCTGACGCCAGCAGAATGGGATAAACTCCAGAGACTGGAGACCCTTCTAGAGCCCTGCCGGTAAGCCTTCCATCATATAATGTGGAAATTCATTGTAGGCTGAAATTAAATTATTAAACCAAACGTTAATCTACTATTAAATGTAACAACTTGCATTCAAGTAATTTACTTGAGTCTTTCTCCTTCTCTCTCTCTCTCTCTCTCTCTCTCTGTGTGTGTGTGTGTGTGTGTGTGTGTGTGTGTGTGTCTGTGTGTGTCTGTCTCTGTGTGTGTGTGTGTCTGTCTGTGTGTGTCTGTCTGTGTGTGTGTGTGTGTGTGTCTGTCTGTCTGTGTCTGTCTGTCTGTGTGTGTGTGTGTGTGTATCTGTCTGTGTGTGTGTGTGTGTGTCTGTATGTGGCTGTGTGTGTGTGTGTGTGTGTGTATCTGTCTGTCTGTGTGTGTGTGTGTGTGTGTGTGTGTGTCTGTCTGTCTCTGTGTGTGTGTGTGTGTGTGTGTGTGTGTGTGTGTGTATCTGTCTCTGTGTCTGTGTGTGTGTGTGTGTGTGTGTGTGTGTGTGTGTGTGTGTGTGTATCTGTCTCTGTGTCTCTCTCTGTGTGTGTGTGTGTGTGTGTGTGTTTTCCACTGCAGGTATGTGACTCAGATCCTGGGTGGGGAGGCCTACGTCTCCTGCTCAGTGGTACTACCTGCCCTCTGCCACTTACACCGTGTAATGGAAACTTCTGATGAGGACCCTGCATACATGATTAGATTTAAGACCAAATTCAAAGACGACCTAGGCTCCCGCCAAGAACACACCAACAATGCATGGCTCAAGATTGCAACCGCACTGGACCCACGTTTTAAGGACTTGAAAAGTGTGCCCAAGGCAGACAGAGAGGAGGTGTGGACCAAACTTGGAGGCCTTCTGCGTGAATCACCTGGAAGACCTTCACACACTACTGAAGATGGGCCACCCAAGAAGAAAATGAACCTTCTTCTACAGCTGGGCTCAGATTCAGAATCAGATGAAGAGGTACAGCCTGACAGAGCCTTACACAGGTACAGAGCAGAGCCCACCATTGAAATGACGGACTGTCCCTTGCAGTGGTGGTCATCTCATGCAGGAGCCCATGACAAGCTGGCTCCGTTGGCTCGGAAATATCTAGCCACTCCTGCATCCTCAGTTCCCTGTGAAAGACTCTTCTCACTTGCCGGTCACATTGTGCAAAAGAAGCGGTCAGCTTTACTCTCAGAAAATGTGGACAAATTGGTTTGCCTCAGTAACTGGCTAAAGGATGAATAGAGAAGCGGGCCACATGTAATTGTGTAGGCCATGTTCTTTTGGTTTGATAAAAAAGAGAAATCTCTTTGTTTTTCCTTTGTTGAAGAGAAATGGCCAAGATGGCTAGTGTGTTACAGAAGGAGACACCATCCTATTTTGTTTTACTATTTCAGTTTCATTTAAATAAGAGACGCCATCCTATTTTGTTTTCCTATTTTGACGAGGAAATGTCATTGTAAAAAACAGGATGTTATTAAAATAAACATGCATACATATGTTAAATGCACATGTCTTCTGTCATTTATCTTTCAATTCCCACAAAAATATACAGTTAATGGCATATTTTGGACATAGTTCGAATGGTGATTAATCATGATTAATTAATTTTTAAGCTGTGATTAATCTGATTAAAAATTGTAATCATTTGACAGCCCTAATATATATATATATATATATATATATATATATATATATATATATATATATATATGTATAAAATACTTGACTTTCAGTGAATTCTAGCTATATATATTTTTTTAATTTTTTTTAATTTTATTTACATAGAAAAAAAAAAAAATACTTGAATTTCAGTGTTCCAGTGGCTATCCATTAGATGGCAGTATTGTCCTGTTTAACTTCTCCGTTCATGATGAGTATATCATTTCGGCCGCCATGTCTGTAATTTCCTCGTTCTTCTGCTTCGTCTCCTTGTTGTGTGCGCAGTTGTGCACTCTATAAAAGCCCTAGATGTTATGACGTCTTTGGGCAGGCAAGCTGTTTATTTTGTGGGAAAGCGGACGTGAGAACAGGCTGTCCCCACTCAGTCTCAGGTCCGCATTGAGCTGGAGGGGGCGTGGCCTCCAGCTCCGGCTGAATACCGGGAGTTTGTCGGGAGAAAATCTCTGCCGGGAGGTTGTCGGGAGAGGCGCTGAATATCGGGATTCTCCCGCTAAAAACGGGAGGGTTGGCAAGTATGTCTCTAGTCACCTTAAAACAAACAACTACAGTGGTACCTCAACTGAAAGGGGAACTGCACTTTTTTTAAAATTTTGCCTACAGTTCATGATCATAATGAAAGACATCACAGATGTATCATTTTTTTAATGCATTCTAACTCGTAAATTAACGTAAACAAAACTGAGCTTACAGCGATGCCAATGGGAGGTCCTCTATTCCGCCCATAAAACCCAATGAAAAACATCCAAAAAGCACCAACAATACTCTATTTACATTTCGTGACTTGAATATTAACCAAGTATTAGTGATATCGTTACTATAAGCGCTAACACAGACAAACTTATTATAGCGGCGCCGTGATCCAGAGCCTGTGTCATAAATAAATTATGCTTTTCACCTGGATAGAAGAACGCTGAGGATGTACTCCAACAAGTTGGTACACTTTGACAGCCAATTTAGACCCAGAATGGCGAGAACAACGCTTAGTCCCAACCCTCTTTTCTTTACGAGGATTATGAGTCATTCTTCATCTAAACAGGAATATATGAACATCTTCGCAGTCAGCAGCAGACCTTGTACAGTAAGTGATGTTTTATTGTGTTTGCTGGCTCTCATAAAGTCTGCATTGAGTAATAAACAGTGATGTTGTTGAAAAGAAAAGCAAACTTTGTGATGCATTTTTTAAATTAATGCGCTGCGTATGCTTAAAATCAGGGGTCCCCAAACGTTTTGACTTGGGTTAAAACAATTTGGCCGGGGACCGGGCTGTATATATATATATATATATACTATATTGCCAAAAGTATTTGGCCACCCATCCAAATGATGAAAATCAGGTGTCCTATTCACTTGGCCCGGTGTATAAAATCAAGCACTTAGGCATGGAGACTGTTTCTACAAACATTTGTGAAAGAATGGGCTGCTCTCAGTGATTTCCAGCGTGGAACTGTCATAGGATGCCACCTGTGCAACAAATCCAATCGGGAAATTTCCTCACTCCTAAATATTCCAAAGTCAACTTTGTTATAAGTAAAATGAAGCGTTTGGGAACAACAGCAAGTCAGCCACCAAGTGGTAGGCCACGTAAACTGACAGAGAGGGGTCAGCGGATGCTGAAGCGCATAGTGCAAAGACTACAGAGCTCCAAACTTCATGTGACCTTCCAATTAGCCCACGTACAGTACGCAGAGAGCTTCATGGAATGGGTTTCCATGGCCGAGCAGCTGCATCTAAGCCATACATCACCAAGTCCAATGCAAAGCGTGGGATGCAGTGGTGTAAAGCACGTCGCCACTGGACTCTAGAGTAGTGGAGACGCCTTCTCTGGAGTGATGAATCACACTTTTCCATCTGGTAATCTGATGGACCAGTCTGGGTTTGGAGGTTGCCAGGAGAACGCTACATTTCGAACTGCATTGTGCCGATTGTGAAATTTGGTGGAGGAGGAATTATGATGTGGGGTTGGTTTTTCAGGAATTGGGCTTGGCCCCTTAGTTCCAGTGAAATGAACTTTGAATGCTCCAGGATACCAAAACATTTTGGACAATTCCATGGGATGGCACTTCAAGTTCATATGTGAGTAAAGGCAGGTGGCCAAATACTTTTGGCAATATAGTGTAATATATATATATATATATATATATTCCTCGCGCACTAATTGATTGAAAGAGCGCGCACTTGCTGCGTGCTCGCCGGACACTGCGTCGCGAGCGCAATGATGTCATGGAAAAATGCATTTTTAGACAAATGCTGATATGCCTGAGCGGCTGGGAGACACCGAGAGTAAGAAGCGGTTGAAAATGGATTAAAAAAGACAGATTTAAAAAAAATAATAATAATAATTGAAAAATACATTAAAAAATGTTTTTTTTTTTTTACTTGGGAATTCCCACGGGCCGGATTTTGGACACTGGCGGGCCGCAACCGACCCGCGGGCCGTAGTTTGGGGACCCATGCTTACAATGATCAAAATACGTAAATATGAAATGTTATTATAAATGTGCCTGTTACTACATTACATATATACTTACATCATGTATGTAAAATCTTTATACATGTGTTTGGATGTTTTTTTAAGGGCTTTATTGTCACGTGAGGGTCGCAACTTACTGCGGGGTCGTTCCTCCCACATGCAGACGGACAACTCCGGACGACAGCGTGAGGTAGGAGATGATTTATTTATCATAAATCGTAGCAAAACAGAAAACAAGCAAAAAGGATGCGTGCCGATCGCACGCGGAAGCTAAGGCAAAAACTTAGCACAGGAAACATAGAAGCAAGAACCAGGAATATCCAAACGTAACAATTGCTTGAAGCAAACAATGAAGCCAGACTGAGCGTGGCGAGAAAGGTGAATAAATAGCTCCCTGATTAGTGGTCGACTGCAGGTGAGCGTGCCGACCACTAACCAGAGGCAGGTGAACCCAATTAATCCCCATAGAAACCAGAAAAATCCAATCCAATCCATTTTTATTTATATAGCACATTTAAACAACAAAAATGTTTCCAAAGTGCTGCACAACAATATTAAAAATAATATTAAAAACAATATTAAAAACAATAATCAAATATTATCCTTAGCTCCACCAATGACTGAAAACAAAAAATAAATAAATATAGAACCAATATAAAAACAATATAAAAATAAATATGATTAAAAATAATTTTAAAGGGAAAAATCAATCAAAACAGTAAATAGAAATCAGAATTTATAAAAAAAAACCCACAGAGGACAACAGAGGACAGAGGACCACACAACTCACATAGTGTTAAAAGCCAAAGAATAAAAGTAAAGAATAAAAGAAACCCAGAGGTGCACAAAACAGGAACTCAGGGAGTCCAAAAATAACAGAACATAACTAAACAAAACATGATCCGGCCACGGATCGTGACATTTATAGGCAGAATATATTGGCTCCAACAGGCTCCATTGTAAGCAGACTTTTGATCGAATTGATTTAATATTTAGAATGCATCAAAAGAAAAAAACATACATGTCGTCATGTCTTTCATAATGATTGTGAACGATAGGTAAAAAAAAAAAAGAAAAAAAAAAAGGGGCACTTCCCTTTTAAGAGTGCCCCAACATAAGAGTGTTTTAAGAAAAGAGCTGTCTCTCGGCCAATTATTATGCTTTAAGTTACAAGCAACATTTTGAGTTACAAACATCCCTGCCAATAGTGAACCCTGTAAGACAGGGGGGTCCAAACTTTTTCCACTGAGGGCCGCACACTAAAAAATCAAAGCAAGCGGGGGCCATTTTGATATTTTTTATTTTAAAAACCAATGCAATATATGTATAAAAAAGATACATTTAGGCCTCCACTCAGACTTGATCCCGGGGACCCCAAAAGGTTTTGGTCAAAAAAAATATTACAAATGTGTCATTATTTAGTATTATTATTATTATTATTCAAGGTTTAAATCTCTAGATCAACATTAAGTCTACCTGTCAATAAAACGCTTTTAAAGATTTAAGTTATATGCCATTTTTGTCAAGGAAAACCGTGTTTTTTTATGGAAAAAAACACAAAATATTTAATATTTTCCCCCAATAAAATTTTAAAGTGGAATATTTGAGACTATATAATAATTGGAGTCTTAAAAAGGTCAATAACTCATAACAACATTGATTTTAATTCATTATTTTTTTGAGCAATGACACTTAAAAAAAAAAAAAGTCCCACTAAAATTATTGGGGATCCAAAAGGGTACTGCTCAGTAAAGTTTAAAAAAATAAATCCAACATTTTTTTTTAACTTTTACCACAATAGTCTCAAGATCAACTTCAGATCCATCCGTCAATTCTAAGTTTTATTGTTGTTTATGTTTTTTGTTTGTTCGTTTTAGGCCCTTCTTTAAAAAAAACTTTGTTTTTTAAATGGTAACCAAAAAATATGCAACATTTCCTCCCCCAAAATATGTCAAAGTGGAATATTTAATGTAAAGTAAATGGAGCCTTGAATAGGTCAATAATTATTAATGACATTGATTTTGATTCATTATTATTTTTTAAAGAAAGAAACAGCTTGCATGGCAGCTTTGTGTTATTAGAGTAAATAATGCAACATTTTCTTGTTATATTTCACCTGTTTGCTCTTTTATACCACTTTTTATGCTTTTTATTTTTTTTTCATCGGATTTTTAGAATGTGCCGTGGGGCCGTTAAAAAATTACCTGCGGGCCGCAAATGGCCCCCGGGCCGCACTTTGGACACCCCTGCTGTAAGATCTGACTAAAACATCTTGTGTTACTCACTCGCATTAGCTTATTGTTAGATTTGATTTGATTTGATTTTTATTAAGGATCCCTATTAGCTGGTTGCCACAACAACCCAATAGTCTTCCTGGGGTCCACAAACACAATACAATTACAAGTAAAAGCATAAAATTATAACTACACAATACAGAAAAAAATAAAAGCATCAATAAGACAACAAGCAAACAATTTACAGTCACAGAATAATAATTACCATATAAATATAACTACACAATATAAAACCAAACAAAATCATCAACAAACAAACTAACTTAAAGACTCATATAAAATATTACTTTCTTTTTAAAAACCTGTTTATTTTAAATGCCGGTGAGAATTTGAGGCAGGTTATTCCAGAGCGATACAGATCTATAAATAAAAGATTTCCGCAAAGCATTCTTCCTGGGACGAGGGAGTACACAATGCCCCTCACTAGACAAGGAGTCCAAAAACCAAACCGAACATAACCAAAACAAAACATGATCACACAGACATGACAGATATTAAATACATGAAAGAAAGAAGTCATCAAACCCCAAGCGTGTTCCAGCTGGGTGAAGCAATTCGAGCATATCACTACAAGTTTTTCTCATTGTATCCCATTGGGTTGAGTTTTGTCTTGCCCCGATGTGGGATCTGAGCCGAGGATGTCATTGTGGCTTGTGCAGCCCTTTGAGACACTTGGGATTAAGGGCTATATAAATACACTTTGATTGATTGATTGATTGAAGTCTGCACCGTACTGAAGCAAAGCAGAGTCTGGTGCCAACCAAAAATTCTAAAATGGCATCTTAACAGTGCATTTATCCATAAAAATATGGAAAAAAAGCTGTTGATAGTGTGTTTGACAGAGAAGCCGCTTGAAAGAGATACGGTAGAAATCTCTATAAATATTTATAAATATTTATATATTATATTTAATAATAAATATAAATAAATAATAAATATTTATATATTTATAAATATTTATTCATTTATTATAAACCCACTCTCCAAGGTAAATACTGTACTGCAGTGGTCCCCAACCACCGGGCCGTGCAAGAAATTAAAAAAAAAAAAAACTTTTTTTTTTTTTTTAATTAAATCAACATAAAAAACTATATATACATTATATATCAATATATATATATATATATATATATATATATATATATATATATATATATATATATATATATATATATATATATATATATATATATATATATATATATATATATATACCAATACAGTCTACAGGGATACAGTCCGTAAGCACACATGATTGTATTTCTTTACGGAAAAAATAAATAAATAAAATAAATCACCCCCCCCGTGGGACAAATTTTCAAGCGTTGACCGGTCCCCAGCTACAAAAAAGTTGGGGACCATTGCTGTACTGTATTATTATTGCCTTACTTCATTAAACTACTGCAGTTGTTAGTATAGTACATTATATTGTACTTTTTATACGGTGGTATAGCTTCGGTTGGTAAAGTGGCCGTGCCAGCAACTTGAGGGTTCCGGGTTCGATCCCCGCTTCTGCCAATCTAGTCACTGCCGTTGTGTCCTTGGGCAAGACACTTTACCCACCTGCTCCCAGTGCCACCCACACTGGTTTAAAAATGTAACTTAGATATTGGGTTTCACAATGTAAAGCGCTTTGAGTCACTAGAGAAAGGCGCTATATAAATATAATATTTTAAAAAACAACAACATTTGAAATGTTAAAATTGTACCGTTTTAGGGGCGGGCTAAGCATGGATTAAATTGATTTGAAATAATTTCAATGGGAGAAGTGTTATGAGTTAAAAGCGCCGTCTCGGAACCAATTAAACTTGCACATTGACTCATTACCGATTTTAACAAAAAAATGAATCTAATTTCCCTGGCTTTTAGGGCGACGTCTGATAGCTGATGCTGTGAACCAACAAACCAAAACAGAGCTTTTTTTCCATCTAATATCTGACATCCAAGGATGCCCGGAATCCTCCACCATTCTGAGAGTTCTAGAGGGGATTATGAAGTGCGGCCATTTGTACGCATAATGTCGCCTTATTTGTGCAAGCCAGGACTTTCAAGCCAGTGCTGACATTCTCCGCTCCCACACATGAAGTGAGGTGTGTTTGTATATCACCCCCCCCCCCCCCCCTGACCCCCGACTGCGCATTAAGCGACACACGCCGCCACATTACTTCTTGACCTTATTAACGCTTCCGTGGATTGAATGGCAGCAAATCCCCACAGTCAGGTTGTCATAGCAACCAAGGGTGCCCTTGTGCAGCGTTTGGGCGTCTATGTGTTTTGTGTTGTTGACGCAGCGGGACGGTCACGGGTTGAGATGCAGATAGAATCCGATGATGATGATGATGATGATGATGAGCATGGTATTAAAAATAGCAGACTAAGGGGGCGGTGGTGGTGGTGGTGGTGGGGTTTAGAGACCTCTTCCAGCTAATATTCATCACGGCTTAAGTGTGTTGATAGTTGCTAGGTGACGAGGAGGCGAAGGCGGGTACAGGTTGTCCACTCTCGTCCTGCCTATTGTGAGACCTCCGGGTATGTCTCCTCGCTCATTAGCACTGCCAGGCCCGGAATGACGACCCACCCCCCCCGCCCCACACATCCCTCCCACTAACCCGACATTAAATCCTACATTGGTTGAGAATTAGACTTAGACTGGATGAAGCTTCTGAATGTTCTTTCTTTTTTTTTCTTTTCTTTGCCGAACCCACAAGCATCAGGAAACAGTGGCTGTTTCTTCACGCTGAGGCGGATGAAAAGGACTAGAACAGTGGTTCTTAACCCTTTTTGGAGGGACCGAACCCCACCAGTTTCATATGCGCATTCACCGAACCCTTCTTGAGTGAAAAATAAAATGTTTTTTCTTAATTCAATCTTAATTTATAAATATTAATCATGAAATGATTAATATTGTATTAAAGAAGTACAAATAAAGATATATTTTACAAACAGAAAGTTACAGGAATGTACACATGTTTACATCTCATTGTGCAACAGGTGAATGTTTTAGTGGGAACTGAATGCGATATCTGAAAGGGGTACAAATTACCCCTACCCAGACATACAATACTTGTACACAGCTCATGAAAAACATTATTTGTAGGGTCCGCCCTGTACCCTGTACAAAGGACTCCCCCAGGGAGTCCTTTGTACTGGTTACAAAGGAACCTATTGTTATTGTAATGTTTATTAGGGTCCGCACAGGACCTTTTCAAAAGGAATCCCAAAGGGAGTCCTTTTGCAATGGGACGAAAGGACCCTATTGAAATTGTAATTAGGGTCCGCACAGGACCTTTTCAAAAGGAATCCCAAAGGGAGTCCTTTTGCAATGGGACGAAAGGACCCTATTGAAATTGTAAGGTTTTATTATTATTATTCTTTATTATTAGGGTCTGCCCTGTACCCTGTACAAAGGACTCCCTCAGGGAGTCCTTTGTACTGGTTACAAAGGAACCTATTGTTATTGTAAGGTTTTATTATTATTATTCTTTATTATTATTATTCCGCAGCTTTGCGCACTACTTTGCCCCCCTTAACATGCTTCAAAACTCACCAAATTTTTTACACACATCCAAAAAGTGTGCCAGCAGACTTTAATATAAAAACCTAACCCCAACAAACAAAATTGAGCTCTAGCGCCCCCTAGGAAAAAAAACAAACAAACTGCCTGTAACTCCCACTAGGAAGGTCGTAGAGACATGAAACAAAAACCTGTATGTAGGTCTGCTAAAGACCTACAACTCATAATGACACATTCTCGGGCGAAAATCAACAGGAAGTTGGCAATTTTCCATTTTAGACAAAAATGTACTAAAAACACTGTTTTTTACGTCTTTGACCTCTAATTTGACCCCCTTAAAATACTTCAAAACTCACCAAACTTCGCACACACATTGGGACTGGTAGAAATTGCGATCTCAAAAAAAAACCGAACCCCGAAACTCAAAATTGTGCTCTAGAGCAATTTTTTATTATTATTCTTTTTCTTCTTTTTATTATACCGGCCGCCTCTTCGAGCAGCAATTTGACCCACTTAACACGCTCCAAAACTCACCAAATTTGACACACAAATCAGGACCTGCGAAAATTGCAAGTTAATAACAAAACCAACCCCCAAAAACAAAAATTGCGCTCTAGCGCCCCCTAGGAAAAAATAAAAACAAACTGCCTGTAACTCCCACTAGGAAGGTCGTAGAGACATGAAACAAAAACCTGTATGTAGGTCAGACTTAGACCTACATTTCATAATTTTACATCCTCGGGCAAAAACCAACAGGAAGTTGGCAATTTCCCCTTCAAGACAAATTTGTACTAAAAAAACTCGTTTTTGCCTCTTTGAGCTGTAATTTGACCCCCTTAAAATACTTCAAAACTCACCAAACTTCTCACACACATTGGGACTGGTAGAAATTGCGATCTCAAAAAAATAACCGAACCCCGAAACTCAAAATTGTGCTCTAGAGCAATTTTTAAATAAAACAGAGAAAAAAACTGCTTTTTAGAGGAAAACTCAGAACAAACTGCTTATAACTTCCGGTAGGAACGTCTTAGAGACATGAAACAAATACCTCTATGTAGGTCTCGCCTAGACCTACATTTCATAGATTGACATCCTTCAGCAAAAATGAACAAGAAGTTTGCTATTCCTCCTTCAAAACAAAATTTTTGTTACAAACGGTCACCAAACATCAAACGTTATCTCCTCTGAGCGCGTTTGTCGTTTCGGCTTCAACCTGCTACAGGAGAGAGATTGAACCCTTCTGATTTAAAGTTGATGACGGCGTTTTGATTCGTGCTACCGTTTAGATTTTACGCGCCTTCAAAGACCCGCAGCACTGATGCTGCTCCGGTGCCAAAAATGACAACGAAAATGCAATTAGACCTTCTTTGTCCTCAATACACACAATACCCTATAATGACAATGTGAACTCAGACACAACTTCCTCTAACTCCCAGTACGAATATCGTAGAGACACGAAACAAAAACCTCTATGTAGGTCTCACTCAGGACTACCACTGGACAAAAGTATTGGGACACCTAGGACTAGCACCTGCCAAAAGGCGGACCCGACCAACGCTGCTTGCAGCTTTAATTTGTTATTGTCATTGTAAGTGGCTTTTGGTACCGGTACCAAAAGTATTTTGCTACTTTTCTAAATAAAGGGTACCACAAAAAATGTTGTCATTGGCTTTATTTTAACAAGAAAATATATTTGGGTACATTAGACATGTTTCTTATTGAAATTTAGTCCTTAAATGAAATAGTGAACATACAAGACAACTTGTCTTTTAGTAGTAAGTAAACAAACAAAAGCTCTTAATTTAGCTGCTGGCATATGCAAAAACATATTGTGTCATTTATCATTTTATTATTTTGTCAACATTATTAAAGGCCTACTGAAACCCACTACTACCGACCACGCAGTCTGATAGTTTATATATCAATGATGAAATCTTAACATTGCAACACTTGCCAATACGGCCGGGTTAGATTAGTAAAGTGCAATTTTAAATTTCCTGCGAAATATCCTGCTGAAAACGTCTCGGTATGATGACGTTTGCACGTGACGTCACGGATTGTAGCGGACATTTTGGGACAGCATTGTGGCCGGCTATTAAGTCGTATGTTTTCATCGCAAAATTCCACAGTTTTCTGGACATCTGTGTTGGTGAATCTTTGGCAATTTGTTTAATGAACAATGAAGACAGCAAAGAAGAAAGCTGTAGGTGGGAAGCGGTGTATTAGCGGACGGCTGCAGCAACACAAACACGTAGCCGGTGTTTAATTGTTTACATTCCCGAAAGATGACCGTCAAGCTTTACCATTGGCCTGTGGAGAACTCGGACAACAGAGACTCTTACCAGGAGGACTTTGAGTTGGATACGCGCTACCGTGAGTACGCAGCTGCGGCTTCCAAACATTTGATCGCTTGCCCGTACGTGCGTGCCGCTATTTGCATGTCACGTACGTAACTTTGGGGAAATATATGTGCTGTATGAACTTTGCGGAGGTGAACGGTACTTTGGGCTGTGGGATTGAGTGTGTTGTGCGGGTGTTTGAGTTGTATTGGCGGGTTATATGGACGGGAGGGGGGAGGTGTTTGTTATGTGGGATTAATTTGTGGCATAATAAATATAAGCCTGGTTGTGTTGTGGCTAATAGAGTATATATATGTCTTGTGTTTATTTACTGTTTTAGTCATTCCCAGCTGAATATCAGGTCCCACCCGCCTCTCACAGCATCTTCCCTATCTGAATCGCTTCCACTGCCCTCTAATCCTTCACTCTCACTTTCCTCATCCACAAATCTTTCATCCTCGCTCAAATTAATGGGGTAATCGTCGCTTTCTCGGTCTGAATCGCTCTCGTTGCTTGTGGCCATGATTGTAAACAATGTGCAGATGTGAGGAGCTATACAACCTGTGACGTCACGCTACTTCCGGTACAGGCAAGGCTTTTTTATCAGCGACCAAAAGTTGCAAACTTTATCGTCAATGTTCTCTACTAAATCCTTTCAGCAACAATATGGCAATATCGCGAAATGATCAAGTATGACACATAGAATGGACCTGCTATCCCCGTTGAAATAAGAAAATCTCATTTCAGTAGGCCTATTAAGGACAAGTGGTAAACAATGAATGATTAATCTACTTGTTCATTTACTGTTAACATCTGCTTACTTTCTCTTTTAACATGTTCTATCTACACTTCTGTTAAAATGTAATAATCACTCATTCTTCTGTTGTTTGGCTGCTTTACTTTAGTTTTGGATGATACCACATATTTGGGTATCAATCCGATACCAAGTAGTTATAGGATCATACATTGGTCATATTCAAAGTCCTCGTGTGTCCAGGGACATATTTCCTCAGTTTATAAACATAATATACATTTAAAAAATCAAAAGAAGATTTTGTGATATTTAAAAATATCGATGTAACCATAGTAGTATCGACAAGATACGCTATTGTACGTGGTATCATAACAGTGGATGTTAGGTGAGTTCCCAAACATTAACATTGCTGTATGTATCCTTTTGACCCAGCAGATTTGGCCACATTTTCAGTAGACCCATAATAAATTCATAAAAGAACCAAACTTTATGAATAATTTTTTGTGACCAACAAGTATGTGCTCCAATCACTCTATCACAAAAAAACAGGCCCAGAGCATTAAACTACCACCACCATGCCTGACGGTAGGCATGCTGTTCCTGGGATTAAAGGCCTCACTTTTTCTCCTCCAAACATATTGCTGGGTATTGTGGCAAAACAGCTAAATTGTTGTTTCATCCGACATCACATGGACAAAGATAAGACCTTCTGGAGGAAATAAATAAAATAAGAGTTTTAGAAATTATTGGAAACTCAAGACAGCCATGACATTACGTTCTTTACAAGTGTATGTAAACTTTTGACCACAGCTGTTTATGTATGTTTTTATTTTTGTATTTATTTTTTTAATCTGTCCTGTCCAGGCACTCAGGCAAATCATATAGTTGATGTAGATGCCCATATCTGCTATACAGATTTACTTTAACAAAAGTCAAGTGTTGGATACTTCTCTTGTTGCCTTATTTGTATTTGACTTTATTAAATGTTTGAGTATAATTTTACTAAACAAAACCAGTTTTCTTTTAAGTAATATATACATTTATTAAAGCCGGTTGTCTATTTTATGGAGGATTGTAGTTAATCATAGAACTGGAACGCAATGTTAATAAAAACAAGTATTTATTTATAACTGCTAAGCTGGTTGTTGGATTTGTTATTAAATAGAAAGTTGATCCATCACCTCCTTGTTATGTTTGTTTGATGTACAGTACGCTTTATGTTGTGTTAATAATGTACAAACTTTTATTAAAGTATGGACTTTTGTTGAGGCTGGAACCCAATTTTCGGATTTACATTGTTCCTTATGGAAACATTTGCTTCGATATACAAACTTTTCTATTTACGTACTCTGTTAAAGAAACGATAACGTTTGCAAATCGTGGTTCCACTATACCAGGGGTGTCCAAAATGCGGCCCTGAGGCCATTTGCGGCCCGCAGCTAATTGTTTACCGGCCCGCCACAGAATCTGGAAATGCTATTGCAAAAATAAAAAAGAACATTAAAAAAAGTGGAATGAGGTGAAATCTAACTAGAAAAAGTTGCTGTTTTTTTTTTCTTTTGTCTATCTTTATTTTTCTTTTTTTGCTATTGCTCAAAAAAAAAAAAAAAAAAAAAAAAAAAGACCTATTCAAGGCTCCAATTATTTCAAATATTTCACTTTAAAATGTTTTATCTGGAACATTTTGCATATATTGTGTGGTTGCCATACAAAAACATCAACGTTTTCTTTGACAAAAGAGCATAAAACAAACAAAATAATAGTTCAAACGTAAAATTGACGGATATATCTGAAGTTGATCTCGTAACTTAAGTGTTGAAAGTGAAATAAAAATGTATCACTTTATGAGTGGGGCACCTTTTGGATCCCAAATATATTTAATGGGATTTTATTTATCTTTTCACTGTGATTACTCAAAAATGATAATGAATTCCAATCAATGGTGTCCTGCAATATTGATCTTTTTAAGGCTCTAATTACTTCACATCAAACAATGCTTTCTGAATGTTTTGGGCAGTGGGGGAAATACTGCATATTTCAGTTTTATTATAAAAAACAAAGTTGTCTTTGACAGAAAAGGCATCAAACCTTTTTTTTTTTTTTTTTAACGTTATATCAACCTGAAGTTGATGCACTGTAGAGATTTGTTGTAAGCATTAAATAAATAAAAAATAATAATTTGACTTGTTTTTAACATTTTAATGACTTAGACCAGGGGTGTCAAACTAATTTTAGATTGGGGGCCACATGGAGAAAAATCTACTCCCAAGTGGGCCGGACTGTTAAAATCACGGCATGATAACTTAAAAATAAAGACAACTTCAGATTGTTTTCTTTGTTTAAAAATAGAACAATTAATTATGAAAATGTACAAATCATAATGTTGTTGTTTTTTTTACACTTATATTTTGCGTTTAATAGTATTCTATCTTTGTTGTTATTTATATTTTCTAAATAAATTATGTTTTAATGTTCATCAGTCAACTCATTGGTGTTAATTTTCAATATATGATGATAAAAAAAATTAGGTCACACTTTAGTATGGGGAACATATTCTAAGTAACAAAGACTTAATTTAGAGTTATTTGGTTAGGGTTAGAAGGTTAGGGTTAGAAGGTTAGGGTTAGAGGGTTAGGGTTAGGGTTAGGGTTGGGTCTGGTTGTATGATAAGGCCATGTAGAATAAGGCATTAATAAGTACTTAATAATGACTAAATAAGAGCCAATATGTTACTA
>NC_084740.1:64025684-64078184 GCF_033978785.1 Entelurus aequoreus
AATTAATGATATTCACACTTAATTGAACGGTTTAAAAGAGGAGAAAACACGAAAAAAATGACAATTAAATTTTGAAAAATAGTTCATCTTCAATTTCGACTCTTTAAAATTCTAAATTCAAACGAACAAAAGAAGAGAAAAACTTTTAAAAAAAATGTATGGAACATCATTAGTAATTTTTCCTGATTAAGATTAATTTTAGAATTTTGATGACATGTTTTAAATAGGTTAAAATCCAATCTGCACTTTGTTAGAATATATAACAAATTGGACCAAGCTATATTTCTAACAAAGACAAATCATTATTTCTTCTAGATTTTACAGAACAAAAATTTTAAAAGAAATTCAAAAGACTTTGAAATAAGATTTTAATTTGATTCTACAGATTTTCTAGATTTGCCAGAATATTTTTTTTGAATTTTAATCGTAATAAGTTTGAAGAAATATTTCACAAATATTCTCCGTCGAAAAAACAGAAGCTAAAATGAAGAATTAAATTAAAATGTATTTATTATTCTTTACACACACAAAAAAAAAAACTTTAACATTGATTTAAATTGTCAGGAAAGAAGAGGAAGGAATTTAAAAGGTAAAAAGGTATATGTGTTTAAAATCCTAAAATCATTTTTAAGGTTGTATTTTTTCTCTAAAATTGTCTTTCTGAAAGTCATAAGAAGCAAAGTAAAAAAATTAATTTATTTAAACAAGTGAAGACCAAGTCTTTAAAATATTTTTTTGGATTTTTTAATTCTATTTGAGTTTTGTCTCTCTTAGAATTAAAAATGTCGGGCAAAGCGAGACCAGCTTGCTAGTATATAAATGCAATTTAAAAAATAGAGGCAGCTCACTGGTAATGCTGCTATTTGAGCTATTTTTATAACAGGCCAGAGGGCGACTCATCTGGTCCTTACGGGCTACCTGGTGCCTGCGGGCACCGCGTTGGTGACCCCTGGGTTAGAGTGTCCGCCCTGAGATCGGTAGGTCGTGAGTTCAAACCCCGGCTGAGTCATACCAAAGTTGGCTAAGTATAAAAAATTACTTGAAATTGTTGAATGAAAGAAACTGCTGTTCTAAATGTATCCACTAGATGTCACAATAGCAATTCTTTGTATCTTTGTAGATGATGCTACATATGTACAAAATAAACCACATGACACCCCCCGCGACCCCGAAAAGGACAAGCGTTAGAACATGGATGGATGGATGTCAGTCAAGGAAAATGGTCAAACTACATATATAACATACTGTAATTTGATTTTTATATACCGTATTTTTCGGAGTATAAGTCGCACCTGCCAAAAATTCATAATAAAGACGGGGAAAAAACCATACATAAGTCGCACTGGAGTATAAGTCGCAATTTTTGGGGAAATGTATTTGATAAAAGCCAACACCAAGAATAGACATTTGAAAGGCAATTTAAAATAAATAAAGAATAGTGAACAACAGGCTGAATAAGTGTACGTCATATGAGGCAAAAATAATCAACTGAGAACGTGCCTGGTATGTTAACGTAACATATTATGGTAAGAGTCATTCAAATAACTATAACATATAGAACATGCTATACGTTTACCAAACAATCTGTCACTCCTAATCGCTAAATCCCATGAAATCTTATACGTCTAGTCTCTTATGTGAATGAGCTAAATAATGTTATTTGATATTTTACAGTAATGTGTTAATAATTTCACACATAAGTCGCTCCTGAGTATAAGAAAAATACGGTATATTTTATTTGGATTTTTTTTTTTTTTTCTTAGCTTGGTATTTGAAAGTTTTAATTTAATTTACAATGTTATAATATACGAGAATACAAGTGTGGAGGGGGCGTGGTCCACGCGCCGCCTCGGGCGGGGCATGTGCAGGAGCCGGCTGTGAAGCAGATGACAGGTGAGTGGATATCTCAGCTGGGGCGAGTTATCTAATCACCTGTCTCTTTATTAGCAGCGTTGGTGACCACAGAAGGGGCTTACTGAAAAGCAAGGGAAGAGTGGGTGAGCAGGACATTCTGAAAGAGAAAGGACTTTGTGAGTGGGAAAGGAATTTGTGTGTGAAGGAAGGAGAATTACTTCCGGAAGGAGGAAAGACATTTGTGACAAATAAAAGAGTGTAAACCTGAAAAAGCCGTCTGGCATTCAGTCTGTCGGTCCTGAGAGAACCCCACGGCACCAGA
Organism: Entelurus aequoreus; assembly: GCF_033978785.1. Classification (NCBI taxonomy): domain Eukaryota; kingdom Metazoa; phylum Chordata; class Actinopteri; order Syngnathiformes; family Syngnathidae; genus Entelurus; species Entelurus aequoreus. The sequence goes on from NC_084740.1 coordinate 64,027,861, forward strand.
CGTGCCACAACAAGTTTATTGCATTTGAAAGGGTATTCTTGCATTATTATATGTATTATCATTACAGTGGCCTAGTGGTTAGAGCAGGGGTCACCAACCTTTTTGAAACCAAGAGCTACTTCTTGGGTACTGATTAATGCAAAGGGCTACCAGTTTGATACACACTTAAATAAATTGCCAGAAATAGCCAATTTGCTCAATTTACCTTTAACTCTATGTTATTATTAATAATTAATGATATTCACACTTAATTGAACGGTTTAAAAGAGGAGAAAACACGAAAAAAATGACAATTAAATTTTGAAAAATAGTTCATCTTCAATTTCGACTCTTTAAAATTCTAAATTCAAACGAACAAAAGAAGAGAAAAACTTTAAAAAAAAAATTATGGAACATCATTAGTAATTTTTCCTGATTAAGATTAATTTTAGAATTTTGATGACAGGTTTTAAATAGGTTAAAATCCAATCTACACTTTGTTAGAATATATAACAAATTGGACCAAGCTATATTTCTAACAAAGACAAATCATTATTTCTTCTAGATTTTCCAGAACAAAAATTTTAAAAGAAATTCAAAAGACTTTGAAATAAGATTTTTAATCATTTTTAAGGTTGTATTTTTTCTCTAAAATTGTCTTTCTGAAAGTCATAAGAAGCAAAGTAAAAACATTAATTTATTTAAACAAGTGAAGACCAAGTCTTTAAAATATTTTTTTGGATTTTTTAATTCTATTTGAGTTTTGTCTCTCTTAGAATTAAAAATGTCGGGCAAAGCGAGACCAGCTTGCTAGTATATAAATGCAATTTAAAAAATAGAGGCAGCTCACTGGTAATGCTGCTATTTGAGCTATTTTTAGAACAGGCCAGCGGGCGACTCATCTGGTCCTTACGGGCTACCTGGTGCCCGCGGGCACCGTGTTGGTGACCCCTGGGTTAGAGTGTCCGCCCTGAGATCGGTAGGTCGTGAGTTCAAACCCCGGCTGAGTCATACCAAAGTTGGCTAAGTATAAAAAATTACCTGAAATTGTTGAATGAAAGAAACTGCTGTTCTAAATGTATCCACTAGATGTCACAATAGCAATTCTTTGTATCTTTGTAGATGATGCTACATATGTACAAAATAAACCACATGACACCCCCCGCGACCCCGAAAAGGACAAGCGTTAGAACATGGATGGATGGATGTCAGTCGAGGAAAATGGTCAAACTACATATATAACATACTGTAATTTGATTTTTAGAGTATAAGTCGCACCTGCCAAAAATGCATAATAAAGACGGGAAAAAAAACATATATAAGTCGCATTGGAGTATAAGTCGCATTTTTTGGGGAAATTTATTTGATAAAACCCAACACCAAGAATAGACATTTGAAAGGCAATTTAAAAATAAATAAAGAATAGTGAACAACAGGCTGAATAAGTGTATGTTATATGAGGCATAAATAACCAACTGAGAATGTGCCTGGTATGTTAACGTAACATATTATGGTAAGAGTCATTCAAATAACTATAACATATAGAACATGCTATACGTTTACCAAACTATCTGTCACTCCTAATCGCTAAATCCCATGAAATTGTATACGTCTAGTCTCTTACCTGAATGAGCTAAATAGTATTATTTGATATTTTACGGTAATGTGTTGATAATTTCACACATAAGTCGCTCCTGAGTATAAGTCGCACCCCCGGCCAAACTATGAAAAAAAGTGCGCCTTATAGTCCGAAAAATACGGTCGTTGCAATACGCAAACAAATGTCCTCTTGGCCACTTTATGGCCGATCATACACACTCATGCAAACAACTGTCCAACACACTGAGCAAAGCAGAGACGGGGAGGAATAACACAGCTGAGCCATCAAGGTCCGGTGGGACGTGTTAAACATTCACACACACTCGAGAGGTGTGCGTGGAGGTCACGTGGCTGATGGTCAGCCAGAGGTGGATGCGCAGGATCCTGTTGCATGTGTCACCGTCCATCTATCTGACGGCAGGATTTAAGTGTGCAGATCACGGACGTTGTCATTCTCCATGTGTTTTAATTATTAACACACATGTTGACAGATGTCCTCATGCAGGGGACATACATATGGATACACCACTTACTCCTTAAAATCATTATTATAATATTATGCATGAGTGTGTGTGTGTGTGTGTGAGAGAGAGAGAGAGAGAGATGTTGAATGATTGACTGATTCCAATCATTGTCACACACCTGATGAGAGGTGACATGCAGAGGGGGAAGGAGACAGACCAAAATGAGGAAGCAGCAGCCTGTGGAGACGAAGCCACCTTTACACAAGAATATGACGGCCACACGGGGCATGAAAACGCCACGCACTTCTCCGGTGAACAAACATGCGATGTTCGGACGGGCAGAAGATAGAACAACATGTATAACTTTGAAGTAAATTAGACAGCAAAACAAAACTGACAATTGCAGTGGAACCTTCCAGGTTCCAGAATCTACCCTTCTGATTTTGCAAGTACAATCCCTTGCAAAGATACACTAAAAAGTAAAAGTAATGTCCTAATCACTTGGCCCGGCCACAGGTGTGTAAAATCAAGCACTTCGGCATGGAGACTGTTTCTACAAACATTTGTGAAAGAATGGGCCGCTCTCAGTGATTTCCAACGTGGAACTGTCATAGGATGCCACCTGTGCAACAAATCCAGTCGTGAAATTTCCTCGCTCCTAAATATTCCAAAATCAACTGTCGGCTTTATTATGAGAAAATGGAAGAGTTTGGGAACGACGGCAACTCAGCCACGAGGTGGTAGGCCCCGTAAACGGACAGAGAGGGGTCAGCGGATGCTGAAGCGCATAGTGCAAAGAGGTCGCCGACTTTCTGCACAGTCAGTTGCTACAGAGCTCCAAACTTCATGTGACCTTCCAATTAGCCCACGTACAGTACGCAGAGAGCTTCATGGAATGGGTTTCCATGGCCGAGCATCTGCATCTAAGCCATACATCACCAAGTCCAATGCAAAGCGTCGGATGCAGTGGTGTAAAGCACGTCGCAAATACCAATTTGACAGTGTCGATCAAAACTGAGCTTTTTTTAATAAACCATATGAGACTGCACACTTCCATGGGCAAGACCAAAGAGACAAGGGAAAAAACAAAAAAGCCAAATTACTAGCCAATCTGTCAAAGGACCTCATTAACAATACTTTACCCCTGGCCAAATGTCATAGAATCCCCTTAGTGAAGAACTCTCTTGACAGTGTTGGTCAAAACTCAGCTTTATTTATTAATGAACCTCAGACTCTACACCTCAATGGGAGAGACCAAAGAGCTAAATGACTAGCTAAAGTGTTAAAGGGCTTCAGGGACAAGGTGGTAGGCTTGTATGATTACTGTATAATTCTCAGCAAATACCTATTTGACAGTGTCAATGAAACTCAGCTTTTTATTAAACCTTATGAGACTCCACACCTCCATGGGCAAGGCCAAAGAGCCAAAGGGAACAACCAAAAAAGCCAAATTACTAGCCAATCTGTCAAGGGACCTCATCAACAATACTTTACCCCTGACCAAATGTCATAGAATCCCCTTAGAGAAGAACTCTCTGACAGTGTTGGTCAAAACTCAGCTTTATTAATGAACCTCAGACTCTACACCTCTATGGGAGAGACCAAAGAGCTAAATGACTAGCTAAAGTGTTAAAGGTACACGATGGTAGGCCTGTATGATTACTGTAAGATTCTCAGCAAATACCTCTTTGACAGTGTCAATCAAACTCAGCTTTTTATTAAACCCTATGAGACTCCACACCTCCATGGGCAAAACCAAAGAGCCAAAGGGAACAACCAAAAAAGCCAGTGACTAGCCAATCTGTCAAGGGAGCTCATCAACAATACTTTACCCCTGACCAAATGTCATAGAATCCCCTTAGAGAAGAACTCTCTGACAGTGTTGGTCAAAACTCAGCTTTATTAATGAACCTCAGACTCTACACCTCCATGGGAGAGACCGAAGAGCTAAATGACGAGCTAAAGTGTTAAAGGGCTTCAGGGACAAGGTGGTAGGCTTGTATGATTACTGTATAATTCTCAGCAAATACCTATTTGACAGTGTCAATGAAAGTCAGCTTTTTATTAAACCTTATGAGACTCCACACCTCCATGGGCAAGGCCAAAGAGCCAAAGGGAACAACCAAAAAAGCCAAATTACTAGCCAATCTGTCAAGGGACCTCATCAACAATACTTTAACCCTGACAAAATGTCTTATAATCCCCTTAGAGAAGAACTCTCTGACAGTGTTGGTCAAAACTCAGCTTTATTAATGAACCTCAGACTCTACACCTCAATGGGAGAGACCAAAGAGCTAAATGACTAGCTAAAGTGTTAAAGGGACAAGATGGTAGGCCTGTATGATTACTGTAAGATTCTCAGCAAATACCTCTTTGACAGTGTCAATCAAACTCAGCTTTTTATTAAACCTTATGAGACTCCACACCTCCATGGGCAAGACCAAAGAGCCAAGGGGAACAACCAAAAAAGCCAGTGACTAGCCAATCTGTCAAGGGACCTCATCAACAATACTTTACCCCTGACCAAATGTCGTAGAATCCACTTAGAGAAGAACTCTCTGACAGTGTTGGACAAAACTCAGCTTTATTAATGAACCTCAGACTCTACACCTCAATGGGGGAGACCAAAGAGCTAAATGACGAGCTAAAGTGTTAAAGGGCTTCGGGGACAAGGTGGTAGGCCTGTATGATTACTGTAAGATTCTCAGCTATTACCTCTCTTTGACAATGTCAATCAGAACGCAGCTTTTTTAATATACCACATGAGACTGCACACTTCCATGGGCAAGACCAAAGAGCCAAAGGGAACAACAGAAAAGCCAAATTACTAGCCAATCTGTCAAGGGACCTCATCAACAATACTTTACCCCTGACCAAATGTCGTAGAATCCCCTTAGAGAAGAACTCTCTGACAGTGTTGGTCAAAACTCAGCTTTATTAATGAACCTCAGACTCTACACCTCCATGGGCGAGATTAAAGAGCTAAATGACGAGCTAAAGTGTTAAAGGGCTTCAGGGACAGGGTGGTAGGCCTGTATGGTTACTGTAAGATTCTCAGCAAATACCTCTCTGACAGTGTCAATCAGAACGCAGCTTTTTTTAATAAACCACATGAGACTGTACACTTCCATGGGCAAGACCAAAGAACAAGACCAAAAAAGCCAAATTACCAGCCAATCTGTCAAAGGACCTCAGCAACAATACTTTACTCCTGACCAAATGTCGTAGAATCCCCTTGGAGAATAACTCTCGGACAGTGTCAATCAAAACTCAGCTTTATTAATGAACCTCATTGACTTGTGCAGGTAAGGCAATTTTATTTAAAGAGCACAAATCGTACACAAGACAATTAACGCGCTTTATAGAAAATTAAAACAATCTTAATTGAAATCAATCAGATGCTATAGGTCAGGGGTGTCCAAAGTGCGACCCGCAGCTAATTGTTTACCGGCCCGCCACACGTTCTGAAAATACTATAGTAAAAATAAAAAAGAACATTAAAAAAAGTGGAATGAGGTGAAATCTAACGAGAAAAAGTTGCAATGTTGACACAAAAGCTGCCATGCCGGCTGTTTTTTTTTTTCTATAGTCTTTCTTCATTTTTCTTATTTTGCCATTGCTCAAAAAATAATAATAATGACAAAAAAATCCATGTTATAATTAATTATTTTCAGGGCTCCGATTACTTCAAATATTTCACTTTAAAATGTTTTATGTGGTAAATATTGCATATATTGTGTAGTAGCCATATAAAAACATCAAAGTTTTCTTGGACAAAAGCGCATAAAACAAACAAAATAATAGTTCCAGCATAAAATCGACAGAAATATCTGAAGTTGATCTCGTAACTTAAGTGTTGAAAGTAAAAGAAAAACCTAATAAAAATGTATCACTTTATGAGTGGGGCGCCTTTTGGATCCCAAATATATTCAGTGATATTTTATTTATCTTTTCACTGTGATTACTCAAAAATATGAAATAATTAAAATCAATGGTGTCCTGCATTATTGATGTTTTAGGGCTCTAATTACTAAATACTGCATATTTCAGTTTTACTATAAACAAACTAAGTTGTTTTTGACAGAAAAGCCATAAAACATTGTTTTTAATTTGTATTACTTTATATCAACTTGAAGTTGATATAGAGATTTACTGTAAGCGTTAAATAATTTAAAAAAAATAATAATCTGAATTATTTTTTAACATTTTAATGACTGAGACCCTTTATGGTCCCTGAGACCCCTAAAGATCAAATAAATTAAAAAAAATTATATATTTTGTTATGGTTTGAAAATGAAAAATATCAAAATGGCCCCCACATGATTTAAAGGCCTACTGAAATGAATTTTTTTTATTTAAACGGGGATAGCAGATCTATTCTATGTGTCATACTTGATCATTTCGCGATATTGCCATATTTTTGCTGAAAGGATTTAGTATAGAACAACGACGATAAAGATTGCAACTTTTGGTATCTGATAAAAAAAAAGGCTTGCCCCTACCGGAAGTAGCGTGACGTAGTCAGTTGAACATATACGCAAAGTTCCCTATTGTTTACAATGATGGCCGCATGAAGTGAGAGAGATTCGGACCGAGAAAGCGACAATTTCCCCATTAATTTGAGCGAGGATGAAAGATTTGTGGATGAGTAAAGTGCAAGTGAAGGACTAGTGGGGAGTTGAAGCTATTCAGATAGGGAAGATGCTGTGAGAGCCGGGGGTGACCTGATATTCAGCTGGGAATGACTACAACAGTAAATAAACACAAGACATATATATACTCTATTAGCCACAACACAACCAGGCTTATATTTAATATGCCACAAATTAATCCTGCATAAAAACACCTGCGTGTTTGTTACGCTACCTCCTAGCTCCTCTGCTAGCTCCTAGCTCCATAGAACACGCCAATACAATTCAAACACCTGATAAACACACACAATCACTCAGCCCAAAAGACAGTTTACCTAACCCAAGGTTCATAAAGCTTATATATTTTTAAAAAGTTACGTACGTGACGCGCACATACGGTCAAGTTATCAAATGTTTAGCAGCCAAGGCTGCATACTCACGGTACCTGATATTCAGCTGGGAATGACTACAACAGTAAATAAACACAAGACATATATATACTCTATTAGCCACAACACAACCAGGCTTATATTTAATATGCCACAAATTAATCCTGCATAAAAACACCTGCGTGTTTGTTATGCTAGCTCCTAGCTCCTATGCTAGCTCCTAGCTCCATAGAACACGCCAATACAATTCAAACAACTGATCAACACACACAATCACTCAGCCCAAAAGACCGTTCACCTAACCCAAGGTTCATAAAGCTTATATATTTTAAAAAAGTTACGTACATACGCAAAAAAAAGTTGCGCACATACGGTCAAGCGATCAAATGTTTAGAAGCCAAAGCTGCATACTCACAGTAGTACGTCTGCATCTTTGTCATCCAAATCAAAGTAATCCTGGTAAGAGTCTGTGTTGTCCCAGTTCTCTACAGGCGTCTGTGTATCCAAGTCAAAAGTCCTCCTGGTTAGAGTCTCTGTTATCCGAGTTCTTCCATCTTGACTGCATCTTTCGGGAATGTAAACAAAGAAGCGCCGGCTGTGTACTGTTGTTGCTGACTACGTTCGAAAAATACGTCCATTTCGCACCGACAACTTTCTTCTTTGCTTGCTCAGCTTCCTTCTCCATAATGCAATGAACATGATTGGAACAGATTCACGAACACAGATGTCCAGAATACTGTGGAATTATGAAATGAAAACAGAGCTTTTTCGTATTGGCTTCAATGTGGAAGGCATACCCGTGTTCGCCGGTCTACGTCACGCGCATACGTCATCCTCAGAGGCGTTTCGAACCGGAAGTTTAGCGGCAAATTTAAAATGTCACTTTATAAGTTAACCCGGCCGTATTGGCATGTGTTATAATGTTAAGATTTCATCATTGATATATAAACTATCAGACTGCGTGGTCGGTAGTAGTGGGTTTCAGTAGGCCTTTAATTTTTCTGTGTGCGGCCCTCAGTGGAAAAAGTTTGGACACCCCTGCTATAGATAAATACTTTCAGTTGTCATATGCACAATTAAATAAACGTGTGCCTAATGTTGTGGCCCTTGAGCGCAGTCTCAGTGGCTATTAAGACACATAATAACATAAAAAGCACCACGGTGTAGCAGTAACTTATTAACCTTTTCTGCGGAGAACATCCCTTAATAAGAGCTCATTGCAGCTCTTCATTTCACCGAGTTTTTAATAAACTGGGTTAAAGGCCTCTTAAGGACCCAGAGAGGCTTGAAGTGCGCTCACTTAGTGTGACTGCGTGGGGGAGTGGAATATGTGTTTGTGCCTTGATTGATGTTCCAGCACCGTACCCCCCCGCTTCCATCCCCGTCTTCTGGATCAAACCAGTTCGACTTGATATTAAATTTCCCCGCAGAATGTCTCTTCTGACAACAACAATGTTGAGTTGGCATACTGTAATTCTGTTGTAAAATAAAAAAAAAAAGTGCCCTGCGGGTCCCGCTTTTTTTTAGCGTGCCGTGAAATCTGCAGGGATTTTCAACTTGCCAGACAGAACATTCGGAGAGATTTTCCTCTGAGCTGAAATCAATTGTCTTTTTGTCAGAGTGTAAGCTGTTGAGTCGCACTTGTGACCCAAACGTTCCCTCCTAAAACGCTCCTCTCAGGTATGGATGTCTCGTCTCCCTTTCGGTGGGTTTCATCAAGTCCCCACGACAAACGCACAAGTCTGAGCATGCAAATATGCTGCACAGGAAAATGCACTTTTCACTTGAATGAAATAAATAATCATCGGCCAATTGCTGGCCCTGTTTTACATTGTTAAGTGTAAAAAGAAGATAAGCACAAAACTCTACCTTAAGTTTGCATATATGGCAGCACTTGACGAATTATTGTTTTTTCGCATTGCAAATATGCGTCACATTTCAAATTTTTCTAGCATTATTAAGTGTTAGTCACGTGGAAAAAGAAGTAAAAAAAATCAGCCACAGAAAAAAATAAAATGCTACGTTCACTTCCGTGTGAGAGTTTTAGTCACAGCTTTGCTTTACATACAGCACGTGTCAAACTCAAGGCCAGATATGACCAACCACGTCATTTAAAGTGGCACGCCACTTCTTTTAAAGTGGCCCGTCACGTCAATAATAAGGTCCGTCCTCTTATTAATGTAGTCTGCCACATCATTTATTCTCATTAAGGTGGCAAGCCGCATCATTAAAGGTGGGCCGTCACATCATTTAATGCGGCCTACTATGTCATTTAATATGGCCTACCATGTCATTTCACGTGGCCTACCATGTCATTTCATGTGGCCTGCCATGTCATTTATAGTAGTCTGCAGCATCATTTAATGTGGTCCTTGACATCATTTAATGTGGTCCTAGACATCATTTAATGTGGTCCTTCACATCATTTAATTCGGTCTCTTGGATCATTTGAGGTGGCCTGCCATCATTTAGGTGGCCTACCATGTCATTCAATGTAGTCTGCCTCATCATTTAATGTGGTCAGTCACGTCATTTAAGGGGCCCACCATGTAATTTATGTGGCCCGTAACGTCCTTAAATCTGGTCCATCACATCATTTAACGTTGTTCGCCATGTCATTTATGTGGCCTACCATGTAATTTAATGTAGTCTGTCACATCATTTAATGTGGTCCTTCACATCATTTAATTTGGTCCCTTGCATCATTTGAAGTGGCCTGCCATCATTTCCAGTGGCCTACCATGTCATTTAATGTAGTCTGCCATGTAATTTAATGTAGTCTGCAGCATCATTTAAAGTGGTCCTTGACATCATTTAATGTGGTCCTTGACATCATTTAATGTGGTCCTTGACATCATTTAATGTGGTCCTAGACATCATTAATGTGGTCCTTCACATCATTTAACGTGGTCCTTCACATCATTTAATGTGGTCCTTCATATCATTTAATGTGGTCCTTGACATCATTTAATGTGGTCCTAGACATCATTTAATGTGGTCCTAGACATCATTTAATGTGGTCCTTGACATCATTTAATGTGGTCCTAGACATCATTTAATGTGGTCCTTCATATCATTTAAAGTGGTCCTTCACATCATTTAATTTGGTCTCTTGGATCATTTGATGTGGCCTGCCATCATTTAGGTGGCCTACCATGTCATTCAATGTAGTCTGCCTCATCATTTAATGTGGTCAGTCACGTCATTTAAGGGGCCCACCATGTAATTTATGTGGCCCGTAACGTCCTTAAATCTGGTCCATCACATCATTTAACGTTGTTCGCCATGTCATTTATGTGGCCTACCATGTAATTTAATGTAGTCTGTCACATCATTTAACGTGGTCCTTCACATCATTTAATTTGGTCCCTTGCATCATTTGAAGTGGCCTGCCATCATTTCCAGTGGCCTACCATGTCATTTAATGTAGTCTGCCATGTAATATAATGTAGTCTGCAGCATCATTTAATGTGGTCCTTGACATCATTTAATGTGGTCCTTGACATCATTAATGTGGTCCTTCACATCATTTAATTTGGTCCCTTGCATCATTTGAAGTGGCCTGCCATCATTTCCAGTGGCCTACCATGTCATTTAATGTAGTCTGCCATGTAATTTAATGTAGTCTGCAGCATCATTTAATGTGGTCCTTGACATCATTTAATGTGGTCCTAGACATCATTTAATGTGGTCCTTGACATCATTTAATGTGGTCCTAGACATCATTTAATGTGGTCCTTGACATCATTTAACGTGGTCCTAGACATCATTTAACGTGGTCCTTCATATCATTTAATGTGGTCCTTCACATCATTTAATTTGGTCTCTTGGATCATTTGAATTGGCCTGCCATCATTTATGTGGCCTACCATGTCATTCAATGTAGTCTGCCTCATCATTTAATGTGGTCAGTCACGTCATTTAAGGGGCCCACCATGTAATTTATGTGGCCCGTAACGTCCTTAAATCTGGTCCATCACATCATTTAACGTTGTTCGCCATGTCATTTATGTGGCCTACCATGTAATTTAATGTAGTCTGTCACATCATTTAAAGTGGTCCTTCACATCATTTAATTTGGTCCCTTGCATCATTTGAAGTGGCCTGCCATCATTTCCAGTGGCCTACCATGTCATTTAATGTAGTCTGCCATGTAATTTAATGTAGTCTGCAGCATCATTTAATGTGGTCCTTGACATCATTTAATGTGGTCCTTGACATCATTAATGTGGTCCTTCACATCATTTAACGTGGTCCTTCACATCATTTAATGTGGTCCTTCATATCATTTAATGTGGTCCTTGACATCATTTAATGTGGTCCTAGACATCATTTAACGTGGTCCTTGACATCATTTAATGTGGTCCTTGACATAATTTAATGTGGTCCTTCACATCATTTAATGTGGTCCTTCATATCATTTAATGTGGTCCTTCACATCATTTAATTTGGTCTCTTGGATCATTTGATGTGGCCTGCCATCATTTATGTGGCCTACCATGTCATTCAATGTAGTCTGCCTCATCATTTAATGTGGTCAGTCACGTCATTTAAGGGGCCCACCATGTAATTTACGTGGCCCGTAACGTCCTTAAATCTGGTCCATCACATCATTTAACGTTGTTCGCCATGTCATTTATGTGGCCTACCATGTAATTTAATGTAGTCTGTCACATCATTTAATGTGGTCCTTCACGTCATTTAATTTGGTCCCTTGCATCATTTGAAGTGGCCTGCCATCATTTCCAGTGGCCTACCATGTCATTTAATGTAGTCTGCCATGTAATTTAATGTAGTCTGCAGCATCATTTAACGTGGTCCTTGACATCATTTAACGTGGTCCTAGACATCATTTAATGTGGTCCTTGACATCATTTAATGTGGTCCTAGACATCATTTAATGTGGTCCTTGACATCATTTAATGTGGTCCTAGACATCATTTAATGTGGTCCTTCATATCATTTAAAGTGGTCCTTCACATCATTTAATTTGGTCTCTTGGATCATTTAATGTGGCCTGCCATCATTTAGGTGGCCTACCATGTCATTTAATGTAGTCTGCCTCATCATTTAATGTGGTCAGTCACGTCATTTAAGGGGCCCACCATGTAATTTATGTGGCCCGTAACGTCCTTAAATCTGGTCCATCACATCATTTAACGTTGTTCGCCATGTCATTTATGTGGCCTACCATGTAATTTAATGTAGTCTGTCACATCATTTAATGTGGTCCTTCACATCATTTAATTTGGTCCCTTGCATCATTTGAAGTGGCCTGCCATCATTTCCAGTGGCCTACCATGTCATTTAATGTAGTCTGCCATGTAATTTAATGTAGTCTGCAGCATCATTTAATGTGGTCCTTGACATCATTTAATGTGGTCCTAGACATAATTTAATGTGGTCCTTGACATCATTTAAAGTGGTCCTAGACATCATTTAATGTGGTCCTTGACATCATTTAATGTGGTCCTAGACATCATTTAATGTGGTCCTTCACATCATTATAGTGGTCCTTCACATCATTTAATTTGGTCCCTTGCATCATTGGAGTTGGCCTGCCATCATTTCCAGTGGCCTACCATGTTATTGAATGTAGTCTGCCTCATCATTTAACGTGGTCCGTCGCGTCATTTAGTGTCCCACCAGGTAATTTATGTGGGCCGTCACGTCCTTCAATCTGGTCCGTCGCGTCTTTTAAAGTGGCTCGCCATTAAATTTCATGTGGCCTACCATATCATTTAATGTAATCTGCCGCACCATTTGATGTCATTTGATGTGGTCGTTCAAATCATTTAATTTGGCCCCTTGCATCATTTGATGTGGCCTGCCATAATTTATTGTGGCCTACCATGTCATTTAATGTAGTCTGCCTCACCATTTAATGTGGTCAGTCACGTCATGTATGTGGTCCGTCACGTCATTCATGTGGTCCATCACATCATTTAATGTGACTCGCCATGTCATTTATGTGGCCTGCCATATCATTAAATGAGGCTTGCCATGTAATTTAATGTAGTCTGTAACATCATTTAACGTGGTCCTTTACATTATTTAATGTGGTCCTTCACATCATTTAATGTGGTCCTTCACATCATTTAATTTGGTCCCTTGCATCATTGGAGTTGGCCTGCCATCATTTCCAGTGGCCTACCATGTTATTGAATGTAGTCTGCCTCATCATTTAACGTGGTCCGTCACGTCATTTAGTGTCCCACCATGTAATTTATGTGGGCCGTCACGTCCTTCAATCTGGTCCGTCGCGTCTTTTAAAGTGACTGGCCATTAAATTTCATGTGGCCTACCTTATCATTTAATGTAATCTGCCGCACCATTTGATGTCATTTGATGTGGTCGTTCAAATCATTTAATTTGGCCCCTTGCATCATTTGAAGTGGCCTGCCATAATTTATTGTGGCCTACCATGTCATTTAATGTAGTCTGCCTCACCATTTAATGTGGTCAGTCACGTCATGTATGTGGTCCATCACATCATTTAATGTGACTCGCCATGTCATTTATGTGGCCTGCCATATCATTAAATGAGGCTTGCCATGTAATTTAATGTAGTCTGTAACATCATTTAACGTGGTCCTTCACATTATTTAATGTGGTCCTTCACATCATTTAATTTGGTCCTTTGCACCATTTGATATGGCCTGCCATCATTTCTAGTGGCCTACCATGTCATTGAATGTAGTCTGCCTCATCATTTAATGTGGTCCGTCACGTCATTTAAGTGGCCCACCGTGTAATTTTATGTGGCTAGTCACATCCTTCAATCTGGCCCATCACGCCATTTAATGTGGCTCGCCATGTCATATTATGTGGTCTACCACTTGATTTAAAATGGTTCGTCAAGTCATTTAAGGTGGCCATCAACATCATTTAATGTGATCTGCCACATCATTTAACTTGGTCCGTCACATCATTTATTGTGGTCTATCACGTCATTAAAGTGGCACGTCAAATCATTCAATGTAGTCTACAACATCACGACACCCCTGACATACAGTAGAGATGGGTACCTTTCACATGTGAACCGACACGGTACCAATAATCCGTATCAGTATTCAATAGTACTTTTATGTGTGGTAATAATTGTTCATTTGTTTAAATATCTATAAAATCAATGTTTACATGCATTTAAACAGTGAGGTGATAAGAATAACTGCTGTCCAGTTGTTATATCTTCTTTTCCTTAACATTTGAGTCTCATATGCAAGTGTACGTTCATTTCAATTGTCCTAAATGTGTTTCTGTAGTCAGGAAGAAGTCTTTGCCATTAAGTTGAATGTGCCAACTAAGTATTTTCTTTCGTGGAGCTCTGCAAAATGTATATACTACAGTAGGGAAGGTATTCAGATGGCCCCATTCCTGGGTGGGTCTTGCGTGAGAGGAAGGATTATTAATTTTGCAACACAGTCTGCTGCAAATGATGGAAAGCGCCACTCTGCAACTGACGCGGTGGTCAACGTTGGAATTGCTACAAAACACATTTTACTATATTCAACTGTCAGAATAATGATGTATATATTATCACACAACTCTTATGCTTAAGGGCCGTTGCTATAGTTATTATCAATTGTGCTGAAGTGGTATTTTTATTTGTCTCTGCAAAGCTGGCAATCCAAAAGATTGCAAGCCAGTCTCGTATCAGTGTTTGTTTCCAGAATCGGCCTGCTGACTGCCAAGGCCAAACGTCGAGTACCGTGACGCAGACAGAGCAGAGGCAAGGCGATATCACGACTGTCAGCACATTTGCATTTTTGTATAATCATATATTGTGTCTAACTGGAGCTGTCGAGGATTACCCCCTTCCCTCAGCGACCTCCCAAATAAATAGAGGAAGCACGTGGGCTAGACTTTTAGAACGTAGTTTGGATCTGTAACTAGAATACAGCCCATAACACGTCTCTCCTCAATTGAGCAAAATTGAACTCTGTCTCGGCATGATTCCTTGCTTCTCGTCTGTTTAATAGATGTCATCAGTGTTTGAACCTGACATCAACACTCTACCGTCGTCTGGAATTGTAACATGTATCTTAGTTGTATTTATGATTTTCAAATTCTAGAGGCGTTGAAATTGTCCTGTAAAATATCCAATGCTAATCAGTAGCATGTATATGGCACATCCAAAGTAAATTAGCATGGAGCTACCTTGAAAAAGGGAGCCTTAATTTTGAGCGCTTTCTACCAGGCATGCTGGCTTTGTTGACGTTGGCATTTCCAACGTTGCCCGGCGGCTTGTTTGCCCGCCAAGTACTTGAGCCGTCACGTGAAACAAAGTTATCCAAATATGGTAACATTTGATTTTACATGACTCGGTATCAGTAGTACTGACAGAATTCGGCCGTGTGCATTTTAGTTTTTCAACATGCTCAACTGTCAAAAGTGCAAAAAGCAGTTAGCCACCTCCCAAAACTTGTAGCATGAATAGAATAAACGTTATTGTCATTGCACTTTAAAAGTACACTGGTATTTCATTTTCAATATAAAAAAAAAGTTGATCCCAGGCTAAGCTCCTGGGGGGGGACTCAGTTTGGGGCCAGAAAAAAAAAAACCTTGTAGTCACAAAATGCATATATAAACAGGTGTTACGGCACAGGAGACTTGCAACAGGAGTGGTAGGGGGTGGGGTGGGGTGTGGGGTCCGGGTTGAAGCTGCCGCCATCTGGCGCTGCAAATAAAATAAAACCCTAAAAATCACTTTCCCTTGACTTTGAAGGAAAACAATCAAGTGTTGCAGCCGGTTGCATCTCACTCTTGACCAGGTTTTAGTCTGTTAAGTGTAAAAAGAAGTTAACCACCGCACAATGTAAAACGGTAAAACGGTCCATCTTAACGTTCTTAACTAGGAAAACCGCACAATAATGGAGCTTTTTAACCTTCTTAATTGTCATATGTGTGAAAAGAAGTTAACTACAGTAGAATTTAGTGAAGAGTTTTAGTGAAGTGTAAAATTAAATAAACCACTGGAAAAGGTTTCAAACAAATTATACCTTTTTAGTTAGAATGGAGGTATTGAAGTCTTTGAATATACAGTCATGATCAAAAGTTTACATACACTTGTAAATAACAATGTCATGGCTGTCTTGAGTTTCCAATCAATTCTACAACTCTCATTTGTTTGTTATAGAGCAGGGGTCGGCAACCTTTACCACTCAAAGAGCCATTTTGGCAAGTTTCACAAATTAAAGAAAGTAATGGGAGCCACAAAAAAAATTTTAAAATTTAAAATGAAAAACACCACATACAAAGCTTAAATGCTTTGTGCTATGTTAACCAGGGGTCTCCGACACACGCACCGGCACGCACTTTAATGTGGAAATTTGATGTTAGTGCAGCCCGCGAGTTTTGAATGAATGGCGCTTGATAGCGTCATACTTGCCAACCCTCTCATTTTTCCCGGGAGACTCCCGAATATCAGAGCGTGATGACACTGCATTTGGCGCCCTCTATAGTCTGCCCTAGCAGTGTACCTGCTCGACCACACGTAGAATGCAATTGCAGCTTGCTCACGTAAGTGACAGCAAGGCGTACTACCTCAGCAGCCACACATCTTACACTGACGCGACCAATACCCAGAATCCCATGCAGCCCTAACTCTTCCGCTCAACCAACGCACGGAGAGGGGGGGGGTTTGATGTGTGGGGGGATTTGGTGGTAGCGGGGGTGTATAATGTAGACCGGAAGAGTTAGGGCTGCATGGGATTCTGGGTAATGGTTGTGTTGTGTTATGTTGTGTTATGGTGGGATGTTCTCCACAAATGTGTTTTTCATTCTTTTTTGGTGTGGGTTCACAGTGTGGCAAATATTTGTAACGTAACAATGTTAAAGTTGTTTGATACGGCTACCGTCAGTGTAAGCTGTGTGGCTGATGAGTAAGTATGCTTTGCTGTCTCCTGTGTGTGCAAGTAATAACAACATGCAACATGTGGCTCGACTGGCACGCTGTATGTAAATGCTATAGAGGACAATTACTGCAGTGCAATTAGGGCACGCCCTTTATTTAGTAATTAGAGTGTAAATAGGATTATTTTTTCCCTGGGAGTAATCTATGAGAGACACTGAGATCCATAAGTCTCCTGGGAAAATAGGGGGGGTCGGCATGTATGTAGCTGAGCCGCATCAGAGTGGTCAAGGAGCCGCATGCGGCTCCGGGGCCGCGGGTTGCCGACCCCTGTTATAGAGCGATTGGAGCACATACTTGTTGGTCACAAAAAACATTCATGAAGTTTGGTTCTTTTATGAATTTATTATGCGTCTACTGAAAATGTGACCCAATCTGCTGGGTCAAAAGTATACATACAGCAATGTTAATATTTGGTTACATGTCCCTTGGCAAGTTTCACTGCAATAAGGCACTTTTGGTAGCCATCCACAAGCTTCTGGTTGAATTTTTGACCACTCCTCTTGACAAAATTGGTGCAGTTCAGCTAAATTTGTTGGTTTTCTGACATAGACTTGTTTCTTCAGCATTGTCCACACGTTTAAGTCAGGACTTTGGGAAGGCCATTCTAAAACCTTCATTCTTTTTTCATCTGACCACATAACTTTACACCAGAAGGTCTTATCTTTGTCCATGTGTTCTCAGATGAAACAAAAAATGGAGCTGTTTGGCCACAATACCCAGCAATATATTTGGTGGAGAAAAGGTAAAGCCTTTAATCCCAGGAACACCATGTCTACTGTCAAGCATGGTGGTGGTAGTATTATGCTCTGGGCCTGTTTTTCTGCCAATGGAACTGGTGCTTTACAGAGAGTAAATGGGACAAGGAAAAAGGAGGATTACCTCCAAATTCTTCAGGACAACCTCAAATCCTCAGCCCGGAGGTTGGGTCTTGGGCACAACAGGACAATGACCCCAAACACACGTCAAAAGTGATAAAACGAATGGCTAAATCAGGCTAGAATGAAGGTTTTAGATTGGCCTTCCCAAATTCCTGACTTAAACGTGTGGACAATGCTGAAGAAACAAGTCCATGTCAGAAAACCAACACATTTAGCTGAACTGCACCAATTTTGTCAAGCGGAGTGGTCACAAATTCAACCAGAATCTTGTGGATGGCTACCAAAAGTGCCTAATTGCAGTGAAAATTGCCAAGGGACATGTAACCAAATATTAACATTGCTGTATGTATACTTTTGACCCAGCAGATTTGCTCACATTTTCAGTAGACCCATAATAAATTCATAAAAGAACCAAACTTCATGAATGTTTTTGTGACCAACAAGTATGTGCTCCAATCACTTGATCACAAAAAAGGGTTGTAGAAATGATTGGAAACTCAAGACAGCCATGACATTATGTTCTTTACAAGTGTATGTCAACTTTTGATCGCGACTATAGTATACAAGTGTAAAAAGAAGTTAAACAACTACAAAAGTTGTTCCATCATCTAAGAAAAAATGAGAAATGCAGGCTGAAATTAGCAGTAAAAAGTCTAACTGTACATGTGGATCGACCCTTATCCCCCGCCACACTATCTTACCGTAGGACGCAGGAGTAGAGGCCCACGTCCTGGAGGTCGGCGGGTCGGAACCAGATGGCGTCCTCCTCCTTGCTCATGCGCACGCCGTCGAAGGAGATGGGCTCCTCGAAGTCGCTGTGGCCCAGGCCGGAACTGCGGTACCACATGAGGCTGAGGCCCACGCTCTGAGCCTGGCTGTAGTTGGCCCGGATGTAGCCGTAGAACAGGGCGCATTTTAGCCGCACCGGCTCGCCCTGCAGCACCTGGTACTTCAGGTAGTCCACCGACCAGTCTGTGCAGCCGTCCACTGGTGGAGCAAACAACACAAAGGACTTCATCAGCACGTTCACTGCCACGAAACACCGTTTGCACTTTGCATCATGAGCCATGATGAGGTGGCAGTCGAATGTAAAAGTATGTTAACCACGTCAAAATGTACAAAATGTTATTTGGCTGGCGTGCTTTTATTTTGAAGGCCTCAGTTTACCTACCACAATGTTGCTTGAGTATTGACGAGTGGACAGGAGGCTGTGCTACTCTGGCAAAATTAGGATTATTATATTTTTTTTTCATAAAAGCTAAAACACGGAGAGAAAAGGGTGGCTCTAATCATCTATGTCGCCAGGAAACAAATTCAAAATACCTGAGTTTCCCCCCCAAAAAAACAAAAACGAGAGGTTTGTCAATTATACACTGCAAATTATTTTCCACTCTCTTTTACAAAAAATAAGTTAAACAGGAAATATTACATGGCATTTTTGGATTTTTTTTTTTTTTTCATAAAAGCTAAAACACGGAGAGAAAAGGATGGATCCAAAACAAATTCAAAATACCTGAGTTTCCCAAAAGAAAAAAAAAACAGGTTTGTCAATTATACACTGCAAATTATTTTCCATTTAGCAAGATTTAAAATGTTATTTTTCGAACATTTCCCTAATTTTAAGGGTTATTTACTTACTTTCAGTCATCTAATTATAGACATCATAATCTTAATTTTAGCATGAATATTTTGTCTCTTCTAGTTTAAAAATGTTAAAATTGAGAAAATAACTATTTAAACAAGATATGTTGGTTTCCCCCACATAGATAATCCAGTTTAAAGGTACTGCAAAATCCCAAAACAGAAACCTTGTTCTTTATTTTACAAAAAATAAGTTGAACAGGAAATATTACATGGCATTTTTGGATTTTTTTTTTTTTTCATAAAAGCTAAAACACGGAGAGAAAAGGATGGATCTAAAACAAATTCAAAATACCTGAGTTTCCCAAAAAAAAATAAAAATTAGAGGTTTGTCAATTATACACTGCAAATTATTTTCCACTTGCCAAGATTTAAAATGTTATTTTTCGACATTTCCCTAATTTTAAGGGTTATTTACTTACTTTCGGTCATTTAATTATAGACAACATAATCTTAATTTTAGCATGAATATTTTGTCTCTTCTAATTTAAAAATGTTAAAATTGAGAACATAACTATTTAAACAAGATATGTTGGTTTCCCCCCACATAGATAATCCAGTTTAAAGGTACTGCAAAATCCCAAAACAGAAACCTTGTTCTCTCTTTTAGAAAAAATAAGTTAAACAGGAAATATTACTTGGCATTTTTTGATTTTTTTTTTTTTCATAAAAGCTAAAACACGGAGAGAAAATGATGGATCTAAAACAAATTCAAAATACCTGAGTTTCCCCAAAAAAAAAAAAAAACGAGAGGTTTGTCAATTATACACTGCAAATTATTTTCCATTTAGCAAGATTTAAAATGTTATTTTTCGAACATTTCCCTAATTTTAAGGGTTATTTACTTACTTTCAGTCATTTAATTATAGACAGCATAATCTTAATTTTAGCATGAATATTTTGTTTATTCTAGTTTAAAAATGTTAAAATTGAGAAAATAACTATTTAAACAAGATATGTTGGTTCCCCCCCACATAGATAATCGAGTTTAAAGGTACTGCAAAATCCCAAAACAGAAACCTTGTTCTTTATTTTACAAAAAATAAGTAAAACAGGAAATATTACATGGCATTTTTGGATTTTTTTTTTTTTCATAAAAGCTAAAACACGGAGAGAAAAGGATGGATCTAAAACAAATTCAAAATACCTGAGTTTCCCAAAAAAAACAAAAACGAGAGGTTTGTCAATTATACACTGCAAATTATTTTCCATTTAGCAATATTTAAAATGTTATTTTTCGAACATTTCCCTAATTTTAAGGGTTATTTACTTACTTTCAGTCATCTAATTATAGACATCATAATCTTAATTTTAGCATGAATATTTTGTCTATTCTAGTTTAAAAATGTTAAAATTGAGAAAATAACTATTTAAACAAGATATGTTGGTTTCCCCCCACATAGATAATCCAGTTTAAAGGTACTGCAAAATCCCAAAACAGAAACATTGTTCTCTCTTTTAGAAAAAATAAGTTAAACAGGAAATATTACATGGCATTTTTGGATTTTTTTTTTTTTTCATAAAAGCTAAAACACGGAGGGAAAAGGATGGACCTAAAACAAATTCAAAATACCTGAGTTTCCCAAAAAAAACAAATCGAGAGGTTTGTCAATTATACACTGCAAATTATTTTCCATTTAGCAAGATTTAAATGTTATTTTTCGAACATTTCCCTAATTTTAAGGGTTATTTACTTACTTTCAGTCATTTAATTATAGACATCATAATCTTAATTTTAGCATGAATATTTTGTCTCTTCTAGTTTAAAAATGTTAAAATTGAGAAAATAACTATTTAAACAAGATATGTTGGTTTCCCCCCACATAGATAATCGAGTTTAAAGGTACTGCAAAATCCCAAAACAGAAACCTTGTTCTTTCTTTTACAAAAAATAAGTTGAACAGGAAATATTACATGGCATTTTTGGATTTTTTTTTTTTTTCATAAAAGCTAAAACACGGAGAGAAAAGGATGGATCTAAAACAAATTCAAAATACCTGAGTTTCCCAAAAAAAAATAAAAATTAGAGGTTTGTCAATTATACACTGCAAATTATTTTCCACTTGCCAAGATTTAAAATGTTATTTTTCGACATTTCCCTAATTTTAAGGGTTATTTACTTACTTTCGGTCATTTAATTATAGACAACATAATCTTAATTTTAGCATGAATATTTTGTCTCTTCTAATTTAAAAATGTTAAAATTGAGAACATAACTATTTAAACAAGATATGTTGGTTTCCCCCCACATAGATAATCCAGTTTAAAGGTACTGCAAAATCCCAAAACAGAAACCTTGTTCTCTCTTTTAGAAAAAATAAGTTAAACAGGAAATATTACTTGGCATTTTTTGATTTTTTTTTTTTCATAAAAGCTAAAACACGGAGAGAAAATGATGGATCTAAAACAAATTCAAAATACCTGAGTTTCCCCAAAAAAAAAAAAAAACGAGAGGTTTGTCAATTATACACTGCAAATTATTTTCCATTTAGCAAGATTTAAAATGTTATTTTTCGAACATTTCCCTAATTTTAAGGGTTATTTACTTACTTTCAGTCATTTAATTATAGACAGCATAATCTTAATTTTAGCATGAATATTTTGTTTATTCTAGTTTAAAAATGTTAAAATTGAGAAAATAACTATTTAAACAAGATATGTTGGTTCCCCCCCACATAGATAATCGAGTTTAAAGGTACTGCAAAATCCCAAAACAGAAACCTTGTTCTTTATTTTACAAAAAATAAGTAAAACAGGAAATATTACTTGGCATTTTTTGATTTTTTTTTTTTTCATAAAAGCTAAAACACGGAGAGAAAAGGATGGATCTAAAACAAATTCAAAATACCTGAGTTTCCCAAAAAAAACAAAAACGAGAGGTTTGTCAATTATACACTGCAAATTATTTTCCATTTAGCAATATTTAAAATGTTATTTTTCGAACATTTCCCTAATTTTAAGGGTTATTTACTTACTTTCAGTCATCTAATTATAGACATCATAATCTTAATTTTAGCATGAATATTTTGTCTATTCTAGTTTAAAAATGTTAAAATTGAGAAAATAACTATTTAAACAAGATATGTTGGTTTCCCCCCACATAGATAATCGAGTTTAAAGGTACTGCAAAATCCCAAAACAGAAACCTTGTTCTTTATTTTACAAATAATAAGTTAAACAGGAAAAAATTACATGGCATTTTTGGATTTTTTTTTTTTTTTTCATAAAAGCTAAAACACGGAGAGAAAAGGATGGATCTAAAACAAATTCAAAATACCTGAGTTCCCCAAAAAAAACAAAAACGAGAGGTTTGTCAATTATACACTGCAAATTATTTTCCATTTAGCAAGATTTAAAATGTTATTTTTCGACATTTCCCTAATTTTAAGGGTTATTTACTTACTTTCGGTCATTTAATTATAGACAGCATAATCTTAATTTTAGCATGAATATTTTGTCTCTTCTAGTTTAAAAATGTTAAAATTGAGAAAATAACTATTTAAACAAGATATGTTGGTTTCCCCCCACATAGATAATCGAGTTTAAAGGTACTGCAAAATCCCAAAACAGAAACCTTGTTCTTTCTTTTACAAAAAATAAGTTAAACAGGAAATATTACATGGCATTTTTGGATTTATTTTTTTTTTTTCATAAAAGCTAAAACACGGAGAGAAAAGGATGGATCCAAAACAAATTCAAAATACCTGAGTTTCCCACAAAAAAAAAAAACGAGAGGTTTGTCAATTATACACTGCAAATTATTTTCCACTTAGCAAGATTTAAAATGTTATTTTTCGACATTTCCCTAATTTTAAGGGTTATTTACTTACTTTCAGTCATTTAATTATAGACAGCATAATCTTAATTTTAGCATGAATATTTTGTCTATTCTAGTTTAAAAATGTTAAAATTGAGAAAATAACTATTTAAACAAGATATGTTGGTTTCCCCCACATAGATAATCCAGTTTAAAGGTACTGCAAAATCCCAAAACAGAAACCTTGTTCTTTATTTTACAAAAAATAAGTTAAACAGGAAATATTACATGGCATTTTTGGATTTTTTTTTTTTTTTCATAAAAGCTAAAACACGGAGAGAAAATGATGGACCTGAAACAAATTCAAAATACCTGAGTTTCCCAAAAAAAAAAAAAATTAGAAGTTTTTCAATTATACACTGCAAATTATTTTCCACTTGCCAAGATTTAAAATGTTATTTTTCGACATTTCCCTAATTTTAAGGGTCATTTACTTATTTTCAGTCATTTAACAGACATCATGATTTAAGTTAAAGTTAAAGTACCCATGATTGTCACAGACACACTATGTGTGGCAAAATTATTCCCTGCATTTGACCCATCACCCTTGATCACCCCCTGGTAGATGAGGGGAGCAGTGAGCAGCAGCGGTGGCTGCGCCCGAAAATCTTTTTTGGTGATTTAACCCCCAATTCCAGTGTCAAGCGTGGAGGGAATCTTAACTTTAGCATGAATATTTTCTCTATTCTAGTTTAAAAATGTTAAAATTTAGAAAATAACTATTTAAAGAAGATATGTTGGTTTTCCCCACATAGATAATCAAGTTTAAAGGTATCGCAAAATCCCAAGCATGCTTAATGAAAAAATTGGGGTTGAGTTTGTTAACCCGTCATTTTGGAATAATGTTAACGGGGAACTCTCCAGAAAGTTCCACAATGACATTGAAGTTGTTTTTGCACCCCACTCCCGGCCAAAATACCTGAGTTTCCCAAAAAAAAAAAAAAACAGGTTTGTCAATTATACACTGCAAATTATTTTCCACTTAGCAAGATTTAAAATGTTATTTTTCGAACATTTCCCTAATTTTAAGGGTTATTTACTTACTTTCAGTCATTTAATTATAGACAGCATAATCTTAATTTTAGCATGAATATTTTGTCTATTCTAGTTTAAAAATGTCAAAATTGAGAAAATAACTATTTAAACAAGATATGTTGGTTTCCCCCACATAGATAATCCAGTTTAAAGGTACTGCAAAATCCCAAAACAGAAACCTTGTTCTCTCTTTTACAAAAAATAAGTTAAACAGGAAATATTACATGGCATTTTTGGATTTTTTTTTTTTTTTTTTATAAAAGCTAAAACACGGAGAGAAAATGATGGATCTAAAACAAATTCAAAATACCTGAGTTTCCCCCCCCCAAAAAAAAAAAATTAGAGGTTTGTCAATTATACACTGCAATTTATTTTCCACTTGCCAAGATTTAAAATGTTATTTTTCGACATTTCCCTAATTTTAAGGGTCATTTACTTATTTTCAGTCATTTAACAGACATCATGATTTAAGTTAAAGTTAAAGTACCCATGATTGTCACAGACACACTATGTGTGGCAACATTATTCTCTGCATTTGACCCATCACCCTTGATCACCCCCTGGTAGATGAGGGGAGCAGTGAGCAGCAGCGGTGGCTGCGCCCGAAAATCTTTTTTGGTGATTTAACCCCCAATTCTAGTGTCAAGCGTGGAGGGAATCTTAACTTTAGCATGAATATTTTGTCTATTCTAGTTTAAAAATGTTAAAATTTAGAAAATAACTATTTAAACAAGATATGTTGGTTTCCCCCACATAGATAATCAAGTTTAAAGGTATCGCAAAATCCCAAGCATGCTTAATGAAAAAATTGGGGTTGAGTTTGTTAACCCGTCATTTTGGAATAATGTTAACGGGGAACTCTCCAGAAAGTTCCACAATGACATTGAAGTTGTTTTTGCACCCCGCTCCCGGCCAATTATCGGTCCACGAGCTCAAAAAGGTCGGGGACGGCGCTTCTCCATGACATTTCGTGGCGAATATCATCATATTTAGTGCTAAATTATCAACAACAAAGCAATTTTCTAAGACTTTTGCATGAGTGGCTCCTCCATTTGCCCTCTCTTGCATATGTTGTGTATTCAGAGCATGTCTGTGTGTGTCTGTGTGTGTGTGTGTGTGTGTGTGTGTGTGTGTGTGTGTGTGTGTGTGTGTGTGTGTGTGTGTGTGTGTGTGTGTGTGTGTGTGTGTGTGTGTGTGTGTGTGTGTGTGTGTGTGTGTGTGTGCGTGTGTGTGCCATCTTGGCCCCTGCAGACAACACTCCTGCAATATTCAAAGGCAACAACTTCTGTTGCATCTGGGAGCCGACGGTAAAATGCTCCATAAATGATGTCAGACTCTTCTATGTGCTGAGGATGCACAAAAGCACGGAAAAGAGAAGAAAAAAAAAAAAAGTGCAAGGCAAGATATTTAACCAGGAATACGCTCATAAAAAAGGCAAAGCGAGGCTGCTTAACTTTCTATGAAGAGACACCCTATTGGTGCGGGAAGCTCCTCGGAGTTGGCCTCGCTTTTCTACATTATGCATGCGTGCTATTTTTATGAACCAAATGGCCTAACCAGGTCAAAAAAGAATGAATACAAAACCCCAAACCAGTGAAGTTGCCACGTTATGTTATTTCTAAATAAAAACAGAATACAATGATTTTCAAATCATTTTCAATAGACTGCAAATACGAGATATTTAATGTTCCAACTGAGAAACTTTTTTTTTTTTTTTGCAAATAATCATGAACTTCGAATTTAATGGCAGCAACACATTGCAAACAAGTTTTTTACCACTGTGTTACATGGCCTTTCCTTTTAACAACACTCAGTAAACGTTTGGGAACTGAGGAGACACATTTTAAAAGCTTTTGAGGTGGAATTCTTTAACACTCTTGCATGATGTACAGCTTAAGTTGTTCAACAATCCGTGGTCTCCATTGGGGGTATTTTAGGCTTCATATTGCGCCACACATTTTCAATGGGAGACAGGTCTGGACTACAGGCAGGCCGGTCTAGTACCCGCACTCTTTTACTACGAAGCCACGCTGTTGTAACAAGTGGCTGAAATAAGCAGGGGCGTCCATGATAACGTTGCTTGGATGGCAACATGTGTTGCTCCAAAACCTTTCAGCATTAATGGTGCCTTCACAGATGTGTAAGTTACCCAAATATACCCCCATACCACCACAGATGCTGGCTTTTGAACTTTGCACCTATAACAATCCGGATAGTTATTTTCCTCTTTGTTCCGGAGGACACGACGTCCACAATTTCCAAAAACAATTTGAAATGTGGACTCGTCAGACCACAGAACAATTTTTCACTTTGCATCAGTCCATCTTAGATGAGCTCGGGCCCAGCGAAGCCAGCGGCGTTTCTGGGTGTTGTTGATAAATGGCTTTCGCTTTGCATAGTAGAGTTTTAACTTGCACTTACAGATGTAGCGACAAACTGTAGTTACTGACAGTGGTTTTCTGAAGAGTTCCTGAGCCCATGTGGTGATATCCTTTACACACTGATATTGTTTTTTTTGATGCAGTACCGCCTGAGGGATCGAAGGTCACAGGCATTCAATGTTGGTTTTCAGCCTCTTCTCCAGATTCTCTGAACCTTTTTGATGGTATTATGGACCGTGGACGGTGAAATCCCCAAATTCCTTGCAATAGCTGGTTGAGAAATGTTGTTCTTAAACAATTTGCTCACACACTTGTTCACAAAGTGGTGACCCTCGCCCCATCCTTGTTTGTGAATGGAAGCTGCTTTTTTTTACCCAATCATGGCACCCACCTGTTCCCAATTAGCCTGTTCACCTGTAGGATGTTCCAAATAAGTGTTTGATGAGCATTCCTCAACTTTCTCAGTCTTTTTTGCCACTTGTGCCAGTTTTTTTGAAACATGTTGCAGGGATCAAATTCCAAATGAGCTAATACATGCAACATATAACAACGTTTACCAGTTAAGTTAAGTTAAAGTACCAATGATTGTCACACACACACATAAGGTGTAGTGAAATTTGTCCTCTGCATTTGACCCATCCCCTTGATCACCCCCTGGGAGGTGAGGTGAGCAGTGAGCAGCAGCGGTGCCACGCCCGGGAATCATTTTTGGTGATTTAACCCCCAATTCCAACCCTTGATGCTGAGTGCCAAGCAGGGAGGTAATGGGTCCCATTTTTATAGTCTTTGGTATGACTCGGCCGGGGTTTGAACTCACTACCTACCGATCTCAGGGCGGACACTCTAACCCAGGGGTCACCAACCTTTTTGAAAGCAAGAGCTACTTCTTGGGTACTGATTAATGCGAAGGGCTACCAGTTTGATACACACTTAAATAAATTGCCAGAAATAGCCAATTTGCTCAATTTACCTTTAACTCTGTTATTATTAATAATTAATGATATTTACACTTAATTGAACGGTTTAGAAGAGGAGAAAACACGAAAAAAAAATTGAAACATAGTTTATCTTCAAATTCGACTCTTTAAAATTCAAAATTCAACCGAAAAAAAGAAGAGTAAAACTAGCTAATTCGAATCTTTTTGAAAAAATGTAAAAAATAATTTATGGAACATCATTAGTAATTTTTCCTGATTAAGATTAATTTTAGAATTTTGATGACATGTTTTAAATAGGTTAAAATTCAATCTACACTTTGTTAAAATTTATAACAAATTGGACCAAGCTATATTTCTAACAAAGACTAATCATCATTTCTTCTAGATTTTCCAGAACAAAAATTTTAAAAGAAATTCAAAAGACTTTGAAATAAGATTTAAATTTGATTCTACAGATTTTCTAGATTTGCCAGAATAATTTTTTTGAATTTTAATCATAATAAGTTTGAAGAAATATTTCACAAATATTCTTCTTTGAAAAAACAGAAGCTAAAATGAAGAATTAAATTAAAATGTATTTATTATTCTTTACAATAAATAAAAAAATGACTTGAACATTGATTTAAATTGTCAGGAAAGAAGAGGAAGGAATTTAAAAGGTAAAAAGGTACATGTGTTTAAAAATCCTAAAATCATTTTTAAGGTTGTATTTTTTTCTCTAAAATTGTCTTTCTGAAAGTTTTAAGAAGCAAAGTAAAAAAAATAATGAATTTATTTAAACAAGTGAAGACCAAGTCTTTAAATATTTTCTTGGATTTTCAAATTCTATTTGAGTTTTGTCTCTCTTAGAATTAAAAATGTCGAGCAAAGCGAGACCAGCTTGCTGGTAAATAAATAAAAATTTTAAAAAATAGAGGCAGCTCACTGGTAAGTGCTGCTATTTGAGCTATTTTTAGAACAGGCCAGCGGGCTACCATCTGGTCCTTACGGGCTACCTGGTGCCCGCGGGCACCGCGTTGGTGACCCCTGCTCTAACCACTAGGCCCTGAGTAGGTTCGAACATTAAGTACCTTGTCTTTGCAGTCTATTCAATTGAATATAGGTTAAAAAAAAGGATTTGCAAATGATTGTATTTTGTTTTTACTTGTTTATTTATTCATTTTTTTATTTTATTTTATGTTTATTTATTTATTTTTTTTATGTTTTTATTTACGATTTACACAACGTGCCAACTTCACCGGTTTTGGGTTTTGTACTTTATTTATTACGGAAAATTGATTATGTACAAACCTTCAATTTTGAATTTTTACCCGCAAAGGAATGGCAAATCCCTTCCAATACCCAAGCTAGCTACGGAGCGCTATCTTAGCCCACATGTGTCTCATCCGACAGGTGTACTGTTTATGTGGGAGCTTGTAAGCAGACTCTGAGCCGTTGGGGGCGATGATAAGATAAAGTCATAAGAACCCCAGACGGTGAGTGATACAGACTCTCACAGGAACGGCTATGCTGGTAATTAATACCCTTAATTATGGGGGAAGTCATGTGTGCACACATGCATGCATTCCCTATATGAATAGTTGTCGGACTAATTACGCAGGAGCTGCTAATCACCAGTGGGCTTGGCCACAAATGTGTGTGCGCCTCCATGAGGAGAATGTGATGGAAAACAGAACGCATCATCAGGGTGCAATGTGTGAATTTTTGTAGTCTAATTATCAGTCTTTATAATGAGGAGCAGGACCCCTCCAGTGTAGATACAAGCAGAAGCGCACACACACACAACCTGGGTGTGCGATCAAGTCTCTCACACTTATAAACACGATGGAACAACAATAGAGGAAACAAAGATGCACACTGGAATTACTTGAAATGAGTCATTAATAAGTTGTTCTTATCAGAATCAGAATCAGAATCAGAAATACTTGAATAATCCCCGAGGGGAAATGAAGATTTTCAGATCAATCCCAATCAAGATCAGACAAAACATTACAGGGAGACAGAACAGGATCGCTGACGGGTCTGCCAACTTCCGGCACCCCTTACAAAAAAGGTGAGAGAGTCAATCACTTCACCATAAAAGTAGGTGACAGTGTCATCACCAGGAAAGATGAGGTCACCTACCTAGGTTCCATTCTAGAGGCTAACCTTTCCTGTGATAAAATGGCAACCAAGGTAATCAAAAAGGTTAACCAACGAACGAGATTTCTCTACAGAATTTCCTCTCTGGTCAACAAAAGCACCATGAGGATTCTGGCGGGAACTCTCGTTCAACCCTTTTTCGATTACGCATGCACCTCCTGGTACCCTAGCACCTCCAAAACCCTCAAATCTAAACTCCAAACATCTCAGAACAAACTAGTCAGGTTACTTCTAGACCTCCACCCCAGATCCCACCTCACTCCTACCCACTTCTCTAAAGTGGGCTGGCTCAAGGTGGAGGACAGAGTTAAACAACTTGCACTGAGCCTAGTCTATAAAATCCGCTACACCTCCCTGATACCGAAGTACATGTCAAACTACTTCCTTAACGTAAATGACCGCCATAACCACAACACCAGGGGGTGCTCCACTAACCACGTTAAACCCAGATTCCGAACTAACAAAGGTCTTAACTCATTCTCTTTCTATGCCACATCAATGTGGAATGCGCTCCCAACAGGTATAAAAGAAAGGGCATCTCTATCCTCCTTCAAAACCGCAATAAAAGTTCACCTCCAGGCAGCTACAACCCTAAACTAACACCCTCCCCGGATTGCTAATAATCAAATGTAAACAATCAAATGCAGATTCTTTTTCTTATGCCTTCTGATCTCTCTCTCTCTCTCTCTCTCTCTCTCTCTCTCTCTCTCTCTCTCTCTCTCTCTCTCTATGTCCGCTACTTGATGTCCATATCCCCCCCCCCCACCACCCCCCCTCCCTCCACACCCCTGATTGTAAATAATGTAAATAATTCAATGTGATTATCTTGTGTGATGACTGTATTATGATGATAGTATATATGATAGTATATATCTGTATCATGAATCAATTTAAGTGGACCCCGACTTAAACAAGTTGAAAAACGTATTCGGGTGTTACCATTTAGTGGTCAATTGTACGGAATATGTACTTCACTGTGCAACCTACTAATAAAAGTCTCAATCAATCAATCAATCAATCAATCAATCAATCAATCAATCAATCAATCAGAAACAGACAAACATTACAGGGGGACAGAACAGGATCGCTGACGGGTCTGCCAACTTCCGGCACCCCTTACAAAAAAGGTGAGAGACAGACAAACATTACAGGGAGACAGAACAGGATTAGAGATGTCCGATAATATCGGCAGGCCGATATTATCGGACATCTCTAATCCTAAATGTGTCACTAGTGTACAAAACGGGCAATTTGTTGGCGCATTTAAAAATCAATAAAGCCGCATAGGACGTGGTACAGTCAAAACCAAAATAACTGTAAAAAACATAAAATGTGAAAAAATATTTGAACTCACAATTTGTAACGGCTGTTTGAAGCCGTATAAGCCATTGGTACCGCTTGATTCGAGTGGAAGTGGCAGGCCAACCAGTTCACCGCCAGGACAGCTTAACTTGTTTCCGGGGTCGGCCGACCTCCTCTCACAAGATCTAGTCTCTCTTTAAATATCCTTCTTGAAAATGCCCTTGCAATTATATATCTGCCACCTAATCAACGTTTTGCTCGGCTTCTTTGTTGGTTAAAAAAGTGAGTACCGCTGATTTCTCCGCTGGCCGGGTATGGCTCCGGTGCCACTTTCTGCTTTCGTAAATTACAACTTGTGACTGGATACTTGGGAGTGACAAGTGAGTATCCGATCACAGTCACGTTCAACGTAAGGCCACCTAGATGGGCTACTGTCAACAACTCACGATCTGATCGCAACTGTCTATTAACTGAACGTCCTTTGTTTGGTTACACTGCACAACCGCCGCTAATGTTGACCCAGAAGGCCTTCGGCAGAATTCATACAGCGAATTCTGATTAGATAAAAGCTCTAACTTAAAAACAGCCTAATATGACATGAAGAAAATATGATGAATACTTTTATATATTTATGAAAAGTAAATGAAAAAAAAAATTACTTTTATTAATTTAGCCTTGACGGCACACCACTGCCATATATAGATGATCCGCTGACATCACAGATAAGAAATCGTCAGGGAACGGAGCAAATTCCAAACAACTATTTAGAGGAAGTATGATTGCGAATGTTCGGGAATTATGCAGAACCCAAATACACAACAGCAGGCACCAGTAGGTAAGAAAAGTTGGTTTTGCATAATAGGGCCCTTTAATGTAGAGAAACTACACCATCACTGCCTGACGTCTCCTTGACTATTGATGTACTCATTGTTCGGTCTACAGTTCAAGTTTTGCAGGAATCACAACTGAGTTCTCGGCCCAACTCGGATTGATCCACAAGTGTTAATGAGTAAGGTTGGTTTATTTTAATTGTGTTTCAGTGCATGTCTTCATTTTTGAACACACATTCTTTAGGTCAGGGAACTCTATATCGCCGTTGGCTGGCATCTTACTCACTGTTCAGTCTACAGTAGAATTATAACACGTTACATCACTGTTTGGTCAATTCTGTTTTTCTTTCTCTGAAAATTCCTGAGAGCCTTCTTGCATGGTTCTTAGAATGTACTCGGACCTTTCTCCAGTCATTGGTTGGCATCATTGGTTAGTTAATTCAACTAGGGACCTAACAGTTTCCTCAACTAACAACTCACATTTGTCTTTAGGCACCACCTTCTTCAATGTAAAACGATATCCTGTCA
The DNA here is from genome assembly GCF_033978785.1 of Entelurus aequoreus. Taxonomy (NCBI): domain Eukaryota; kingdom Metazoa; phylum Chordata; class Actinopteri; order Syngnathiformes; family Syngnathidae; genus Entelurus; species Entelurus aequoreus. The sequence goes on from NC_084740.1 coordinate 64,060,331, forward strand.
TTGTCCGCCATGCCATTCACTGCTCACAGAGTCGTTGGTTTGTCTGAATGCCAAACACAGACAATAAAATGCATCTATGTCCAATAAAAGTTAGTGTTATTTATTGCAGTTTACTGGTATTAAATCCTTCCTTCAGGTGTCTGAGCTCTCCATTCCGTTTTTGTCTGGCATCTTGTTTACTGTTCAGTCATTGGTCCAGTTCAATCACGACATATCAGACCACTCTTTGATCGATTATTTCACCCAAAGAACATTTACTAAGTTCCTAGGTGTAGGAAGTCTATAATACTAACCTGGCATCTCACACGCTGTCATTTGTCAGCCTACACGTCCCTCACTAAGGTAGCAAAGCGAATAGTTTTTTCATCTATCACCCTTACTTCGGTTTCTTCTCAGGTCTGACCTTCAAATTAAATTATGTTTGCCAATACAAGTCCAGCACAAAACTAGTCCCTATGTTACAACTAAACCATCATTGGCTGGCATCTCACTCACTTGTTGACTCATTTGTCTGTCTAAAGTTAATTCATGACAGGTTAGACCACTGACTGGTCGATTCTATCATCTAGTACAGTGATTTTCCAAACATGGTATGTGTACCACTAGTGGTACGCAGGCTCTATCTAGTGGTGCGCCAAAGAATCACGATTAAAGGCCTACTGAAACCCACTACTACCGACCACACAGTCTGATAGTTTATATATCAATGATGAAATCTTAACATTGCAACACATGCCAATACGGCCGGGTTAGATTACTAAAGTGCAATTTAAAATTTTGCGCGAAATATCCTGCTGAAAACGTCTCGGTATGATGACGCCTGCGCGTGACGTCACGGATTGTAGAGGACATTTTGGGACAGCATTGTGGCCAGCTATTAAGTCGTCTGTTTTCATCGCAAAATTCCACAGTATTCTGGACATCTGTGTTGGTGAATCTTTTGCAATTTGTTCAATGAACAATGGAGACAGCAAAGAAGAAAGCTGTAGGTGGGAAGCGGTGTATTTCGGCCGGTTGCAGCAACACAAACACAGCCAATGTTTCATTGTTTACATTCCCGAAAGATGACAGTCAAGCTTTACCATTGGCCTGTGGAGAACTGGGACAACAGAGACTCTTACCAGGAGGACTTTGAGTTGGATACGCAGACGCGGTACCGTGAGTACGCAGCTGCGGCTTCCAAACATTTGATCGCTTGCCCGTAAGTGCATGTCACATAAGTAACTTTGGGGACTTTGGGGAAATATATGTGCTGTATGAACTTTGCGGAGGTGAACGGTACTTTGGGCTGTGGGATTGAGTGTGTTGTGCGGGTGTTTGATTTGTATTGGTGGGTTATATGGACGGGAGGGGGGAGGTGTTTGTTATGCGGATTAATTTGTGGCATATTAAATATAAGCCTGGTTGTGTTGTGGCTAATAGAGTATATATATGTCTTGTGTTTATTTACTGTTTTAGTCATTCCCAGCTGAATATCAGGTTCCACCCGCCTCTCACAGCATGTTCCCTATCTGAATCGCTTCCACTGCCCTCTAGTCAATCAATCAATCAATCAATCAATGTTTATTTATATAGCCCTAAATCACAAGTGTCTCAAAGGGCTGTACAAGCCACAACGACATCCTCGGTACAGAGCCCACATACGGGCAAGGAAAACTCACCCCAGTGGGACGTCAATGTGAATGACTATGAGAAACCTTGGAGAGGACCGCACCGCATATGTGGGTAACCCCCCCCCCGCACCCCCCCCCCCCCCCCCCCGAGACCGAAAGCAAAGGATGTCGGGTGGGTCGGACATAATTCACTCTCACTTTCCTCATCCACAAATCTTTCATCCTCACTCAAATTAATGGGGAAATCGTCGCTTTCTCGGTCCGAATCGCTCTCGCTGCTGGTGGCCATGATTGTACACAATGTGCGGATGTGAGGAGCTCCACAACCTGTGACGTCACGCTACTTCCGGTACAGGCAAGGCATTTTTATCAGCGACAAAAAGTTGCGAACTTTATCGTCGACGTTCTCTACTAAATCCTTTCAGCAAAAATATGGCAATATCGCTAAATGATCAAGTATGACACATAGAATGGACCTGCTATCCCCGTTTAAATAAGAAAATCGCATTTCAGTAGGCCTTTAAAGTACAGTGTTTAATTTTCCTATACTCAAACACAGTGTTACTGTTCTAACTGTGTGTAATGTTACAGTGGCCACTAATATTACATATACTTGCCTTGCTTTTATTGAATACTTAGGCTTACTACGCACCTGTATTTCAACGTTAGTCATTGTGGTCACGTTTCTGAGGTGGTACATCGTGAAAAAAGTTTGAGAACCACTGATCAAGTAAGTTGTTACTCAGTAAATGGTCTCTGGACGGAGATACCATCAATTATTTTTCAGTCATGGTCTGTCTACATGTCAATCATGGAGGCTGAATACTAGATTTGAGTTATCTATCGCCCCCTCCTTACTTGTATTTCTCTTTAGGTTTGACCTTTTGATTTAAATGCTTCAAGCCAAATGTACTAGTGACAATAGCCATAACACATGCAAAAGTATTTTTAACCATGCCAAAACCATTTTTGTGTTAAAAAAAAAAAAAAAAGAAGAAATCCTCATTAAGAATGGATGTGATTCAATCATTACTTACTCACATTCAAATGATAAAAGTATATTTCTGCTGCCTGTCCAAACTTTCATTTTCAACACACTTGCATCCATGTGTACAGTAAATGGTCTACATTGCTAGTACGTAAGAGAATGCACTGTACTCACATAGACCCTGCAGACCACCCGCTGGGACTTGTCAAAAGTTGTGTGTGTGTGTGTGTGTGTGTGGCTGTTATTTAGGTATATAACTCAAAATGGTTTTATCAACTCAATTAGAGTCTGACATTTTCCCACATCCACATGCTGGGCTTAAAAAAAAAAAAAATCAATGCTTCCCACTGGAGGCACACTGCAGTCTCTTACACACTCATAGACACACGCACACATACTCGATCCGACCCAGGGCTTTGGGACATCACACCTTTTATAACAATTGTGCTCGGCCACTCCGAAACAAGCCTAAATTGTGAAGGAGGCTTCCACACGCACATGTAGTAAAGCGCTTTGTGCATCACACTGCAGCACAGCACACTGCAGTATTTTTTTTTTTTTTTTTTTTTTACTAGCTATTCTGCAGCTTATATTCCAACAATGCTACATAACATGACTGCAGACCATCCCCAGGCAGTATGGGCATTGTTACACCAAGGCAATAATAAAAGCAGACCCTCCGGCTAGAATAAATGTGACCACCTGCATGCATGAACAAACAATAACAGAGTTAGGATGTCAACGTCATGGTAAAGACTATGACTTAACCTCAATTTGATATGTCTTCATTACCTCCATCTACTGGTGTTCTTCCATTGCACAGATAATTGTGTTTCTATTTCGGTATGTGCTTTTTACATTGGATTGGTATGACGAAACTGCAGGTATTCAGTATTTCCACAGTCATTGGTCGGTCTAAATTGCAAGTATAGCCAACAGCACAACTGACTTATTGTTTTAACTTAGGTTTCTCTTTGGATAGTGTCTCCTTACATGGTATCTTAATGTAGAGAAATTACACCATAATTGGCTGACATCGACTTCACTATGCATGAAGTAATTGGTCGGTCGACTGTTTAAGTATCAACAACAGCACAACTGACTTGTCGGTTTAACTTAGGTTTCTCTTTGGATAGTGTCTCCTTACATGGTATCTTAATGTAGAGAAATTACACCATCATTGGCTGACATCTGCTTCACTATGCGTGCAGTCATTGGTCGGTCTACTATTTAAGTATCAACAACAGCACAACTGACCTCTCGGTTTAACTTGGATTCCTCTTTGGATAGTGTCTCCTTACATGTTATCTTAATGTAGAGAAATGACACCATTATTGGCTGACGTCGACTTCACTATGCATGCAGTCATTGGTCGGTCTACAGTTTAACTATCTACCACAGCACAACTGACCTCTCGGTTTAACTTGGATTTCTCTTTGGATAGTGTCTCCTTACATGTTATCTTAATGTAGAGAAATGACACCATTATTGGCTGACGTCGACTTCACTATGCATGCAGTCATTGGTCGGTCTACAGTTTAACTATCTACCACAGCACAACTGACCTCTCGGTTTAACTTGGATTTCTCCTTGGATAGTGTCTCCTTACATGGTATCTTAATGTAGAGAAACTACACCATCATTGGCTGACATCGACTTCACTATGCATGCAGTCATTGGTCGGTCTACAGTTTAACTATCTACCACAGCACAACTGACCTCTCGGTTTAACTTGGATTTCTCCTTGGATAGTGTCTCCTTACATGGTATCTTAATGTAGAGAAACTACATCATCATTGGTTGACATCTGCTTCACAATGCGTGCAGTCTTTGGTCGGTCTACAGTTTAAGTATCAACAACAGTACAACTGACCTCTCAGTTTAACGTAGGTTTCTCTTTGGATAGTGTCTCCTTACATGGTATCTTAATGTAGAGAAACTACACCATCATTGGCTGACATCGGCTTCACTATGCGTGCAGTCATTGGTCGGTCTACAGTTTAAGTATCAACAACAGTACAACTGACCTCTCAGTTTAACTTAGGTTTCTCTTTGGATAGTGTCTCCTTACATGGTATCTTAATGTAGAGAAACTACACCATCATTGGTTGACATCTGCTTCACAATGCGTGCAGTCATTGGTCAATCTACAGTTCAAGTATTAACAACAGGACAACTGACATCTTGGTTCAACTTTGGTTTCTCTGTAGATAGTGTCTCCTTACCCTGTTTTTTTTAATGTTTAGAAATTATACCATCATTGGATGAATTCTACTTCACTATTCAAACAGTCATTGGTCGGTCTTCAGTTCAAGTATTACCGCCAGCATAACTGACTCGCTGGTTTAACTTGGGTTTCTCTTTATGTAGTGTGTACTTACACTACCGTTCAAAAGTTTGGGGTCACCCAAACAATTTTGTGGAATAGCCTTCATTTGTAAGAACAAGAATAGACTGTCGAGTTTCAGATGAAAGTTCTCTTTTTCTGGCCATTTTGAGCGTTTAATTGACCCCACAAATGTGATGCTCCAGAAACTCAATCTGCTCAAAGGAAGGTCAGTTTTGTAGCTTCTGTAACGAGCTAAACTGTTTTCAGATGTGTGAACATGATTGCAACAGGGTTTTCTAATCATCAATTAGCCTTCTGAGCCAATGAGCAAACACATTGTACCATTAGAACACTGGAGTGATAGTTGCTGGAAATGGGCCTCTATACACCTATGTAGATATTGCACTAAAAACCAGACATTTGCAGCTAGAATAGTCATTTACCACATTAGCAATGTATAGAGTGTATTTCTTTAAAGTTAAGACTGGTTTAAAGTTATCTTCATTGAAAAGTACAGTGCTTTTCCTTCAAAAAAATAAGGACATTTGAATGTGACCCCAAACTTTTGAACGGTAGTGCACATAGCATGAACATGTGGTGAAACTACACCATCATTGGCTGACATCTCCTGTACTATCCATGCAGTCATTGATCAGTCTACAATACACACCGACTCGTATTTCCCTATAGGTCAATGTTTAGGAACTACAATTAATGACTGTGTATTGTTATCCACTGGTGTCGCAATAACTGAGCAGTCATAGGTCAGTCTACAAGTCAATCATAACAGACAGTCAACTGATTAGGCATTGCCTCATCCACTGGCTCATTGGTTGGTTCAATCAACAAGTCACATTTGTCTTGAGGTCTTTCCTTTTTGGATAATCACTGATGACATAAACTCCTTACCATCATAGGCTGGCTCCTTATTACTATTTATGCAGGCGTTGGTCAATCTACACATCGATAACTACACCCTTGATCAGTTCACCCAGTTGACAAAAAAAAATGCCTTTGGCTGGACTCTAATTGGATATTCATGCACTTATTGATTGGTCTGTAAGTTAATTGCTACTGGCAGCACATTTAAATTGGTCGGTTCTATTTACATACAACGCACGGTTTTGGAATGTAGAAACATGTTTACCGTAATTGAATCTCACTCACTGTTCATGCAGTCATTGCATGAACAGTCATTGGTCTATCATTGCGGCAGGCACCGCTCAATGATCTGTTTTATCACTTTGTAATTCTAGTCCAGTCTAGACTTATTGCATACTCCCTGAAAACAGAAATTCTACACAGTCATTGGCTGGAATCTAATTGAACTATTCATATACCATATTTTCTGGGCTATAGGGCATACTGGTATTCCAGCCGCAACCACCAAATTTTAGAACAAATAAATATAACCGCACCAGACCGTAAGCCGCATTTTGTAAATGTTTATTTACTTCCCTTAATTGTTTTGAAACGGTGCCTGTAACACGGCAGTACAACGCCCGATCAAACAAAATCAGCTAAACTGACTCAACAACTCCAAGGTGACGTTTTGGTGACTTTATGAAACTAAAACATAGGGGTGTGGGAAAAAAATCGATTTGAATTTGAATCGCGATTCTCACGTTGTGCGATTCAGAATCGATTCTCTTTTTTTTTTTTTTTTTTTAAATTAATCAACGCTACAATATACACCCCCCTCTACCACCAAACCCCCCCCCCCCCCCCCTCAACATCTCCCGAATTCGGAGGTCTCAAGGTTGGCAAGTATGACCTAGTGTGTGTGTGTGACAATCATGGGTACTTTAACTTTAACTTTAAAGCAGGGGTGTCAAACGTGCGGCCCGAGGGCCGGATCAGGCCCACAAACAGGTTTTATCCGGCCCGCGGGAGGAGTTTGCTAAGTATAAAAAATAACCTGACATTTTTTAATGAAAGAAACTGCTGTACTAAATGTGTCCACTGGATGTCGCAATAGCAATTATTTGTATCTTTGTAGATGATGCTATATATGTACAAAATAAATCACATGATGTTAGTACATCAGTCGAGGAAAATGATCCAACTACACAAATAACATAGGGTAATTAGATTTTGATATTATTTTTTTATCTTGATAGATTGAAAATTGACACCAATGAGTTGACTGACATAATTTATTCAGAAACTATAAATAACGACAAATAAAGTATGTATACTATTAACCGCAACAGGTAATTGTAAAAAACAACAACAACAACATTATGATTTGTACAATTTTAGAATGTGCTTGTTCTATTTTTTAAACAAAGAAAACAATCTGAAGTTGTCTTTATTTTTAAGTTATCGTGCCGTGATTTTACCTGTCCGGCCCACTGGGAGTAGATTTTTCTCCTTGTGGCCCCCGATCTAAAATGAGTTTGACACCCCTGCTTTAAAGGCTCGAAACAAAAAGTACATTTCCAACACAGAGCACCTAAAAGATTGGAACCATAACACAAACCATAACAAACATTTTCAGTGTCTCTGTCGGTGGTATATGAAAACTATTTGTCGATTGCAAGACATTAACCATAATGTTTAGCAAAGAAAAATCCATAAATTAGCCAGACTGTTTTATTAGACCCCAGGTTCAAATAATTGGGAAAATATAGTGAAAATACGGTAGTCATTGGTCGGTCTACAGATCAATCATTTTGCTGGCAGTAATCACCTCCTTACATGCAATATGAATGTAAACACATCATTATTGATTATTCATCCAGTCATCGGTCGATCTGCAAGTCCATAACTCAGTTTTGTACGTATATTTCTGACAACTTCGTCAGCAGAGTCCATTATTATTATTTTTTTTTCACATAAAGCCGTATCACCCAAAAATCACTCCTCTCACTATAAGCCACATCACTCCTGCTCCCCTTTAATGAAGTGTAATTATCAGATGTTAGGCGGGCGGCGGAGGTTCTTGCGGGTCGTATGATCTATACGCTGATAAGGGCTCTTAATAACGATCTGTCTCATTCGCTTTCTTCCCTGCTCAGTTTAGGCCCATAATCCACACACACACATCCGTCCATCTCCGGGTCTCTGCGGCCGACTCATCCTTAAACAGTGGTGGCTACCCTGGCTTATTCTTCCAGGTAACCGTGCAACAGTTTACAGCAGGGGTCACCAACGCGGTGCCCGCGGGCACCAGGTAGCCCGTAAGGACCAGATGAGTAGCCCGCTGGCCTGTTCTAAAAATAGCTCAAATAGCAGCACTTACCAGTGAGCTGCCTCTATTTTTTAAATTGTATTTATTTACTAGCAAGCTGGTCTCGCTTTGCCCAACATTTTTAATTCTAAGAGAGACAAAACTCAAATAGAATTTGAAAATCGAAGAAAATATTTTAAAGACTTGGTCTTCACTTGTTTAAATAAATTCATACATTTTTTTACTTTGCTTCTTATAACTTTCAGAAAGACAATTTTAGAGAAAAAATACAACCTTAAAAATGATTTTAGGATTTTTAAACAGATATACCTTTTTACCTTTTAAATTCCTTCCTCTTCTTTCCTGACAATTTAAATCAATGTTCACGTAAATGTATTTTTTTTATTGTAAAGAATAATAAATACATTTTAATTTAATTCTTCATTTTAGCTTCTGTTTTTTCGACGAAGAATATTTGTGAAATATTTCTTCAAACTTATTATGATTAAAATTTAAAAAAAATGATTCTGGAAAATCTAGAAAATCTGTAGAATGAAATTTAAATCTTATTTCAAATTCTTTTGAATTTCTTTTAAAATGTTTGTTCTGGAAAATCTAGAAGAAATAATGATTTGTCTTTGTTAGAAATATAGCTTGGTCCAATTTGTTATATATTCTAACAAAGTGCAGATGGGATTTTAACCTATTTAAAACATGTCATCAAAATTCTAAAATTAATCTTAATCAGGAAAAATTACTAATGATGTTCCATAAATTCTTTTTTTAATTTTTTCAAAAAGATTCGAATTAGCTAGTTTTTCTCTTCTTTTTTTCGGTTGAATTTTGAATTTTAAAGAGTCGAAATTGAAGATAAACTATGTTTCAAAATTTAATTGTAATTTTTTTTCGTGTTTTCTCCTCTTTTAAACCGTTCAATTAAGTGTAAATATCATTAATTATTAATAATAACATAGAGTTAAAGGTAAATTGAGCAAATTTGGCAATTTCTGGCAATTTATTTAAGTGTGTATCAAACTGGTAGCCCTTCGCATTAATCACTACCCAAGAAGTAGCTCTTGCTTTCAAAAAGGTTGGTGACTCCTGGTTTACAGCAAGTGGGCCGCCCGCAGAAGTAAAAATAAGTAATAATTTCCTCCTCTGTCTTCCTTTTTTTCTCTTTCTATCCCCTCCTGCTCCGGCCCGGCTGCACCAAATGATAATATAAATACATTTAATAAAGTCAAATACAAATAAGGCAACAGGAGAAGTATCCTACACTTCTCTTTTGTAAAGTAAATCTGAACAACCGATATGGGCATCTACATCTACTATTTGATTTGCCTGAGAAGCTGGACAGGACAAAAAAAAAAAAAAAAAAAAAGAAGTAAAAATAAGAGTGTGAGGACTCTTATTTTTAATCAAGCAGCAAATCAGCCTCGTTCAAACCGGGTTTTAACACGGGGCGAGCCAATCAATGGACAGTGTTAAGCGGAATGTGCTGTTTGTGGTCACAGATGGTTGAAAAAAAAATACATCTGTCGAATCAAAATAAGACTCAAATAAAAATTCAAAGGAAGACAACAAAAAGGGCCAAATGGGCTCTGTCGTACAAGGCAATTGGGCAGCGTTTTGGATTAAGTATTAACGCTCCCTTGTTATGCTGGTTGTTTAAGCTCCAGAAAAAGGCAATTAGAATTATACATTATGCCCCATATAGAGCTCATACCAATGATCTGTTCATAGTGAGTATTTTTTCTTAAAGGCCTACTGAAATGAAATGTTCTTATTTAAACGGGGATAGCAGATCCATTCTATGTGTCATACTTGATCATTTCGCGATATTGCCATATTTTTGCTGAAAGGATTCAGTAGAGAACATCAAAGATAAAGTTCGCAACTTTTGGTCGCTGATAAAAAAAAGCCTTGCCTGTACCGGAAGTAGCGTGACGTCGCAGGTTGAAGGGCTCCTCACATTTCCCCATTGTTTACACCAGCAGCGAGAGCGATTCGGACCGAGAAAGCGACATTTACCCCATTAATTTGAGCGAGGATGAAATATTTGTGGATGAGGAACGTGAGAGTGAAGGACTAGAGTGCAGTGCAGGACTTTCTTCTTTCGCTCTGACCGTAACTTAGGTACAAGGTCTCATTGGATTCCACACTTTCTCCTTTTTCTATTGTGGATCACGGATTTGTATTTCAAACCACCTCGGATACTATATCCTCTTGAAAATGAGAGTCCAGAACGCGAAATGGACATTCACAGTGACTTTTATCTCCACGACAATACATCGGTGAAGCACTTTAGCTACGGAGCTAACATGATAGCATCGGGCTTAACTGCAGATAGAAACAAAATAAATAAGCCCCTGACTGGAAGGATAGACAGAAGATCAACAATACTACTAAACCCTGGACATGTAACTACACAGTTAATGCTTTCCAGCCTGGCGAAGCTTAACAATGCTGTTGCTAACGACGCCATTGAAGCTAACTTAGCTACGGGACCTAACAGAGCTATGCTAAAAACATTAGCTCTCCACCTACGCCAGCCCTCATCTGCTCATCAACACCCGTGCTCACCTGCGTTCCAGCGATCGACGGCGCGACAAAGGACTTCACCCGATCATCGATGCGGTCTGCGGCTAGCGTCGGATAGCGCGTCTGCTATCCAACTCAAAGTCCTCCTGGTTGTGTTGCTGCAGCCGGCCGCTAATACACCGATCTCACCTACGACTTTCTTCTTTGCAGTCTTCATTGTTCATTAAACAAATTGCAAAAGATTCACCAACACAGATGTCCAGAATACTGTGGAATTTTGCGATGAAAACAGAGCTTTTTGTATTGGGATACAATGTGTCCCAATACTTCTGCTTCAACCATTGACGTCACGCGCAAACGTCATCATATCTAGACGTTTTCAACCGGAAGTTTCCCGGAAAATTTTAAATTGCACTTTATAAGTTAACCCGGCCGTATTGGCATGTGTTGCAATGTTAAGATTTCATCATTGATGTATAAACTATCAGACTGCGTGGTCGGTAGTAGTGGGACGACATGATTCAATCCAATACAGTAGCCTTCAAGTTATGTTTATGGCCTCACAAAGGGCTCTACCTGCAAATATACAGAGTCTGTTTTTCACTCCGAGATGGTCCGCATGAACTCAGGGGTGTCCTGAAATTCAAACTTACCAGGGTAAATTGGATACAGGTGCAAAACAACTCACTGTGGAATAAGGGTCATAACACACCAGACAAGGCTTCAGAAGACGAAAGATACCCAGGCAAGATGGAGCTAATCTCAATGTCGCTCAATGCTATTGACAAAGTGTTTTCCAGCATGTTATTCTTGTTCTGAAATTGTCATGTATCCATCAAATCTGCTGTTGAAACTTGGACTATATAACCAACATATAAGTTGATTGTAAATTAGGGGCGGGACATGGATAAGCATTTTTTTTTCCCGTATCCCTTTTCGGTGGGTGCCGTTGCATGTCTGTCAAATGACAAAGAGTGATGAAGTGTTGCTATAAATGTCTGTCTGCCGGAATAAATTAATTCATTCATTTATTCATATGCAAAACGGACATCTAAGTGATGTTCGAACAGTAATATTTGGCTTATGAGCACCAAATGTGAGAAACTCCGTCACTCGCGTGCTCCACTTCTGAGAGAAGCGGAGTTCAAACAGTTGCTTTTTGAAGCTGCGGCTTTTCATGACATCATGAAGGAAAAACCTCGTGGACATGACACTGCCTCTGACCCGCGCTGGATAGTACACCACTTCACAGAGGACAGCCACGGTGGAAAAAGAGCAAATAAAAAAGGCTTCGCTACACACCCCAAACTAGAGCCTGCTAACTAGTGATGGGTAAATGATGCCTCAGTGAGTGTATGGCAAACGTACTAGCTGTATTGAAACTGTACCCAAACACTCATGTTTTAAAATCCTCCGTCTGCTATATTAAAACAACTCACTACTTTAGTCCTGCAAATAAGATCACCAGTTAGCACATATAATTATAATTGTTTGTTTTAATGAAAAGCTGCGCAGAAAGGAATATGAAACGTACAACTCTGGTCAGTGAGCGAAATAGTAAACAGGAAAAGATGAACATTTATCTTATTTGGTGCCGCAAGACCAAGCTGATCCTACACATTTTTTTTTCCTTTCTCTTAGTTCCAATTAGAGGTGTCCAAAGTTTTACCACCAAAGGCCGCATAACGAAAGGTCAAAGTATGCGGGGACCATTTTTTTATTTTGTTAAAACTTAAAGTGGCAAGAAACACGTCAATAATGAATAAAGCAAAACATGTTCTAAACCAAAAATCACTTCATATTCTCTACTGCTCGCTAGTGTTACCATATCTGAGTTATTGCGCAGAAATATGGGGAAATAATTACAAAAGTACACTTCATTCATTAACGGTGTTACAAAAAAGATCAGTTAGAATAATACATCATGTTGGATATAGAGAACATTTAAACCTTTTATTCATTGAATCAAAATACTGAAATTCCACGACATAGTGAATTTGCAAACAGCTAAAATTAAACACAAAACAAACTATAACCTGCTACCCAAGAATATACAACAATTCTTCTCAACAAAAGAAGAGAAATATAATATTTGTACGCACGTACAACACTTAAGACCTTCAGTGTATCAGTATGTGGAATTAAATTATAGAATGGATTAAGCAAATAAATCAAACAATGTACTAATATGATCTACTTCAAGAAACTCCTCAAACTTAAAGTGTTTACAAAGTACAAAGAAGAAGAACCACGGTAAAAATTCTGAATTTATTTCATCCATCCATTCATTTTCTAGATAATCTTATTTATCTCACCATGTGACATATAACTTACTTCACTAATTATTATTGATTCATTTTTAGTGTGATTACTTGTGGAGTATATTGTGAATAAATTGAGAACAGGAAGTGAAGAAAAGTTTTAGCAACTGCTATGTAAAGCAAAAGGGGTAGGATTAAATGAGCTCTGCTTCTTCCTACTCCTTTTCGGACATGTTGAATAGAGAAACTGGAAATTGTGATGTATCATGTTGTATGCATGCATGTTCCAAATAAACTCAAAACTCAACTCAACTCAACTCTAACGTCTTACTAATTGCTCTGTGGGAAACATAATAAAAGATGCTTTGATTCCAACTTACCAGTCTGAAAATGTCGGGAACACACCAACACGTACCGGGCGATGGCGTTAAAAGTGATGTTTGATCGTCTCACGGCTGCTATCCACGCCATTCGCCGTCTATTATCTCACTAACCCGCGTTGGTTGGCTTCGCTTTGAGAATTTCACCAAATCGTTGTATTTTTCCGAAGCGATCACGACAACCATTGCAGGAGAAAATTATGCCGCACCTTGTTTTGAACTTGTTAAAGACGAGTGTCAGAATAATTGTATCTAAGTTATCACAAAACTTTGTGTTGCCATGAGTTCCCGGCGAGAAGACAAAAGCTGCCTTTGATCCTACCAAGAAGAAGGCTTGTAAAACTCCACTGTGTAGGATGGGAAGCAACATGAAGGTGTTCTGTTTCTTTGATGTATTGTAATCAACAGAAATATATTGTCTTGACCCGAGATCTACAAAGCGAAAAGGAAGCAGGACCTGACTCCCCTCCAGGGACCTCTTCTTTGAACTGTTTTACGACCTTTTCTTTGAACCAACCTTTTCTTTGAACTGTTTTGTAATCAAAGGCGATGGCTGTTTATGACCCCCGTGCCTTAGAAACAGCTGTTGCCATGTAATCAGGGAAAGTCCAAATAAAAGAGGAGGCGTACAATCTTTCGTCAGAGTGTGCTGGAGACTGTGCAAGAGTACAGCCCAGACGTTTCTCTTAATTGAGCCAAATTTAATCATGTCTCTTTTTTAATTCCTTGCTTCTTGTCTTGTTTAATAGATGTCATCAGTGTTTGAACCTGACAACGAGAACAAAAGTTTCGCACAAAGTCTTGCATTAAATAAGCGGCTCAGAGGCCCGCAAGACCCACAATGCATTGCGTTTACTACGTCACACTTCCAAGCCCCGACAGTGGGACGTTTCGTACAGCAGAATATAGTGCAACGAATCATATTACAAAACAAGTATTTACATGCTTTCAGACTGTGTAAGGAGTGTCTAACTTTTAGTACAGTTTCCTCCTAAACTTTTGTGAGATCTTGTTAAACCGAAGGAGAAAAACGCGGCCCATGCCAAAGAGCTAAAACGCCTCGGTGCTCTGCCCAAACTAACACTAAGCTTCATTATATCCGTCTCGCTTTGCTGTTTCAAAGCCTTCTTAAACTGCTTGTGACAATAAAATCCTTATTGTCATCCATAAAGCTCATAAAGGAAGGGGGCGCCATCGCAGATCAATTCATGTAAATAGCTCCGTGATCATCACCATGACGACCGAAGAAGAAAGACAGTTAAGGCAGAAAGCAGAGTTTGAGCCCGAGCTCGTTATGAATGCAATTTACGTCAGGATTCAACTTTGATTGTGATAATAATATAAGAACACTGTAGTCTGATAAGGGTTTGTTTTATTCAGCTCCGTTGCCCGGAAATGCATTCATATGTTCCGGCGTGCTTCTGTTATCTGGCCCAATGAGATTAGATTTATTAGGAACTGCCAAGGCCTGCACTGACATCACTGCGTTCAATGGCATTGATCATGCAGAAATCCACCAAAAACGTTACCTTGTGTAACCACAGCGCTTCGGCCTCCCCTCTTTTTCCTATTCTGCACAGAATAGGTCGTTCGCATGAGAGGCGAGAGTGTTGACCACTGAGCTAAAAGTCCGGCTTAAAGTCCGGCTACCTTGGCAGCCGGCACACTCAGTTGTCAGGGATTGATTGATTGATTGAGACTTTTATTAGTAGGTTGCACAGTGAAGTACATATTCCGTACAATTGACCACTAAATGGTAACACCCGAATAAGTTTTTCAACTTGTTTAAGTCGGGGTCCACTTAAATTGATTCATGATACAGATATATACTATCATATATACTATCATCATAATACAGTCATCACACAAGATAATCACATTGAATTATTTACATTATTTACAATCAGGAGTGTGGAGGGGGGGTGGGGTGGGGGGTGGGGGGGGTAGTGGACATAGAGAGAGAGAGAGAGAGAGAGAGAGAGAGAGAGAGAGAGAGAGAGAGAGATCAGAAGGCATAAGAAAAAGAATCTGCATTTGATTGTTTACATTTGATTATTAGCAATCCGGGTAGGGTGTTAGTTTAGGGTTGTAGCTGCCTGGAGGTGAACTTTTATAGCGGTTTTGAAGGAGGATAGAGATGCCCTTTCTTTTATACCTGTTGGGAGCGCATTCCACATTGATGTGGCATAGAAAGAGAATGAGTTAAGACCTTTGTTAGTTCGGAATCTGGGTTTAACGTGGTTAGTGGAGCACCCCCTGGTGTTGTGGTTATGGCGGTCATTTACGTTAAGGAAGTAGTTTGACATGTACTTCGGTATCAGGGAGGTGTAGCGGATTTTATAGACTAGGCTCAGTGCAAGTTGTTTAACTCTGTCCTCCACCTTGAGCCAGCCCACTTTAGAGAAGTGGGTAGGAGTGAGGTGGGATCTGGGGTGGAGGTCTAGAAGTAACCTGACTAGCTTGTTCTGAGATGTTTGGAGTTTAGATTTGAGGGTTTTGGAGGTGCTAGGGTACCAGGAGGTGCATGCGTAATCGAAAAAGGGTTGAACGAGAGTTCCCGCCAGAATCCTCAAGGTGCTTTTGTAGGAAATTCTGTAGAGAAATCTCGTTCGTTGGTTAACCTTTTTGATTACCTTGGTTGCCATTTTATCACATTCGTCAGGGATTGAGGGTAACTAAGACTCGCGTGGAACAGACACTTGCACCTTGTAAACAACACCTCCATCAACATTGGGAGTTCAAGCAAAACGTAGTTTATGCAAGATTGCATTTTGACTTAGTGTAATGCAAGGGTGTCTAACTCATTTTAGATGGGGGGGACATGGAGAAAAATCTACTCCCATGTGGGCCGGACTGGTAAAATCCCGGCACGATAACTTAAAAATAAAGACAACTTCAGATTGTTTTCTGTGTTTACATTCTGAAAATGTACAAATCATAATGTTGTTGGGTTTTTTTCTCGCTAACATGTTGCGGTTAATAGTGTTTTATCTTTATTTGTCGTTATTTATACTTTCTGAATAAATGATGTGATACCGTTCATCAGTCAACTCATTGGTGTTAACTTTCAATCTATCGAGATACAAAAATTATATAAAAATCAAATTACAGGATGTTTTTTATGTAGTTTGCTCATTTTTCTTGACTTTTTTTACATATGTAGCATAATCTACAAAGATACAAAGAATTGCTATTGCGACATCTAGTGGACACATTTAGAACAGCAGTGTCTTTCATTCAACATTTTCGGCTCATTTTTATAAACTCTTCCCGCGGGCCAGATAAAAACCTGTTCGCGGGCCTGATCCCGCCCTAGGGCCGTACGTTTGACACCCCTCGTTTAGTCAAGTCAAGTCAAGTCAAGTCAACTTTATTTATATAGCACATTTTCAACAACTTTTTAGATTGCACCAAAGTGCTTTACAGGTTAAAAAAGCATGGAGCAAACAAAAAACAAACAAAAAAAAACCAACAACAAAAAAAACAAAAACTAAGCAAAACAAAAAAACAAAAAAAAACAAACAAAGAACATAAACAATGAGTGTGCTAAACAAGATAATGCAAATGCAATACGGTAAAAAGTTTAATGTATGCCTTGTATGTCCTGGTTGGGAATCAAACCATGTTTGTTGGACTAAAAGACTGATATCAAGCCATTGCGCTACCAGGAACTGCTGGGGTAATTTCACCATTCTTCTACATCAGTGTGTCTTAACCATATCTGTGTCTCAGCTGCGGTCCGTATGGGCCGCGGCGGTACTCAGTTGTAATACATTTTTCCACCCCTTGTGGCAGTAATGACAATATCAAACAAACAGAAGGAGTTTGGAGTTTAAGGCTATGTCTACACTAAGCCGCATAACTCCTTAAACAAATAATTATTTAGCCTAAGCATCGTGTCAGCCACACTAAACCATCGTTAAGGTAACCCTCCTTGGATATTTTTTTACACGGGTAAGTGCGTCGTCTATTTCTTGAATCTCCGGCTCTTAGCTTTGTATGGACTCCTTGGTCGTTAA
The DNA here is from genome assembly GCF_033978785.1 of Entelurus aequoreus. Lineage (NCBI taxonomy): Eukaryota > Metazoa > Chordata > Actinopteri > Syngnathiformes > Syngnathidae > Entelurus > Entelurus aequoreus. The sequence goes on from NC_084740.1 coordinate 64,077,634, forward strand.
CAAACTGAGTTCGGAGAGGAAGTGAAGTCAAAAAGGCCGCGCCAGAAAAGTTTCTTGACCGCAAGAATTATGACTAAAACGGTGAAACTGTATTTTTATTTGCACTTTAACTTTATTGACAGTCTAGTTGAGAAACATATGTATCATCATTCTACTTTATTCATGATAGCGTCATTTTAAGTACATTAATTTCTCGTCGGGTATTTAGGATTCTCTTCTTATGCAGCATATTTGGTTAGTACTTATTTTTCTACTCAGCCTGACCTAAGCATAAGGCCCTAATATTTGAGTGGGCCCCAAGATTGAAAAAGTTAAAAAAAGTTAAAAAAGCCCACGTACAGTACGCAGAGAGCTTCATGGAATGGGTTTCCATGGCCGAGCAGCTGCATCTAAGCCATACATCACCAAGTCCAATGCAAAGTGTCGGATGCAGTGGTGTAAAGCATGTCGCCACTGGACTCTAGAGCAGTGGAGAAGTGTGAAATTTGGTGGAGGAGGAATTATGGTGTGGGGTTGTTTTTCAGGAGTTGGGCTTGGCCCCTTAGTTCCAG